>NC_140625.1:16601540-17156540 GCF_057382275.1 Copadichromis virginalis
ATTTTAAGTGTGCCGTATTTTCCAAACAACACTGTAATAACGACGGCCCGCTAGCATGCTCTACCAAAAATAGTGTTTTGTTGTGTATCTGACGAACGAAAGCTAAACCAGTTCCACACCACTGTCGTTGCAGCATTTTTACAAACCAATTCTGGTTCATCTGTTTCATTCAACGATCCGCTTTTGCTCTTCTCATTCTGCGTCGCCGCCATGTGCGTATGTAAACAAAGGCACTGCGCATGCGCGTTTTACCCATATTCTATCGCGATATTTCATTTTCCTATCGTTGCCCAAAATTACACCGCTATTACCGTGAACGGTATAATATAGCCCAGTCCTACTGGTTAGGAATGACACATACTAATAAGGGTTAATACATTTTTACATTGACCTTCTTGTTGAATCTTCTGTCCCCATCAGGTGTTTGCGGGTGAATCCCAAGGGCCTGGATGAGGAGAGCAAAGATTACCTGTCCCTCTACCTGCTGCTGGTCAGCTGTCCAAAAGCCGAGGTGCGTGCCAAGTTCAAGTTCTCTATCCTCAACGCCAAGGGAGAGGAGACCAAAGCCATGGGTGAGTACAGAATATTCAGTGAAACAGACACATTTTCAGATTTTGTAGGCGTTAATAATTTTTCTGCATTGAGCTTTTGTAAAATAGTTTCTTCTTAGACTTTCCTTATCGTGGCTTCTCTGTGTCTGCTCTGTCTGCAGAAAGCCAGAGGGCGTATCGTTTTGTCCAGGGGAAGGATTGGGGTTTTAAAAAGTTCATCCGGAGAGATTTCCTCCTAGATGAGGCCAACGGCCTTCTACCTGATGACAAGCTCACGCTCTTCTGTGAGGTACGTGGCTACAATTTGCTGTTGCCTTTTCTTTCTGACCTTGCATTTTTGATGCATTGCATTTCATTACATTTGTCCCCTTGAGGTGAGTGTGGTGCAGGACTCTGTCAACATTTCTGGTCAGAACACCATGAACATGGTAAAGGTACCCGACTGCCGGCTAGCAGACGAGCTGGGCGGCCTGTGGGAGAACTCACGTTTCACAGACTGCTCCCTGTGTGTGGCTGGCCAGGAGTTTCAAGCACATAAAGCCATCCTAGCAGGTACAAGCGTCTTCTTCATGTTTATATATTGAAATTTATTCAAGTTTTTGCTAATTAGCGCCATGACTGCAAGTTGTTCTCTTCCTGTTTCCTAGCACGTTCCCCAGTATTCAGCGCCATGTTTGAGCACGAGATGGAAGAGAGCAAAAAGGTAAACCCAAGGTCCCAAAGCTTGTTTTTTTTTTTTTTGTTTTTTTTTTAAATCCTGTCAAATCGTGCTGTCAAATGGCTGCAGCACAGAGCCGTTTGGTGAAACTGAATGATAGCACAGCTGAAATGCAATTGTCCTGCCGATCTTGGGGGTCAGGATTCATCCTTCACTGACAAAGCTGCAGATGCACAGAATAGCTTTTTTTTTTTTTTTTTTTTTTCCTTTTTCATTTTTGCACAGGTGAGTGTAAGAAGTGAGATTGCAGGAGTGGTTGGGATAAAATGGCCTTTATGAATTTATTAAATTACAGATAATACTGAATTCAGCCAAACTGAACCCTTTCAGTAATTTAACCACAAATGCCTATGGGTATTATTAAGTGACTGCTAATGTAGGTATAAATAATGGATCACACTAGGCTGATATGCAAGACAGTCTCACACTTACTTGATGAATATGCAAGTGCACTCCAAATATTTCAATAAAAAATGTTCTCTTGCTCATGTAAAGCTGCTTAATTACTGATTTCTGCATCTCAGCAGTATAAATAATTTTTATTAAGAATGAGGTCATTGTTTTTGACCCAGTGTGCTGATCTTCTCCTGGACCTGTGCCCCTCTGAGCAGCTACATGTTAGACGCATAGTGCACTGTGACTGTGTTTAAACTAGAGCTGGGCGATATGAGATTTTTTCATATCACGATATGTTTTTTTCATTTCAGGCGATAACGATATCTATCACGATATAAGCCAAATAACTATATTTGTAAGATTTAAATGTGCCGTTGCTCACAAGTAAAATGTGAAATAATCAGCAGCTTGTTTTTATTTAAATATTTATTTCCCATAATAAGTTCAACAGGGTAGATGTACTTAAGGAACATGAGACTTTTTCAGATAAATAAAGGCAAATATTGCAAACTACACAAAAGGCAGCCGCTAAAGCGTTTAAGTTTCAAAATAGGACAAACGAAACAGACTAAATTGTCAATTCCACTTAGAAACAAAATATTAATTCTAAAAATAAATCTTAGTTTGTTTTACAGAAGAACAGACAAAACTGACTAACTTTTGTCAATATCAAATAAACTGAGAACTAAAAGGAAATTCTCAATCTCTCCTTGTTGTATAGCTTAGCTTTTCAAACAGTTTTAACAGTTACTTTAGTCTGACAAAAGCCGAATGACGAATTAGCGCTTCCAGTCAGAGACTGAGGCTATGTCCACACGTACACGGGTATTTTTGAAAACGGAGATTTTCCGTTTTCGTTTTAAAAAATAATCCCATCCACACGTAAAGGCAGAAATGAAGGAAAACGCTGCTATGAACATGCCAAAGCAGCAGGTGGCGCTAGATTCCTAACCGTGCAGAAATGTTGGCCAATCAGAAGTCTAGAAGCCTCGGTGGGAAAAAGTAAACAAAGCTGCGGCATAGAAGCAGAACCGAGTCGTATGTGTGGACGGACAGTAACTGTGTGTATATGTAAGCATTTAAACACTGCAGAGAGTAGAATTAACAGTAACAGTATTGTAGAAATTCATTTCACCGAAACAATAACGTGGCGCACAGTGTGACGCATGCACCAGTTTATTGTATTTCCAGACTTGCTTTCGGCACAATTTACAGTGCACGCTACTCTGTTTTTTGTCAGACTTGAAATAGCCGAAATACCTTCACACTACGGAACTTCTATGGCTCTTCCGTTCGACAATCTCTCCGGCATTGGAACCGCTACTTAGTTTGGATTGGCTGTTCTTTTTTTTTTTTTTTTTCTTTTTTTTTTTCTTTAATTTTATTTTAAGAGGACAAGAGCGGCGAGGTCTATCGCGATAGCTTAATTTCTCTATCGAGTAAAAGTTATATCGCGATACATATCGTTATCGTTCTATCGCCCAGCTCTAGTTTAAACTAGATAAGCAGATAAATGATGCCATTAAATGTTTTTTGTTTTGTTTTTTTACCACTTGAGGCTTTTATACGAGATCAAATCTGCTTTATTTCTAAATGTTTTTGAGCATCCTTTAACACAGTGTGTCTGGAGAACTGTAATGGGCTTTATGTTGGCCTTAGTAACGCTTCCTGTGATCACAGTTAGTTCAAAATACCACAGGTTCATTTCCTCTGTCTTGGTTTCCCTCCACTGGCTCTACGTTCATTTTTAAGATTCATTTTAAGATTTTATTATTTCTTTTTAAAACCTCTTAATGGATCAGCACCACTATATATATTTTTGCACGTGACCTGCTGAACTACATGTTCCTTGAGGTCGCTGAGGACCGGCTGAAAGTCCCAGAAACCTGTCTGAAAACCAGGGGTCAAGCTTCATCAGCTATCATCCCCAAATTATGGAATTATTTCCCTGTACATCTTTGCCTGTTTTCAAAAACGCATCTTAAAACTCATTTTTATTCCTTGGCTTTTAACTCGAGGAATAAAAAAAAATGAGAAAGTGTGTTCTTACCCTCGTTTATTATTGTTTTATTGTTCTGTGGTGCTTTCGTGCTTTGTAACTCTTGGTTTTTAAAAAGTGCTTTATAAATAAAATCAGGTTGGATTTAAATTTTTCTGGTGTGATACAAATGTGCTGTTGAAGTGCAGTTAAAGCTCATGTCATCGATGCTTCATTCAGTCTCCATCCCTTGTGTCTTGTCAGAATCGTGTGGAGATCAACGATGTGGAGCCCGAGGTTTTCAAAGAGATGATGTGCTTCATTTACACAGACAAGGCTCCAAACCTGGACAAAATGGCAGATGACTTGCTTGCAGCAGCTGATAAGGTAATATAAGAGTGGGAAGCTGCTACCCGACACTCTGTGGATGTGGGAAAGCCTGTTGCCTGTTTGTAACATGGCCACATACTCAGGATTTCTACAGTTTGAGGCACCTGCACGTTGAGGCCACAGAGCTCGTGCGTGACTAGTGTTGCTGTTGGCTTTCTGTGAACATGAATGGGATAAAATAAAATTACAAATGACTGAATTGGTAAAACTCAAATACAACGAGCCATTTTCTGGGGTTTTTAAGGCTCGGAAAAAATTTGATTTACCTGCCATTAGGGAGTAACCTGGTGTTCAGTGTCTTTCCCAAGGGCACCTTAACATGTGGGGATTGAACTGTCAACCGGTGCAATTAGTGGACAATGGAGGAATTTGAGCCCACTGAGCATGTGTATGAGAGACCTTTTGAATCAAGCCCACAGAGAGCTTGGATCGAATTCTGTTAAGAAAAAAAAATCATTCGGGGGGGTTGTGACCCTCAGAAAAACTGCATTCATCAATTCACCCCACCTGCTTCTGCAGTGACTGTGGCTATAAAACAAAAGGGCTTTTTTACAGAGTGTGCGTCACATGACCAGTGCAGAAGTTACTGTAATGAGGTTTGGATGCTACCACACAGCTCAGCACTGTTTCTGAGGGCTCTCTGTCAGTTTTTGGAGAATAATGAACAACTACACATGAAATGTTTCATCTAACATGTTTTTTCCCTCCTTTCTTCTCTTGATAATCTAGTGCAGACAAAACCTTATACAACTACAGAGCTTATAGACTGTAATTAGTCCTAAGTATATTTTGCAGAGCGAGCTTTCAGAAATCCCTTGAGGTAAAGATAATTAGTTGCATTAATGCATGGCATGATACAAGTGTACCCAGTAAACCTTTTCCCAGTAAGACTTTATGATTTCAGTGAACAGTTGGATGATTTAACGCTGATCTCACTCCTCCATGACACCAAATGTGGAGCTGGCTTTGAGACAGTTTCCCTCAGAGGTCGAGCATTGAAATGTTTATATCCTACTCTCCTATTTATCTCTTTAAAACATAATATATTTTATAGATCAGACCCCACTGACAACAAGACGAAACGAAGCTTTGTGTTTGAACACTGGAATGGTCAACTGTGACAGCAGAGACCACATAGATACTGATGGAGAAGAGGAAACTGCCAATCTTCTTGTATCCACTCTTTTACAGTATGCTCTGGAGAGACTGAAGGTCATGTGTGAGGACGCGCTGTGCACTAGCCTGTCTGTGGAAAACGCTGCTGAGATCCTGATCCTCGCTGACCTGCACAGCGCCGACCAGCTCAAAACGCAGGCCGTCGACTTCATTAACTAGTAAGTTGAAGAAAAAAGAGCTCATCGTCACATGCAATAGGGTTTCCAACACCTTTTTCACGCACTCGCAGGTCCTCCACATCCACTGTACATCCTGTCTCTGTCATGTCAGTATGGTTCTTGTCGTTCTTCTTTATCTTGGAATCATTACAGGTAGTACCTGAGCTCGCCTCATCTCTTGATGGCTCTGTGCCAGTTAGTGATTTTAATTTCACATATGCCCCCGTGGAGTGGTCTGCCTGATATTATTAAACCCTGCCATGGCTTTCATAGGGATCGGGGCAACCTGACTCCTCACTAGTCTGTTGTCACCTCCTCTGTTGACTGAAAGTGTGATATTAACACACGTCTGTGCTGATGGTGGGCTCAGATATTACTATTATCTTTCTTTCTTTTTTGTTAATGTAGGGCCGGGCGATGTGGCTCGACAAAACATGATTTAACAACATTTCTGCTAACATAATATAATATAATTATATCTTTTCAATATGGACTTCTTTGTCCCCAAAACATTTTTCCATCAGAAGGATTCAAACTCGCTGTGTATCCATAGAAGCATAAATGAAGGGAGGATGTTGTATGATTGAGGAACTGCATTAGCATGTGATTCTGCTTAACTGCTACTATGTGTCTATTTAATTGTTATTTATCGGGCAAAATGGGAGAATGAAAGAGTTTCAGTTTGTGGTACAAAAGAAAAACTGAGTCTGCTTTTGAATAGGAGACAACAGAATGAAGTGTATGGAAGCAAACGGCTAGTTCTGTGACCGTCAGGGCTATAGTCTGTATGTACAGGTGTGGTCAGATGTTTCCACAAGCCTATGTAATGGTGTTCCCAAAGCTCCGACCTCAACCCTGTTGAAAATTTGTGAGCTAAGCTTAAGAGCTGGGTTTATGCCATGAAACTACTCTGCCAAGACGATTCAGGCTGAATCATGCCAGAAGTTTGTTGATGGTTACCAAAAGGTGCAACTTGCTAAGGGACATTTAACCAAATATTAGTAGAAGGTATGTATATATTTGAGGCTGTATGTGTTATTTTCACCCTGTGTGGATTAGGAAAATCCAAAATTAAAATTTGTGCATCCATCTCTTGGTTTTCTTTTTGTTTTTTTGTTTTTTTTTAGGCATAAAAGATGAGAACGAAATCATTAAAAATCATAAAATTACCATTATGTTTACACGATGTTTACCTTTAACTGAAAGTGTAACAGTCTGTTGGGAAAATGCCCATCGCTTCCCTTGATCTGTGACCTCTGTGAACACTTCACTGATGACTTTGTGCTCTCACTACTTTCAGGTAATAATGAATAAAAAGTATATTAGAAAAAAAATTGTCACTATAATCTCAGTCATGATGTGGGATTACACCGGTTTAGGCTTCCAACTCTCCCTTAAGCTTTAGTTGAACTCCTGATTCTGGCTCCTACTTTAAGGATAAACTTTTAACTGGAAATGGAGATTTTGTATCTTTTGAGCACGATTGTAAACCAGCAGCTGGAGTCACCACAGCCCAGCAGTCATTCCTGTTATCATTCTTTGAAGTCTGAAGGCACAGTAATTGGAGCATTGTTGTGTAAATTTTCCACAAAGTCTGCATGATAACTAAAAATTGGCAAAGCCACACGCTCACCATCTGACAGGGAAATTTCAGTCAATCAGCCTCAAGCGGACCTTGGCAGAAGTATAACACCTGTAAAATGGTTTCACGCAGTCTGTACTATTCACAGGAAAATTGGATCCAAACAATCTGCCATTATTTAGGATTTCCAGATTGCCTGTCTGTACATTTGTTATGCATGTGTTTACTTAAGGAAAACTTGATTTGTAATCTTTTTTATTTTCTTCCTTTCTCATCTCATCCACCAGCCATGCTGCAGAGGTGATGGAGACAGCAGGCTGGAAGTCCATGGTGGCGTCTCATCCGCACCTGGTGGCTGAAGCGTATCGCTCCCTGGCTTCTGCTCAGTGCCCTTTCCTCGGACCCCCACGCAAACGCCTCAAACAGTCCTAACAGTCCCACAGGAAGGCATCCACACACACTCATACAAACTCACACCTTTGCACATACATGCACTCACAAAAACACACAGATCCCCCCCCAACCCTCAAACACACAGGGACAACCTTTCCCCCTTGCTGTTACCTACTACACTACCTACAGCCTCTCCCCAAATCTCCCCCTTCTGCCCCATCCAGAACCTGCTGTATTTAGTCTCTTCTAAAGATGGAGGGAAGGAGGAGGAAGAGAGGGAGAAGTGGGATTGTTAAGTGGATGTTTTGTTGTTTACAAAGGAAAAAGAAAAACCCACAGCACCCTCTCCTTTCTCCTCGGCTCTGGTTTAGTGAGGTCTCTTTTCCGTGAATAAATCCAAAATCCTTGGTAGTTCCTACTTTGGAATCTGTTCAGGAGGAAGAACTGGACACATGAACCCAACAAGAGCCAACCGTTTTTGAAACTTGGAGGCTTGAAGGACTATTGCAGATAAGGTCTTTTAAGTGTCTATTTTATCACATGGCTTCTTTTTTTGCTCTGTTCTTAGTGTTTGGAGTAGAGCTGTGAGAGAAGCCCAAAAACTAAAGGACACGTGGGCCTGTGAGGGACTAAAGAAGATGAAATGGGCCTTTCAAACTAGAAGACCCCAAGAAAGACAACCAAGGGCTAGTCAAAAAAACAAAAAAGAAGCAGCAAGAGCAGATATGGGCCTAAAATCATCAAATTTTCCCAAAGAAAGTGGGGAAAACATTGCACTAAATTCACAGGTCACCCCCGTGTCAACCCTTACCAGCAGTAAAGTAGAAATACTGTAGGCAAGCACACATTGACGCAAGCTTCTTGGACTAGAGACCCAGCTGGACCACCAAGAACAAGTACCCTTTAAGAAGATTTATCAGCAAGTGACAAAAAAAACCAACACATGATCTCCCATGTAGAACTCTTCAAACTTCATCTGCATCTCTTTTCATTTGTTTTGTTTTGTTTTTTTTGTTTGTTTTTTAATTAGTGGAGAAAACCAGTTTAAAAAGGATACGGAAAATAGCAACGCACAACTGGATGTCATTCTTGGGGAAATTTGTTTTGTGTCTGGATCTCTTTGTAGCCCTTGAGAGAAAATGATGTCCAAGGTGTAGACAGACAAACCTACTAGAAGACAACAAAGGGAGGTTAAGAAATGGTTACATTAGAGTCCGATAAGGCGTGTCGATGTTATTTTATGAGAGGTATTTTTTTTTCCCTCAAAAATGTTATTTCTATTTTTTTTTCTTCATGGGAATTTGTACAGACACCAGTGCTTTTGAAGCTGTGTTTAAACAAAAGCATTTTCAACAGAGAAATTCTTTGCAGGCATGAAGACTGAAGGGAAATGAAATTGAAATGAACACGTTTTAATGTTCAGAATAGACATAATGTGAAACACATGCACACCAAGGTAAAACCATATGAAATACATTTTTGAAGTTATCATTTTAACCTGGTGAAAAATGGTAATTGATAGAAGGAACCATTGTTGTTTCTTTCCTGTAGATATCGCTGAATATGAGAAGTGACACTTAGTTGTTGCCATTTTTTGTTCCCAAAAGAATAAACCACAACTATTTTGTATTGAATGCAGTGCAAGCTTTGTCTGGGTATTTCTCTCTGAGTTATGTATGTTGTAGTCAAATGTTTGCTTAAAAGCACATAAATCTCCAAAGGAAAGAGAATTTGTGGAGTTTTGCCACAGAAAAATATTTTGAAGTGAGCACAGACTGTATCCTAAATGTCTTAGATCGTTAGCTATTAATTATTATATATAGACTATATTCTGTCTCCAATACCCAAATTCTGGCAGATGTTGTTGCAGTCTATTATTACTCACTGTATAGCAGCTTAGGAGAACAATAAATCATATTGTTCATAACAATGGACGGTATAAAAGATATGTACAGTCAAGGTAAAAAGAAGTATTAAGGTTTTACATAACAATGTTGTGTAACAATAATAATCTGATCCATAGGTCTTGTGATTGGATGAACCACAACACGTGATGTATTACACGGTGTCATTTTTTAAAATTTAAAACTAAGTATACCTCTTGCTTCCATAAGAATTTACAGGGTAAGAGGCAACCAGGTGCTGGCAATTTAGCAAATGTATTGAATGTGAACATTCAATGCAGTGCAACACTGAGAAACTGTGGAAAGGAAAAATAGAAATTAAAAAACAAACCCAAGAGTTAGGTGTCACCCAAATTTCATGACATTACTATTAGAAAGTGTGGCTTGTTTTAAAGAATTAGCAGGAGCACACCTTTTCTCTCTAAAAAGAACATGGCAGCACAGCCAAGTCTCATCTAACCAAACCACGAGACTTTGGCAAAAAATCTTTTGAACAGTGGTATAGATTGGCCATAATGCACAGCGCCACGTTTGGTGAAAATAACAGCATATAAGCACAAACACCTCAAAAAAACTGTCAAGTACAGTGGTTGAGGGGCGATGCTTTGGGCTTTTTTTTTTTTTTTTTGCAGCCACGGAATTTAAGGACCTTGCAGTCTGAGTAAACCATCTACTTGAAACCAAACGCAATAATATTGAGCCCAGCAACAAAGCGGCAGAATGACAGAATTTTTTTTTTCTAAAGTGCTGGATTACCCTTGCAGGAACTTAAGAGAACTGTATAAGCAATCTCAAAAAGCAATCTGAAAATCTCAAAAAACTGAAGGGGGGGTACTGTCTTTGTTGCTATGACGATATTCTCTAGGCCTGACAAGAGAAACCAACAGGAAATACCTTAAACCAACAGGGGACAGTAGATTGCACAAAGAACATTTAGTCCATTTTTTAAAAAGTGTTGTTCACTGTAATTGTCAGCAAGGAGAATTATCTAGGTTAGTTTGCGATTTCAAATCACTCTTATCCATATATTATTTTCACTTTACTGAAAACTTCCTGGTGCCGCCCCTGCAGAGAAGCTGAAATCAAATGTCTGCATAGAACTTTAATATGTCTTTGGTAGTGGATGGTCCTCCCACCACTCTGTCCTTGCTAATTTAGAAAAAGCAGTATGCTGCATAGGATGCTGAGACTCCGTAATATGGCTGACTGCACTTGCAGCTGTTGACAGAAGCGTTCTCCCTGCTGTTTCCAGCCACTCCGGGAGCAGCTGGAAACAGTGGTGGATGGTGAGGGGTGTCTTTAACCTCTGTCACCTACTTAATCGAGTTAGCGGCCTGTGTCTGGGTCATTAAACATCCATCTGCCCGGCAGAAAAGGTTAGTTGCCAGTGCCTTGAGTGCAGTGATCGAGCAGATGTGTTTAATTGCACCTCCTGAACCGTTTCCTGAACCATACCCCTGCACTCTCGCGTGCACCTTAGTTTCACTCTGAGCCACTCTGGGTTTAAACTGCAGACACAGTTTAACAAGGTTATAAGACTGAGGTTTATTCAAAGACAGTCTGACATGCCTGTTTAACCTGCCAGCTGTTCAAAGATAATGCGAACCTGCACGTGTGGGCAACGACAAGCATACTTTGTTAGCAATGGAAAGCAAGATGTATTGGAATAACACAAAGCTTAAACCTGTGCGCTTCATCTTTTATAGCCTGCAGCTCTTCTGAGTGGGTGAGTTCATATCAAGAATCATATAAAAATATAAATAAATTCAAATTATTACACGAAAAGAAATTAAATTCTTTATTTAAAAAAAAATTACAGTGGCATGAAAACAATTTTGAAGGACTGATTTGCAGGACCACAAGTATTTATGGTCCTGCAGCTACAACAACATTAGAGGATGACTATATCTTGGCTTTTATTAAACCAAAAACTTACCATTGTCTGCTTTAACCAAAGAAACATGAAAAAACAAAGAAACATGAAGGGAATAGCTGATTAATCTGCTGAGTACTACCACTGCCTTTTTGTTGGTAACTACAGTTCAGAAAAAGAGCAAATATCAAGATTTTTGTGAGTATTTTCACAATACTGTGGTTTCATAAAACCATATATTCAAAGGAATAATTAAGAAAGCAATTGCCAGGTAAATCACTCACTTTTAGTTGCACCCTAACCTTTTTTTGTTACATGATCTAAAACACTTTAATCTTAACGCAGGCACATTTTTTGCACTAAAAACATAGAAACTAAAGTGAACTTAAAAACACTTTTCAACCGAATTTCTTGAAGAACCTCAAAATGATCCATCAAACTGGCTCATAGCTGCACTAACTGGATTTCTCTATAGAGGCTTGCTGAGACATCACTCTCCAGTGTCCTTTAACCTGCAGGCAGGTAGGCTGGACTTTGCAGGCTATAGTCTGGGCAGACTTTCTGAACCAGTCTGTAGTCTGTGCTGTAGAAAGACACGTAGATGCAGATGACCTGGAAAGGCCTGGAGCACATCCAGGTGACGTGGCTCTGGGTGTGCTCCTGATCACATGTCTTTGATGGGTCGTAGTTGCACAGCATCACCTTCTTGTTGCGTTCGGTTTTCTCGGAGTCCACTCTGCAGTTGAACGTCTTTGAATCCTTGGGGTGGATCACGCTTTGGCGCTCCAAGTCGAACTCCACCTCTTTCGTCGGTGGCATGAGGCTGACGGACACGTTGCCTACCCCCGTGGAGTTGTGGCGGAAGTAGACGCCAAGAGACCCGTTCCCATGATCCACAATCTTCCCCAATATCAGCAAATTCAGTTTGACCGTCTTTATATTTGAATAAAAGTCCCCCCAGATGAAGGTCTCGGACCATTTAGATGTTCCATGAACTTTCATGATGGGCTGAAGCTTCATCTTTAATGATGGCTTGGAGTGCGGCTGTGAGTTTCCTTCAAGTATTTCCCCAAATCCCTGCTTTGAAAGAGGGATGAAGGGATTACGGGGCAGCTTGGTGTGCTGAGTTAGACTCCTGGACTGAAGCACAGAGTTCTTCTGCTGTGAAGAAGCCTCGTGAGCCCTGCTGGGATGAGGCGGTGCTCTCTTGGTGAAGGTAAAGTTGCTGTGTGTCTGGTGTGGTCCAAGAACCAACTAGAAAAATAAGCACAGGAGAAAGTTATAGACTGACCCCATCGGGAAGTAAACTAAGTGCTAGCATGAACGATTAAAAACAAATCAACAAAAAAAATCCCAAACGCTTTGGAAATATTGTCTCAGAATTGCTTCAATTAAATAGAATCTCATTTGAAAGAACTGTTGAGTTTTTGAGAATTATTCTTAATATTGTCAGACTCACACACCACACAAATATTGTTAAACCTCACTAAGCATGTTTTAAGAAACTTAAGTCTGCAAAGAAAGTCGTCATTAGGATAATGCATCAAATCTAAAATATGTAGAACTTGAAATATTTTCAAAACCCTCTTAAAATGCAGCATAACTCAACTTTGAATGTATAATGTGTTTAATGCTACCATTCATTTCACTCACCAGACATATGGTTCCTTTCAAAAGTATCCAAGCAAAGCACTGAAAGCCAATCTTCTCCATTGTGCATAACCTTCACGAGCCATCCACTGCTGCGTTTCATTCAGGCAAAGCGAACTTTCCGATATCCTAAACAGACACTTTCTTTAAACTCTCTCCCAACTGGAAACCTTCACTGTGCTGCTGCTTCCCCTCACAACACACAGACTGGGAGGCTTTCTCAGAGCTCAAGATTTTGACACCCAGTTTTGCTCTCTCTCTTTCTCCCTCCCCTTCAATCCTCCCTCCCTCCCCCTTTCACACACACATAAACACACACCCTTCTGTTTAAGAATATGCGCTGTCTGCAGCATCTGCCAGCCCCTGGTCCCCTCCACTTCTTTCTCTGACTGAAAATCTTCTTGCATCTTATTGCGAGGGAAAAAAATTAACTAATCAACACTTTCATAAAATGTTTTTTTGTTTTGTTTTGTTGTTGTTTTTTTTTTAAATCAACCTAATCCAAGACAATGTGATACTGGCATCTTGTGGTTGTGTGATAAAGTGCAAGGATGATGCTTTGCAGTAGAGCGACATTAATAACCACAAATTACATTTATTTCTTTGTGTAGGAACATGCACTATAACTAAATCTAAACACAGAAATCTCTCATGTAGAATAACCAAAATCAGCTCATGTGTTCACAGTTCCTGTCAGTCACGTCAACAATTTCATAGCCTTTAAGTTATATTAAAGATAAAGGAAGATGCTGCAGGTGAAGAACTATGGAGTAAAAGTAAGCTGAATTTGTGTCATTTTTGTTAGGAAAGTAAACATTGTGTTAGCTGATTGTCTCTTGTATAGGTTAATTTAACTTAAATTCAAACCAGAAAATAACTTTAACTTTTTACAGCCTGTAATTAAAATTCTGATAAGAAAGAACAGTGCAGATGAGTTTCTGGGCAGTCCATGAGATAAATTTAATCAGAGTAGGCCTAAGTCTACTGTTCGAGAGTTCAGGTGCCACTAGAAGCATTTAAAGACTTTTCGATTTGCCTGGAACTCACCCACTTCGACATATTTCCTGATTATTTTGTTTTTTATTATAGAATCAGTGTATTTAAGCTATACTGAAAGTCATCTGTCGCTTGTCAGAAAAGCCTTGAATTCATAGCCCCAAGCTTTTAACAGCAGGCAAACAGCCATCTGCTCCATTTCTAACATACCTGTCTTCATTAGTGGGCACTTCCTGCTGTGGCCTCCAGATGCCACCATTAGGCAACATTCAGTTGTCACCAGTTGTTTTGTTTTTTTCCATCCATCCATCTTCATCCGCTTTGTCCGGGGCCGGGTCGCAGGGGCAGCAGCCTAAGCAAAGAGGCCCAGACCTCCCTCTCCCCAGCCACCTCCTCCAGCTTATCCGGGGGAATACCAAGGCGTTCCCAGGCCAGCCGAGAGATATAATCTCTCCAGCGTGTCCTGGGTCTGCCCCGGGGCCTCCTCCCGGTGGGACATGCCTGGAACACCTCACCCAGGAGGCGCCCAGGGGGCATCCTTGTCAGATGCCCAAACCACCTCAGCTGGCTCCTTTCAATGTGGAGCAGCAGCTGCTCTACTCTGAGCCCCTCCCGGATGGCCGAACTTCTCACCCTATCTCTAAGGGAGAGGCCAGCCACCCTTCGGAGGAAGCTCTGCTGAGAAGGTGATTGGCTGCAGACTCCCATCTCTGCAGGACCTGTACACCTCCAGGACACTGCGGCGTGCAGCCCGGATCTCAGCTGACCCTTCTCACCCTGGACACAGTCTGTTTGACCTGCTCCCCTCAGGCAGGAGGCTCCGGTCCATTCGCACCAGAACCTCTCGCCACAAGAACAGTTTCTTCCCCTCTGCTGTCGGACACATGAACAATAACCACATGACTGTCCCCGCCACTAACACATGACCCTACGCTGTGTCACTGCATCATTTCATGTCTGGCACTGTTCACCACCTGCACTCATGTATATATCTTTCTACGTAGCACTCATAATTCTTATTCTCATGTATATATCTCATGTATATCTCATGCACATATCTTTCTTTCTACATAGCACTTTAATTCTTATTGTCTGCACTGAAGCACCGCAGCAATTTCCTAATGTTGTAAACCTCAACATCTGGCAATAAACCCATTCTGATTCTGATTCTGATTCTGATTTCTGCCGCTTGTATCCGCGATCTCGTTCTTTCGGTCACTACCCACAGCTCGTGGCCATAGGTGAGGGTAGGGACGTAGATCGACCGGTAAATTGAGAGCTTCGCTTTTACACTCAGCTCCCTCTTCACCACGACGGACCGGTGCAGCGTCTGCATTACTGCAGCTGCAGCCCCAATCCGTCTGTCGATCTCCGGCTCCCTTCTCCCATCACTCGCGAACAAGACCCCGAGATACTTGAACTCCTCCACTTGGGGCAGGAACTCATCCCCGACCCGGAGTGGGCACTCCACCCTTTTCCGGCTGAGAACCATGGCCTCAGATTTGGAGGTGCTGATCCTCATTCCCGCTGCTTCACACTTGGCTGCGAACCGTTCCAGTGCGAGCTGGAGGCCCTCACCCGATGAAGCCAACAGAACCACATCATCTGCAAAAATCAGAGATGAGATTCTGAGGCCACCAAAGCGAAAGCCCTCCGCCACTTGGCTGCGCCTAGAAATCCTGTCCATAAAAATTATGAACAGAACCGGAGACAAAGGGCAGCCCTGGCGGAGCCCATCACCCACCAGGAACGAGTCCGACTTATTGCCGGCAATGCGAACCAAGCTCTTGCAACGGTTGTATAGGGATCGAATGGCCCGTAGCAATGGGCCAGACACCCCATACTCCTGCAACACCTCCCACAGGACACCCCTAGGGACACGGTCGAATGCCTTCTCCAAGTCCACAAAACACATGTAGACTGGTTGGGCAAACTCCCATGCACCCTCAAGTATCCTGGAGAGGATAAAGAGCTGGTCCAGTGTTCCGCGACCAGGACGAAAACCGCATTGTTCCTCCTGTATCCGAGGTTCGACTAGCGGACGAACTCTCCTTTCCAGCACCCTGGCATAGACTTTCCCAGGGAGGCTGAGGAGTGTGATCCCCCTGTAGTTGGAACACACCCTCCGGTCCCCTTTCTTAAAGATGGGGACCACCACCCCGGTCTGCCAGTCCACAGGTACTGCCCCTGATCTCCACGCAACATTGCAGAGGCGTGTCAACCAGGACAGCCCTACAACGTCCAGAGCCTTCAGGAACTCGGGGGGGACCTCATCAACACCAGGGGCTCTGCCACCAAGGAGTTGTTTAACTGCCTCATTGACCTCGCCCCCGGAAATTGGCGGGTCATTCCCCTCATCCCCAGACTCTGCTTCCTCCTCGGAAGACGTGTCAGTGTTTTTTTTTTTCTACATTTATATTTGAAACCATCAGGAAAAGTAACAAGTAAAAAAAAACAAAACTTACTTAAACATAATAAGCATTTAAAAAAAAATTCAGTGGTCATAAATGCATAAATGCATGGATTTTAGTCAAACAAGGGCCAAAAACTGCAGTTCCTGGGCTGTTCCCTTGCAGTGGCGCCAAATGCACATCAGTTCTTACTGAAACCCACGTCACAATGCCCAACTTTACACCATAAAAAAGAACATTTACATTTACAAGAACTTTTTTTTCCTCAATTATTTATACTTCTAAGGCTTGACAGTTAGGGACCGACTGCTTTGATTGACATTGAAGAATTGAATTGAAGACTGGCAACTCTGACAGTTCACGTTGACTTGAATTCATTGGGCCATGGCCGCTCCTCTTTAATTATAATGTTTGTGCCTTCTGAAGAATTTTGATGGACATCTAATTTTGACTGCAGCACACACTGAGTGTTCTGCTGGATGTATCTGTGGGCTTCATATGTACAGTTTATGAATGAGATTTGCTAAGATCCCTTATGTTAGCACTCCACCCTCTTGTCCGAATTTAGTTACTTCTGGCTCCAAAAATCCAACATGGTGACAAAGAACCCTAACCACAGTCAAACTGGCTGAAATTCGGGCAGGTGTGCAGCAGTGTGTGCACCTCTGACATAGTTTGCAGTAAATAGGAGCGACTGGAGAGTGTAAAAGAAAAGTAGAGAGATCACTGAAACAAGTGGACATAATTTAATTACAGTTTTTTCTGATTGCTTAAGCACATTTTTTGTAACTATTGGCTAATTTTGCAAAACTCTTCACACAAATAAGAAAACCTGTCACCCAATAATCAAAACATTGTAGTTCTCTTGCAAAAGCAAACACAGCTAGATTAACTCTTCACACCTTCGTAAAAATGGTGTTTCCGTATCAAACAGTACACACAAGCCATCATCTACTAAGCACACAATGCGCCAACTGCACACTGATGGTATGAATACAAAACACTTCTGGCTTTTGCTTTCTCTGTGCACAAGGTAGGCCATGTCAGTTTGAGCTCATACTTCTGTCATAGATCCATAAGCATAGAGGGATCCAAACTTCAAGTACTGGTGTTTATTCAAACACATCAAAACAAACACAAGTGTTTATTTCCAAGTATAGGATTATTTGCAATCGCCATAATGACTATATGGGTTACTTGGTCTGCAGTGAACATGCTTCCTCTGCCCCAGCATCTGGTCATCTAGCAATTCTGTAAAGTAACAATTTCAGTATTTTTACATCAATGGTATTGGTGTGTTTCTCATTGGCATATGGCAGTGCTACAAATCTTTGTGCGAAGTGACTGTACTAACCGATTCTCATTTCAAGTCCTTATGATACTTGCTACAGTGTAGCGGCTCGAGTTAGGCTGGACCCGTTGGCCAGCTACCCTCAGGGTCATTCCACGGTTGATTACATGGTCCACTATTGTAGCTCTGATGTCATCAGCAATTCTATTTCCTACTCTTCCTACCCTTCCTCTCCCCCCTCCTCATCCTCCTCTCCCCCCTCCTCATCTTCCTCTCCCCCCTCCTCGTCTTCCTCTTGCTCCTCCTTGTCCTTGTTGTCCTCTTCATCCTACTTCTTCACCTCCACGTCCTCTTCCTCGGCCTCCTCTACTTCTCACTCTTTCTGCTCCCTCCATTGTACTCCGCACACACAGCTTACCTGTATTATAGTGCTTAGGCTGATTGCAAAGTGAACTAATTATCTAAAAAAGTTTACACATGTGAAAGTGTGCCAGACAGTTGGCAAATTAGTGTTAATGATAGCCATACATGTGTATACTTTTGCTAGGAGTGTGTTGGAAATTTGGTAATTGAGTGTTGTGCAGTGAATTGTGCCTACAGTTTTGCAAAGTGTGTGTTACAAAATTGCAAACTGAGTGCAAAGCAGTTTTTGTGCTTTTAGTTTTGCAAACTCAGTGAGTGGTTTTGCTATAAGTCTGAATAGTTTTAGAGATTGTGCTACAGGAATCACAGTTAGGGTTTAAGCATTCAGAAAAAACTGTAAGCAAAGAGTTTGAGCAATAAACTATTAGCAACTAGACTCTGATGAAGCAGAGCGGAGTAAGACAGGTCTGCTGGAGTCTAACACTCACTGGTGGAGTGAAAGAAGGTGGAAACGTGTATGGGAGATGAGGATGATGTAAGAATGAGAGGTGGGCTGCACCAGCGAAAGTTTTTAATTGACAGAAAGACAGCACACTGCTGAGATTTAAATCAACAGAGGCTGACTGGAGAAGAAGGGATGTAAACTAAAGTAAGATTCAATTTATATAACACCTTTCAAGATGAATTTCATGACGGATTAGTAAAAACATAAAGATGAAAACAAGTTAACAGTGACAAAATGCTTAAAACAAAAGGACATTATAATGGTAAGGATCTACGATATGAAGGCACCTGTTTCCAATCAGTAGCTACATCAGATGTTAGAAGCTTAGATAAGTCATAATAAAAACTGACATCAAGAGGCAGAGTGTGATGTTGGGATGTCCCTGATACTTACAAAAAGATTTCTTTCTTAAATCCCATTATTTCTATTAAAAAAAAAAAAAAAATCACATTTGGATTATCCCCTTGTAGGGCCCCACTGAAGTAGGAGTTTGGGAGTGCTTACAAGATTTTTGCCCAAATGTTGAGGCCAGTAATAAATGGGTGACATCAAAGATCAGCTGACCAGTCAGTTGCTGCTTGTCAGGCGTTGTGTGGCGGCGAGGAAGAAGGAACCCAAACGCAGGACTCGCAGGTAGGTGCAGATTTATTATGAGGAGTGGATGAACAGAACAAAGGGAGAAAATGGCTGGCTGGCTGGACAGCTGACTGGAAGGCTGAATGGCTGGCTGGCTGAACGCAGGCGGAAACGACAACAGAACATCACATGAACATCAACATCAATGACACGACAGAGAACTGGTGAAACCGAGGAACTTAAATACACAGGTGAATGATGACAATGATTGGAAACAGGTGAGTACAGGGCTGAACATAATCTGACTAATGACACGGGAGACAAGCTGACACGGGAAAAAACAGGAAGTGAGAACATTAATGTGGCGAACCAAACTGAACATGAACAAACTGAAATCACTGGGTCAACGACCCAGGAACCCTGACAGTACCCCCCCCCTCCAAAGGCCGGCACCCGACGGCCAAAAGAGAAAGAAAAAAAACCAGAACAGGGTGGGCGGAGGGGGCCCAGGACGGAGGGACGGAGTCCACACCAAGACAGTTCAGGTGGGCGCCCCCGTGGCCCGTGGCCGAGACGAGACAGTTCAGGGGGCCGACCGTGCGGACGGCAACGGCGACAGCACTGGTCCGGGGGCCGACCGCGTGGAAGGCAACGGCGGCGACGTGGACACAGTTCGGGGGGCCGGCCGTGCGGAAGGCGACGGCGGCCACTCAGGCGAAGGCGGTCCGGGGGCCGGCCGTGCGGAAGGCGACGGCGGCCACTCAGGCGAAGGCGGTCCGGGGGCCGGCCGTGCGGAAGGCGACGGCGGCCACTCAGGCGAAGAGGGTCTGTGGGCCGCCCACGACGGCGATGGCGCCCGGCCAGTGGCCTAGCCAGCGGTCTAGAAAATGGCCGTTTAGCTCCAGACCCAAACGAGGCTGGGCCAGGCGAGGCTGAAGGCTCTGAGGCTGCAGCAGACGAAGGCTCTGAGGCTGCAGCAGACGAAGGCTCTGAGGCTGCAGCAGACGACGGCTCTGAGGCTGCAGCAGACGACGGCTCTGAGGCAGAGGCCGGGCCGGGCGTGGGTGCAGCTGAGGCAGAGGCCGGGCCGGGCGTGGGTGCAGCTGAGGCAGAGGCCTGACCAGGCGATGCAGGCGCGGAGGCCTCTGGCCGGAGACAGGCAGGGCCAGTAGGCGCGGAGGCCCCTGGCTGAGGAGCGGCCGGGCCAGCGGGTGCGGAAACCCCTGGCTGAGGAGCGGCCGGGCCAGCGGGTGCGGAGACCCCTGGCTGAGAAGCAGGACGGCTCACAGCTGGCTCTGGGTGCTGTGGCTGCAGGTCCGGGAACTGGACGGGATGGTGGACAGGTGACTGGGAAACAGGAGCAGACTGGACAGGGGACCGAGCTACAGGAGGTGACTGGAGGACAGGAGGAGACTGAGCTACAGGAGGTGACTGGAGGACAGCAGGAGACTGGACAGCAGGAGAGTGAACTGACTGGAGGGAAAGCTGAACAGCAGGTGAGGGAACTGACTGGAGGGAAAGCTGAACAGCAGGTGAGGGAACTGACTGGAGTGGAGATGCTAAGGGATGAACAGGGGTAGGTGAGGCTGCTGGCTGAGCTACAGATTGAGCTAGTGACGGAGATAAAATTACGGCTTGGGCTAGTAAGGCTGGTGCCTGGGCAGGGGACAGTTCAGCTAACCTAACTAGGGATCGTGCGAGGGCGTGAAAGGCTGGGTCAGGAGGTGGATGAAGTGGTGACGTAGCAGGTGAACCGGTTAGCTCTTCCAAGTCTCTAGGGAGGTCAGGCTGGGTTCTGGCTGCCCTCAGCCTGGGCGCTGGGACGGGCACGGAAGGCGGCTGGACACCAGTCACCCCCACCTGAGAAACAGAAGCGGGTGTGGAGTTAGACCGGGTCGCAGCTGCCCTCCTCCTGGGAGCTGGCACTGGTGTGGGCGTAGACTGGGCCCCCATGCTGGTGGGCAATGGCTCAATAATGGGTGTGGAAATAGTGACGGTGTGTGTGTTACTGGCAGGTGTATGGGAGAATGTTCGGGTTTTCCTGCCACCACTATCTACAGTCTTTGGAGGAGCAGAGCAGAAAAACTCTTCCCAGTCCACTTCCTCCTCTAGGAGGGAAACGTCCCATGAATCAAAGACGGGTTTATTATTGGGTTGAAGTGGAGAGTCAAACGAGGGTGGAAAACAGTCGCTGGAACTCACCACCGGGAATTGCTGAAAATAGTCCATTTTATGGCGGCGTGTGCGCCGCTTTCTCCGGGAAGAGGAAGCGGCCGGGATAAACAGCTGAGCCTCTGGCGCGGTAGCCTCCGTCGAGCTGAGGTGGGAGGCGTAGCCGTTGTGCCGCGGCGATGGTGGAGGTCCGGCGGATGAGGCGGCGGGTGTGGGAGCGAGGAGCGGAGTGGCGAGAGAGGGAGTGGCCGAAGCGCGGCGTGGAACGTCCACTCTCCACGGCAAATGCTCCGGTACAGGTGAGGCAGCAGGTGGGGGAACGCGGCGTCTCCGAGGCCCGCCCAGAGCCAAGCGAGTGCCCTCGAAGACGTGCTCTCGCTCCGCGAAGAGCCGCTGTTTTCCCCTGAGCTCCTTTGCCCAACGGGAAAGCGCTGCCTCCTGCCGCTCGTAGAGGTCCGAGTCTGCTGGGTTCCAATCGTGTCTTCGTGGCACGGGTCGTGTCATTCTGTCAGGCGTCGTGTGGCGGCGAGGAAGAAGGAACCCAAACGCAGGACTCGCAGGTAGGTGCAGATTTATTATGAGGAGTGGATGAACAGAACAAAGGGAGAAAATGGCTGGCTGGCTGGACAGCTGACTGGAAGGCTGAATGGCTGGCTGGCTGAACGCAGGCGGAAACGACAACAGAACATCACATGAACATCAACATCAATGACACGACAGAGAACTGGTGAAACCGAGGAACTTAAATACACAGGTGAATGATGACAATGATTGGAAACAGGTGAGTACAGGGCTGAACATAATCTGACTAATGACACGGGAGACAAGCTGACACGGGAAAAAACAGGAAGTGAGAACATTGATGTGGCGAACCAAACTGAACATGAACAAACTGAAATCACTGGGTCAACGACCCAGGAACCCTGACACTGCTGTCTCCATGTTGAAGGGCTGGTGGGGATTCATCTAAAGGTCACAGTGACAATAATGCTATACAAAGCTAATAAAAACCGTTTCTTACTGCAGCTGTACTGACAACATATAGTGAATGATATATGGGAGTTTTAAAGATGTTACCTCGGACCGCTGACCTCTTCAGATAAGGTCAAACATTCGTAAAAACCTTTTGTCTTTAAAACTATGCTTAAAAGTCTAGTGCCTTTGTTTGTACTGGTAGCATTCAGGTAAAGATACTGGTACATGTGGATTCTAAATATCACATGTTTGCATTCAAATACTATGTCAGATTTGACAGCTCCGACCCCCCTTTAAATTTCACCTCTGTCTTTCTTTTACGTTGACCCCAATAAAAGTTATATCTTTAAAGAAAAGATTGTCAAGAGAAAGCGAATGAGCTGCAGTTAGTTAGAAATATACTGCAGTGTAATATTATATAATGAGCTTAAGTTATTCATGTCCAGTTTGTTACACATCAATAGTATTTATCCACTCCCAATCCTCCGTGTGTGTGTAATCAAGGTAAATAACTTTCATGTTACTCTTATCTGATTTTTACTGCACTAAAACACTAAGAACAACAAATAAGAAAATGAATATATATAAAAATACAATGTTACTCCCTTAAAAGTAAATACTGCCCACAGAGTGAGTTGCTTTGGAGGTTTCTCTTTCAAGTGATTTTGTATCTATTAGATACATGAATACACTAACCCTCATTGCACATTGCTACATGGGTTCTTACAAAATGAAAATGAAAATATGAAAGTGGGAATGGGGCCAAAACAAGTTGGGTAAGTATGCATGTTTGTTTTACATTTCTGCCAGTCACCTGCTGAGCAGCCTTTGTAATGTTTGCGTGGGTATGTGGGTAAAAATCTTTACATTGTTGTGTTGCAGTGAGCCAACAGACAGGTGTGATGTATGTCAGCACAATCATCAGAATGCAACACAGATTCCATCTGTTGCTTTTGAAATTTGCATTTCGACTGTGAGAAAAATCTGTGTTTCCAAACCTAGTTGCCTTAGCGTGGATGCCAGGTAATTGAAATAAACTGAATGTCAAACTGCTCATCAGAACGGTACCAGTGCTGCTTTCGAGTCCAGTGTCTTCCAGTTAATGAAAACGTCTTAGGGAACATTTGTCCCAACAGCATGACTGTTAACATAAGGACATGTTCGACATCAGGAGAAACAGACTGCTCCCTCTACCAGATATTTTTTCTAAAAGACAAGCTATGAAAAGGACTCTGAGTTCTCTGCTCAGTGTCAGGAAATGAAGGAGGTGGTGGAGAGTCATTGAGTCTTTATAGCTATGTAGAGGGCCAGAAGAAAGCTGCAGAAGATATTCAGGCACAACGTGAAGCTGACAAAAGGTGATATTACAGCAGAGCCCTGCCTCTACAAGGCAGACACAGCACTGCCCTCAGTAAACTATAATTAATATTCATCTTATAATGCAGGGTTTCCCCTTTCTGTACTTCAAGGAGATAAAAGGAGAGCTTCAGAGTTACACCCTGCTACTACCAGGTTGGACCCCCTTTTGCCTTCAGAACTACCTTAATTCTTCAAGATGCTGGAAACATTACCCAGAGATTATGTGACAGCATCGCACAGTTGCTGCAGATTTGTTGGCATACCTCAAAATATGAAGTAAGAGAAAGATAGCTGAAGCCATACCAGCCATACCAGCTTGGATGTCGACCAGATTAACAAGGTCTGCGTCAAGTGTTGAGGATTGGGACACACGGATGAGAAGTGGGCTCCTGGAACAATTCAATTCAGTTTTATTTATATAGCAACAAATCACAACAACAGTTGCCTCAAGGCGCTTTATATTGTAAGGTAAAGACCCTACAATAATACAAAGAAAACAGAAAACCCCAACAATCATACGGACTCCCTATGAGTGGGAAGGAAAAACTCGCTTTTAGCAGAACCAGGCTCAGGGAGGGACGGCCATCTGCTGCGACCGGTTGGGGTGAGAGAAGGAAAACAGGAGTAAAGAAATGCTGTAGAAGACAGCCAGAAATGAAAAATAACAAATAATTAAATACAGAGAGGTGTATAAACACATTAGTGAGTGAAAAAGGGGACTGAAGAAAAAACACTCATGAGAATCCCCCAGCAACCTACATCTATTGCAGTGTAGCTAAGGGAGGATTCAGGGTCCTCTGATCTAACCATAACCATATGCTTTAGCAAAAAGGAAAGTTCATAATTTTAAAGGTAGAGAGGGTGTCTTCTAAGCTGGTTCCATAGAAGAGGGCCCTGAAAATTGAAGGCTCTGCCTCTCATTCTACTCTTAAATACCCTAGGAACAACAAGTAAGCCTGCAGTGCGAGAGCGAATTGCTCTAATGGGGTGATATGGTGCTATAAGGTCATTAAGATAAGATGGGGCCTGATTATTTACAGTTTTTTCTGAATGCTTAAACCCTAACTGTGATTCCTGTAGCACAATCTCTAAAACTATTCAGACTTATAGCAAAACCACTCACTGAGTTTGCAAAACTAAAAGCACAAAAACTGCTTTGCACTCAGTTTGCAATTTTGTAACACACACTTTGCAAAACTGTAGGCACAATTCACTGCACAACACTCAATTACCAAATTTCCAACACACTCCTAGCAAAAGTATACACATGTATGGCTATCATTAACACTAATTTGCCAACTGTCTGGCACACTTTCACATGTGAAAACTTTTTTAGATAATTAGTTCACTTTGCAATCAGCCTAAGCACTATAATACAGGTAAGCTGTGTGTGCGGAGTACAATGGAGGGAGCAGAAAGAGTGAGAAGTAGAGGAGGCCGAGGAAGAGGACGTGGAGGTGAAGAAGTAGGATGAAGAGGACGACAAGGACAAGGAGGAGCAAGAGGAAGACGAGGAGGGGGAGAGGAAGATGAGGAGGGGGGAGAGGAAGGGTAGGAAGAGTAAGAAATAGAATTGCTGATGACATCAGAGCTACAATAGTGGACCATGTAATCAACCGTGGAATGACCCTGAGGGAAGCTGGCCAACGGGTCCAGCCTAACTCGAGCCGCTACACTGTAGCAAGTATCATAAGGACTTGAAATGAGAATCGGTTAGTACAGTCACTTTGCACAAAGATTTGTAGCACTGCCATATGCCAATGAGAAACACACCAATACCATTGATGTAAAAATACTGAAATTGTTACTTTACAGAATTGCTAGATGACCAGATGCTGGGGGCAGAGGAAGCATGTTCACTGCAGACCAAGTAACCCATATAGTCATTATGGCGATTGCAAATAATCCTATACTTGGAAATAAACACTTGTGTTTGTTTTGATCTGTTTGAATAAACACCAGTACTTGAAGCTTGGATCCCTCTATGCTTATGGATCTATGACAGAAGTATGAGCTCAAACTGACATGGCCTACCTTGTGCACAGAGAAAGCAAAAGCCAGAAGTGTTTTGTATTCATACCATCAATGTGCAGTTGGCGCATTGTGTGCTTAGTAGATGATGGCTTGTGTGTACTGTTTGATACGGAAACACCATTTTTACGAAGGTGTGAGGAGTTAATCTAGCTGTGTTTGCTTTTGCAAGAGAACTACAATGTTTTGATTATTGGGTGACAGGTTTTCTTATTTGTGTGAAGAGTTTTGCAAAATTAGCCAATAGTTACAAAAAATGTGCTTAAGCAATCAGAAAAAACTGTAAGTGCATCAGGTAATTAAAATTTTGTGCATTAAGAGTTATGACCCACTCTAGGATTCTAAATAAACTCAGTAACTTAAACAAAATAAAAAAAGACAAACAAAAAACCGTAAAGGGATTAGTCATAAAAGTGGTCGGTTATACACTTTCATAAAGAGGAAAAAGGAAATACTGAACTACATGTACATAGGTCAGAGGTATTCTAATTTTGTATATTCTAATTAGTTTTTATTTTAATTCTGTTTTGAATTTTTTTTTTAAGTCAGGTTACATACTCGTTTATTGTATGAAAATGTTTAATTTTAGGTGTTATTACTGTCGGCATCAGTTTTAGTCTTTTTAATGATTACTGTATGTATGGTATATGTCATAGGCAACATTTAGGAAAATGTTACAATGCAAATACAGAACCTTTTGATAGTAGTGACATTCAGAGTCTCGATAAACATGTCAATGAAAGCCTTTTGATAGAATTTTTACAAAAGTAACAAATAATACAACTTCCTCTATATTTTTTTTTTGTTTTAGTTAGTTTTCAGCTCCATGTATTATTTCAGTTATTTTGCAAACATTTTGGAGTCTAGTGTTTGTTTTTATTTTAGTTAACTAAATGTTTGCTCATATCTAGTTTTAGTTTAGTTTTAGTTAACAACTTTGACATAGACGTATGTGCTATGGTTAGGCACACCTTTCTGGTTTTTTTTCTGTTCTGCATGACTGATGTTGTTTTGTTTTGTTGTTTTTTTTTTGTTCTCGGACATTGTGTTGAAATCAGATTTCCCATAGAAGATGTGGTATTTTAAAACCAAGAAAACAAAACCAAAACTATGTAGACCAGTCTCTGCAATAGTTTTAAGATAAGAGATAAGATAAAATAAGATAAGATAGAACTTTATTAATCCCTCGGGTGGGTTCCTCTGGGAAATTCGATTTCCAAAAAAGCACAGCACCGACAGAAGTTACAGAGTTATACACACACACATATATATAAATACAGAGACAATATAAATAAAATATACGAAGGGGATAAATAGAATAAATAGGAATAAAAATAAAAATACAAGTGAATTGCACATTTCAAGTATTGAGGTCTATTGCACTGTTGACTATTTACAAAAGTATTGCACAAAAGGTATTGCACAGTGAGGTGAAGAGGCACTACAGCTTAGTTGTTCCCCCCTCCTTTGTCCTCCTGTTTCCCCTCCCTCTCCCCTCCAGAGAGGAGTTAAACAGTCTGATGGCGTGCGGGACAAAGGAGTTTTTAAGTCTGTTAGTTCTTGTCTTTGGGAGAAGCAACCTGTCACTGAACAGACTCTTCTGGTTGTTAATGGCCGTGTGCAGAGGATGCCTGGCATTGTCCATAATGTCCATCAGTTTCTTTAATGTCCTTTTCTCTGCCACTGTCACCAGAGTGTCCAGCTTCATGCCGACCACAGAGCTAGCCCTCCTGATCAGTTTCTCCAGCCTGGATGAGTCCTTCTTTGCTGTGCTGCTCCCCCAGCACACCACAGCATAGAAAAGTACTCCAGCAACCACCGACTGGTAAAACATCCTCAGGAGCTTCCTGCAGATGTTAAAAGACCTCAGCCTCCTGAGGAAGTACAGTCGGCTTTGGGCTTTTTTATACAGGTACTCTGTGTTGCATGACCTCCAGATGGGATTTGAAGCGCAACTTGTTACTGACACCAATAAAAAAAAGTAACAAAAAGAAAAAACAGAACTTTTTTTTGTTTTGTTTGCATTTATTTTTTTTTTACTTGACAGATTAAACGATATAGATTTGAATTGTCTAAGAATAGCCTATCTGAAACAAATACTGTCCCACAATTCCTTACTCAGGCCTTTGTTACATTATTACATCTCCTTTTCTTCTTTTTTAATGTGCACAATAACTCGAGATTATTATAATGAATGTTTAAAAGTATGATTCATTGCTATGAGGAAACAATGTTCTTTGTGAGTGTCTCGTGCACATTAGAGGTAAGACAAAGAACATTTACTGGAACTCTGCCAGTGCTGGCAGTACAAAAGCAGTGCTGCAGGGAGTCCTGTTGCTTCACATGAGATGTATATGAGCCAAAGAAGACGTGGCAAGGTAATTAAGTTATTTCGGTTAACCTTCTAGGACCTGGCGTCCACATATGTGGACATCACATTTTGGGTTATTTAGACCAAAATACTCAATTTTGCTCTACATGGGCCTGATATCCACTTATGAGGACATTATACTGCTACTGTTCTATCAAAATTTTAAACGAATATCCTCATATGTGGCTCTTATTTTTCTTGAAAACAAAAATAAGGTAAAAAAAAATAAATCTGGTAATTCTTTGTTTTTACATTCATCTGGCCCCAATATGCCCAAATATCAAAGAGAAATTAAAAATGCACACCATGGAAGAGTTCGGGTGTTAGGAGGTTAAACTAAAATTATTTTCAGACTTCTCTGGGATTGTTTTATATTATTATTATGTGCTATTATATTATGTGTATGCTGAAATTTATAAAGATATGTTTAGATTTCACTAATATCGCACAGTAATGCCTATATTATTAGCTGAGAGTATTTCAGTGCACATCAACATTTAAACTTCAAAACATCTTCTGCCCTATAGGCTACTTAACAAATTATGTACATATACATGTTGCATACCCACTTTTTTATTTATGTATATTCATTCTGCAGGTTTGAGTTTGAGTTATGGCGGGTCAAACCCTATTGTTTTTGCTGCTTTTGGTGATTATAGGTGAGTATTAAATAAAATCAGCCTAATGATTTATTGTTGTTGTATTGATTAACGATGTGAGGATTCTCAGATTTGTATTCAAACACGTGCTTATTGTGATAGGTCATGTGAGTCCTCATACAACAAGTAAGTGAAAGCTTTGATCACCTCTCTATAATTTATTAACATTCTCTTGGAGATCTATCTATTATCAAATAATATAAATAGTTAATCGATAATAGTTTGAGATTATACCAGTCGATAACAACAAAGACTACTTTGACAACTACTATAATCACTGTTTCCTAATTAAGTAGCTTTAAACTCATGATTTATGTATGTGAACTTGTATGTTTGTATTCATTTATATTTTTATCACAGGTGTGACACCAGGTGAGTCAACATACTTCTTTAATTAAAACTTAAGTTACTGAGTGCATACTTACAATATTGAGTAGCCTTAAATGTAATTCTTTCAAATGTATATATGTATTTATGTATCTATGTATTTATTTATCTGTCGTTGTAGCAGGTCCTGTGACATCAGGTGAGTTAATATACTTCTTTAAATTATAACTTAAGTGAGCTTATTGCATTGTTGATTCCAACAATAAGCACCTTTAGAGGGAATCTTGTGTATTAGACACATATAGTGTCTTTACTTATTATTAGTATCAACTATATTACATTATATTTATATTATATAGCTGCCACTAGACAAGCATGTAAAAAGAAGTGAACAGAAAACACTAACAGTAATCCAAACTTTTTCCTCTGGCATCAAAATTTTAGCTGCACATGATTTTAATATAAGAGTTATCTCATCAGGTGGCTTTTTAGAATAATCAGATCTGAATTCAGTCTGAGGCCACCACCTCCTTGTTGGCTGTTGTTTTTTAGTTCTATAGTGTATTGTTTTTGTGTTCTGATTTACTCTTCCTGCTATGACAGGCCAAAATGCTTTCAAAAGGATTTATTCTGGTTCTTCATGCTGTACAACCCCAATTCCAAAATAAAGTAATGGAATTGGAATCTAAACAACGATTTGCAAAGTGTTCCTTCATGTTTTCCTTTTTAGAATCACAGCTTTTATAAGATTTGTTGCTGCTATCAAATTTGAAATGAACCAATATATTTTTTTAATGGTACAGTTCTAAGTTCAAACTGTTTGTGTGTTTAATTTCAAATACATTGAAGTTTCTGAGTTTTGCAAATAACTTCAATGTGTTTTTAGTTACCTTTTTGACAGTAACTTTTTTGAAATTGGGGTTGTATTTATTAAGACACTGTATCTGTAGGATACAGTGTTTAAACTGCAGCATAATGGGGCAAATCCCCTTTTTACTCTTTTAAGGTACCCTCTATCCAATATCTGGAACAACAAGTGCTCGTTCAGACGATGGAAGTTCTCCTCTTATTGTCCTACAGCGTGCTTTCCTGTTTTTTGGACAGTCATATAATCAGATTTATGTAAGTAAAATATGTTTTGGAAAACTCAAACATCTTTGTTTTATACATCTGCATTTTAAATGCAGATGTATAAAATGTTCATTCTCCGGTTTGCAAATCAGTTACAACCACAGAGCTGAATTGTACATGCTTAAAAAAGAAAATGAAAAGAAAAAGAAAAAGAAAAGAAAATTCACTGTTATGAAAGTAATAATGTATGTTCAATTTCAAAATTACTTGCCGACTTGTCATTTTCATCCAGTACCAAAATACATAAAAATAGTTGAATGCTTCTGTGTGGTGGAATGTAGGACCAATAATTACTTACAAGGAAAATGTAGCTGTACAGCAGTGATGATTTATCGTAGACTGCAAAAAAAGATGGCTGGATGTAGCTTTTGGGTCTGAAAGTGAAGTCAATGCTCGCAATATGTTCCTTAAATATATGTTTTTTCTAATGACCACCAGGGGACAACTCACATAGTTTGACAAAGGCAGCTATTTAGTAAGAGTCCCACATGTTAATGTGTGCATATATACCTATGTGTGCATCAGGTCACTCTTTGAACATCTTTCAGCTTTTGCCACGTGTGGAGACCAAACACTGTTTGGTATTTCTGCCACCTCTGCATATCCCCACATCAGGTAGCAAGTTAATGCAGGGTGTCATTCCTTTCCACCAAAAGCTTACTTTATGAATCACAATAGGTTACCAAATTGTTAGTGATTCTTAGTCACTATTAAAGACACTATTAAAGTGCTGTCAGAGTTTGTTGTTGCATACAGTTAATTATACATGACTGCAGTGCAAGATGGTGCGGCTTCCCCCTGTGGGGCGAGGGCACCTGGACCTGGGATATAGAGTATGGTTGGGGGTTGTGATTGTGTGTACAGTGTCCTTTAGTGTTTGTCTTCACGTTAGGTGAGTGCTGAGTATTGGTACGTGTGCATGAGGGAGGGAATGCATGTTTGTGTCTGTGTGTGCCTGTATGTCTGTGTCTCTATGTCAGGTCGGGACTTAGACTCCACCTCTCTGGGAAGGAGGCCTAGCTTTTTTCTTTTCCTTCCTCCCTTTCCTATCCCCCAGCCATGTCTGTCCCATCTTTAACAACTAAAAATATAATAAAATAAATAAATAACAACAACAAAGATGGATCAAATGGACCACTATGGCAGGGCCGTGATGATCCACTTGGTAAAGTAAATCTGTAGGGTATCTTTGTTGGCCTTCAGACAAAAATTTTGATGTCTAAAGAACCAAACGGGACAGGCAAAAAAAATAAAACTTCCGCCCCAAAAAGTTGTAATAAAGGTTAAACAAAAGAAAGAAAGAAAACTCCTAGTATTCTCTAGATAAAAATTAGACATTATTTCTGGTACACGTCTTTGAATTCTGTCTGTAGGAGACAAAGTTGGTTAAGTGAACCATTGTGTTTACATTGATGAGTTCATGCGGTCACAAAAAATTGACAGGGTATTGGTCTTCTGCATAGAACTTTGCGATCACCAGCTAATGATGAAATTTACTTCACCTGGGCACAAGCAGATCCTAATGCAGATCTGTAATGTTTATTTTAGGGTGGATCTACTTTCTCAGATAGACCCCTTTATCATCAGCTGGTTTATAACACATAGATAGTAGTGGTCAGAACTATCCGCTAAAGCTTTGCAGTGTGGCCATTTATCTTTTACATGCAATCTATGGGCAAAATCAGCTCAAACAATTTGCACTGTGTCACTAATAAGTAAAATTCCAGTTTTTGCCAAATTAGCTCATGTTTGTTCTGGGCATTGAACTAAAGCATTTTAACAGTAAGCAATCTCTTATACTGGAATATGGATGAGTCAGAAAACGAGCAATGGTATTTTATCTCCAGCTAACTAAACTAGTATAAATATGATAGGGGTGCAACAATACTCGTATCGATATTGAACCGTTCGATACAGTGCTTTCGGTTTGGTACGCATATGTATCGAACAATACAAAATTTTAAATTTATTTTATCAACTTTCCTTCTGACGATGCTGTCTGTGTTGAGCGCTCAGTGGATCTGCGCTCGATAGTGCAGCCTAGGCGGAGTAGTCGAACGCAGATTCACTGAGCGCAGTGCAAGCTGGCGAGACAGAAGTTAAGCTCTCCTTGCAACATGGCAAATTGAACCTCCCCCACCCTCATTCAGATCTGGCGTTTGGAACTATTTTGGTTTTCATGTGACGTATGACCCTGAAGGTAAGCGCGTCATGGACTAAAGTAAAACAGTATGTTGGATGTGCCACGCAATGCTCAGTTACATTGGTGGGAACTAGTGCGTTAGCGCAGTTAGCTCGTTAACGTGTTGGCCGTCCAGCCCCACGCACGGGGCGATCCGCGGTAGCTCGTTAACAGAGATTTGCTGTGTTGTGGCGTTAACGTAATTTCAACGAGATTAACGCTGACAGCACTAGTGGGAACACAACGAATATGACTGCACATTTACGCCGACATCATCCTAGTGCAAGTGGAAGCAGACAAAAACAACAAGCACGCATGCTACAAACTTTACCCGAGTCATTTAGACAGCTGTTAGCACATGATTCTCCTTATGGGGACCTGATATGTTTAATATGCTGCTGAGAATATAGCCCAGAAGAAGCGTATAGTATAGCTTTTATTTTGGAAAGAGCCATTTCTCTGTAATAAACTCTTTTCCAAAGATGAGTGATTTCTCGATCAGATAGATTTATTAATTTTTATTACTTTGTTGTTTCAGCAACATTAAATTTAAAAACTGTACTTTTAAGTTAAAATATATATTTATAATTTTAATAAATGACAAATTAAAAAGGCATGAACATTTTTTTTTGGATCGAAAAAATATCGAACCGTACCGTGAATTTTGTGTATCGTTGCACCCCTAAAATATGAGGAATGGCAAGCACAAAGCTAACATTATCTTCATAGTTGCAAACTAGGTATAGAGTACTTAAATATCAACTTATATTTTGAGATTTAATGTTTTTAATGAGTCAAAAGTATTTTGTTCATCTTTGTGAATCTGGCTCATTACCCCGTCAGTGAGTGATTATTGTTTCCTCTATTTATTTATACTACGCTACAGGTATAGTATAGGTTTGAATGGTACAATTTGATATCCCTGTGTTGGTGCTGTTCCTATATCATCATAATAATGCTCGTCCAGGGCCAACATCGCAACTGATCATGAGCATGTCTGCAAATTGAGTTCGCATTAGTCAAGAATCTGGCTAATGCTATTAAAAACTATCACTAGCAAATCAGCAAGTAACATAAATTTGGCCAACAGCAAACTTAACCCTGACAATGTATTTATTAAAATGTTTTTCCTTACATTACATACACATCCTTACATTTCCTTACAAAGACATAATATTACAACAACGTGACTGGTCAGTTGTAATATTGATCCTGGACCATAATTACTATGATGATGCAGGAACAAGACCAACACAGTGATATCAGATCCACCATTTTAATAACAAGTGATCAACACCTGTGTCTGAAGTGCCTACAGTTGATACCTAATTTATACTGGTTTTGACTTACAAGAATGTTTTTATTTTCTAGGTAAACCACAATGGGCATCTGACCTTTGATGCACCATGGTATAGCTACACCCCGCAACTGTTTCCAATGTATGGATCCAGAGACATCATCGCTCCATTCTGGACAGATTTAGACAACAGAGGAAATGGTCAGATCTACTACAACCAATACACCAGTGGCAGTGTTCTCCAGCAAGCTACACAGGACATTAATCAATACTTTCCAGGACTCAATTTTAATGCAAACTGGGTCTTTGTTGCAACTTGGTATCAGGTTGCCTATTTTCCAACGAGTGGAACAGTAAGTCACCTCTTACTAAATTATGCAATCAATATGAAGCATAGGGTTATAATACCTATGAATATATATACTTTAAAAACAAGAAGTTGCTTGTTTTCAGCAAACAACAGTCCAAGCTGTCCTGATATCGGGTGGCCAGTACTCATTTGTGTTGATGAACTATGGGCAAATAGCCTACACAGCATATTCTATACAGGTTGGTACCATTTAAAATATAATATAGTAAAAACATATTTTTAGTTTTTGTGGCCATCTCTTACTTTAAGTTAAATGCAGGGATATGTAAATACAAAATAACCATGCAATTATTTTTAACAGTGTGACATGTCATTTTCAGGCTGGATATGACACAGTCAATTCTGTTCACCATTTTTCCATCCCTGGATCATTCTCAGGAAACGCAACAGGACAGTTCTCAAATTTCCGTCTCAGCAGCAATGTCCATGTGCCCGGTCGCTGGGCCTTCAGGACAGACCATGGATCAAGAGGCTGTACTTTCAACAGTAAGATCTGAGCTAGAGAACGATCATCATAGCCAGCTGATCAAAATTCTACGAGAATTCTATGAGAAGAATGTTATTATATTAAATGACAATCCCCCTCTCTAGCCCTTCATTTTTTGATCTTCACTCTGTGAAAACAGTAAACAAAAATGAATCCTAAAATTTAAAAATGAACACTGTTTGAGTAGTAAGAATCTCTTCAAGTTGAAGTAAAAAAATGTAAAGTATTCATTTTTCTATTGTTTCAAAGGTTTACCAGTGCAGCTTGGTGATTCCTTCTGGAGTGACAGGACCTGTGCACAGAAGTGCACATGCACCTCAGCAGGCCTGCAGTGCCGCAACCAGCCGTGCTCCTTTTCACAGATCTGCCAGCAAACTTCCTTCCAGTTTTCTTGCCAGACAGTGCAGAGACGCACTTGCACCATAAGTGGTGATCCCCATTACTACACCTTTGATAACCGAGTGTTCCACTTTCAGGGCACTTGCACCTATGTTCTCTCTGAGCAATGTAATAGTGGACTGCCCTACTACAGAGTAGAAGGCAAAAATGAGCACAGAGGCAGTACTCAAGTCTCTTGGACACGACTGGTAAAAGTGCATGTCTACAATGACACAATTGAGCTTGTCAAAGGACGTCGTGGTCAGGCAAAGGTATGGAATAAGAATCAAGTTTAAACTTACGGTGATATGTGTTTGTGACATGTGTGTTTTACTCTTTCTGTATGCTGGTGTTTTTACAGGTTAATGGGAACTTTGCATCCACTCCATTCTCCCTTAGCAATGGCACCGTGCAAGTTTATGAGTCAGGTTTTTCTGTGGTCGTCAGCACTGACTTTGGTTTAGTGGTGTCTTATGACACAAATCATTATGTCCAGATCAGCTTGACCTACACTTATCAGAATACAACATGCGGTCTTTGTGGAAACTTCAACAATCAACCTCAAGATGACTTTCGCACACGCCAGGGCCAGCTTGTGAGCTCTGATGTGGTTTTTGCTAACAGCTGGAGAGCATCAGGGGATGATGAGCCTGGTTGTGAGGCACAGTGTGGAGGTCTGGCCTGTGCTGGCTGCACTGCACAACAGACAGCATTGTACAGCAACACTGACCACTGTGGTATCCTCAGCAGTAGTTCTGGACCTTTTGCTGCTTGCCATCAGCAACTTCCTCCACAGTCCTTTGCGGACAGTTGTCTGTATGATCTGTGTGTAGGAGGAGGGTACCAACCTATTCTCTGTCAAGCCTTAAGTGTGTATGCAAGTCAGTGTCAACAAAATAATATTCGGCTGCAAAGCTGGAGGAGAACCGGCTTTTGTGGTATATTAACACATTTTTAATAATTATTTCAAAATATAATTTTATTAAAATGCCACAGATGCTAAAATCTAATTTTTCCTCTTCTTTCTAGAAATCCCATGCCCAGCCAACAGCCACTTTGAGTCTGAAGGCACAGGATGTCCAGCTACTTGTCTCAATCCCAACTCCACCCACAACTGTCCTCTCCCTGTGCAAGAAAGCTGCATCTGTGATTCAGGCTACATCCTCAGTGGTGGGGTCTGCGTCCCTCATGCCGAGTGTGGCTGCAGCTTTGAGGGCCGTTACTACCGCTCTGGACAAACTGTAATACTAGATGAAAACTGTGGGAGACGTTGTAGCTGCAGTTATGGCTCCATGACTTGCCACTCTCATGGTTGTGGGCCATTTGAATCATGCAGGGTGGAGGATGGAGAAAGAGGATGCAGACCAAATAGCTATGAAACATGCTGGATCAGAGGCCCAGGGTCATATCAGACATTTGATGGACTGACATACCAATATCCTGGGGCGTGTCAATTGACACTTGCCAAAGTTATGGGACTGTCCAGTCACCCAAACTTCACGGTGACAGCAGAAAAAGTGCCAAGAAACCAGCAAGGCTTTTCCAATGTGCTAAAGTTTGAGGCAGAGGGGACACAGGTTTCAATTGAGATGGAAATAAACGGCAAAGTTCAGGTAAATGACAGAAATACAATTGAAAGTCATTGTAGATTAATGTGTCATAATGAAAGACACAAAAAAAAGTTGACACAAGCAGATAAGCTACTAATAATAGAGAATCATTAAGTAGAGATCACTCTGTACTTATGCGGACATTATTCTACATTGTTGTTTTCATTGTAACCAGAATATTACACCAGAAAATCTGAAATAGGAAAGGTTACCTTTAAATACTGTCACTTAGCTTTGAGTTGCTTTTTTCCCCTATAAGAATGAATTCCTTTATAGTGTACCAAAATTATTCATTTTATATTCACTTTTACTTTTTAATTTAGTATGATGTTATTTAACTATGAATTTGTCCTACTGATATACTCCTTCATTTAAACAGACCATCACATCACAGGCTGCCATATGATCATTATAGTATGACATTTTTATAGTACGACAGTATAGTAAATACAACAGATGTTGATTATAGTGGTGTATATTGAAGCAGTTGAAACAATTAGCACTTTAAAGCATAATAAATTAAAACAGTCAGGATGTAAGATAGACAGAAAAGGCTGTTGCAGAGTTTTGGAGCTGCATTAAGGAAGACCAGTTAGCTCTAAGAGTCAATCTGGAAATTGTTACAAATAAAAATGATCTAATATAATAGCTCCAAACTGGTTGTTTGGTAAAAAAAAATATTATCTACTACATTCTACAATAAGTACCAAGCTTAGGACTTATTGGGAAATGACAGATGGAAACATCATTAACAAAATGGTCTTTACTTAAAAGTGTTATTATAATTATTATGACTGACTATTTTAATGCCTTTTAGGTGGCTGGTCAGGTGATCAGGCTGCCTTTCAGTGCTGGGTCCAATGGAATCCAAATTTTCTACAGCAACCTGCGCAGTGTCATCATTCGCACCTCCTTTGGTGTAACTGTGCAGACAGTCTGGCCTCACTTTGTCCGTGTCACTGCTCCTGGTGTCTACAGCGGTTCACTGGGTGGACTCTGTGGTAACTACAATGGTCGTCCGCATGATGACTTCCGCACACCCAACGGTGTCCTGGTCAACAGTTCTCAGGACTTTGGAGACAGCTGGCGAGTTGGCTCTCTGGCTGCTCACTGTGTGGAAAGCAGAGGTCATGATCCTAGGACCGATTTTAATTCTAGTCAGTACTGTGGCATTCTCAGCTCACCAGATGGGCCATTTGTACCCTGTTGGTCTGTGGTTGACCCAAGGCAGCAGGTGGATGTATGTGTGGAGATCATGAGGGGCTCTAACAATCCAGCATCAACTCTGTGTGACGTCCTACGAGATTATGCACTAATGTGTCAACAGAAGGGTGTTGCCTTAGGACAATGGAGAAATGCAACTGGCTGTGGTAAGCATTCAACTGTTTTTGAATTAATTCTAGCCACGATCTCCAAATGTTTAAAAATGCTTTCATATGTTAACCTGTTTGTTCTTCTCCAGCACTAACCTGCCCATCAAACAGCCATTATGAACTCTGTGGAACCTCTTGTCCTTCTGCTTGCCCCAGCCTCTCTTTCCCCTTCACCTGTGATAGTGTGTGCCAGGAGGGCTGTCAGTGTAACAGTGGTTTTATCCTCAATGGTGACCAGTGTGTTCCACCAACATCTTGTGGATGCTATCATCAAGGACGCTATCGCGAAAGTGGTGAGCAGTTCTGGGATGGTGAACAATGTCAGAGCTTGTGTACCTGTAACGGAAATACAGGGAACGTCCACTGTACTCCCAACTCCTGTGGGCCCCAGGAGTCCTGCCGTGTGGTGGAGGGCGAGTTTGGCTGCCATCCCAACCCTTCTGGCACGTGCTCTGCCTCTGGAGACCCTCACTATTTCACCTTTGATCGTAAGGCTTATGACTTCCAAGGAACATGTCGCTATGTTCTGGTGACCCTTTGTAATGCCACTGATGAGCTGAATCAGTTTTCTGTGGAAGCTAAGAATGAGGCATTGAATAGGTTGCCAGTTTCAGTCACAGCAGAAGTTTTCGTGAATGTGTGGGGCTATCATGTGCACATGTCAAGATACAACAGGGGTATGGTAGAGGTGAGCGGAACTGTTTCTGAACAATTACTCATATTTTACATTATAAAAAGCAAAATTTAAAGCCACAGACAGTTACAGATGAACCTACCATGAGAGAGACCTCCACTTAACTGCAAAGTATTGTTAGAAAATGGACAACAAAAAATTGCTGTAAAGGAATGTTAAAGAGAAAGTAGTCTGGAAACTTCAATTTCTTCACTAGAGAGCCTCACTGAATTTATTTTTAACAATGAGCTATCACTTACACTTGTAGGGACAGTAATAAAAAATAACCAAATGTGAGAGACCCTTGGTAAATAATTGCCATGTGCTGTTGGTCATTGTGCTGCTATTACATTTGTTTAGTGCTGACATATGACTACGGATAAAGGGCATATGAATAAAATTAAATATTTTTGGCTTTCCTAAATTGTCCTTCCAATGTCCCAGGTAAATGGAATAACACAGAATGTACCAATTCTCTTGAATGGAAGTCGAGTATCTATCTTTGCCAGTGGATCTCGAACAATTGTCCGCACTGATTTTGGCTTAAGCGTCATATACGATGGATGGAGTACAGTTTCTATCACTGTGCCTCCAAATTACAGGTATCTGCCATTCATCTTCGCTCAAAATCAGCTGGTGTTGCAATTACTCACACACTCACACCTTTAAAAGTGTTCATAGTTGTGCACTACCACACTTTTATAACATAATTCGAATGTACAGGATTTTATTTGGCTCAGAATGGTCTTTTGGGGTGTCCCATAAGATTGATAATCCTCCCCACAGTAAAACCAATGAATCTGTTTTATCTTACTGTTCTCATCAAAAGGGGAAAAACATGTGGACTTTGTGGAAACTTCAATGGAAATTCAAATGATGACTTCTACACCCCATCTGGAATAACAGTCGCATCTCCAGATGAGTTTGGGAGAGCCTGGAAGGTCCCAGGAAACTACACCTGCAGTGATGGATGCGGCTCATCATGTCCGAGATGTCCCAATGAACAGCCCGCTAGAGATCAATGTGAGGTGATCCAGGCAGCTGATGGGCCCTTCAGTTTCTGCCACGAGGAGGTGGACCGTGCACCATATTTCAACGACTGTGTGTTTGACGTGTGTGTGGCAGGAAATCGAGGTCATGACCTCCTTTGCAGGGCTCTTGAAACATATGTTAGAGCCTGTCAGTCTGCTAATGTTCGAATCTACCCTTGGAGACAAAATACCACCTGCGGTGAGTGAACCTGCCATTGTGTTGCTGATATAGTATCAAGCACAAGAAAATAAAATGCTTCTTTTTTGTTGTTGTTTTTGTAAGTGTGTTGAAATATGGTGTCTAAGTTTCATGACTGTTTTTTTTAACCACCTGACATCCATCTTTTGCTTTCTTGATTTTTTAGCACTGGACTGTCCAGCCAACAGCCATTATGAGCTGTGTGGTACTGACTGTGGCCACACCTGTGCCAGCAGTAATGATACCACCTGTGAACGGGCTTGCTCTGAGGGATGTTTCTGTGACGAAGGCTACCGCAGGAGTGGAACCAGTTGTGTCCCAGTGGAACGCTGTGGCTGCCAGTATAATGGATTCTACTATAATGTAAGTTCTACAAAGAACCATAGAGCTATATAAAAGAGGGATATAGTTTAAAGGTTTTAATTGCATAAATGATTTGAGCAGATAATTAACAATGACAGCTTGGCAACAGTAAATACATGGTAGGCTTTACTATAAACTGCGGTTATTCTTCCTCTTTTTGTTACATTCTCTCACACAGGCTGGCGAGTCCTTCTGGACAGACGGTTGCTCACAGAGATGTGAATGTCACGCTCCAAATGACCTGCGATGTTCTGCCTCGTCTTGCACTCCTGCACAACAGTGCTCCATCAGAGACGGCCAGCTGGGCTGTTACGATGCCATGTCCACCTGCACAGTGTGGGGGGATCCACACTACATCACCTTTGATGGAGCAGTGGCTCATTTCCAGGGAACTTGCTCCTACATCATCACTGAGAGCACAAACCATGGCACCAATGAAACCCAGTTTCAGGTGATAGCCACCAACAATCACCGTGGAAACAACCGTGTGTCATTTGTGTCTGCAGTGGACATATACCTCTCAAATCATCCAGAAAGTGTGCACATCAGGATCGGACCCAATAAAAGAGTAACGGTAAATACTAAGCTTTCTACGTTTCGCTCATATGAACACCTTCACAGCAGGTACTTTGCATGTCTCTCATAACTCTTGTTCTTCTAGGTAAATGGTGGAGAAGTGTCTCTTCCCACCTCTGCAAGAACTTTAGCTCAGGTGGTAAGGGAAGGAAGCTACATAGTTGTCGATGCACTTGACCTGGCGGTCCAGTTTGATGGCCAGAGTACTTTGTTGGTAAGAATCGCCCAAAACCGTCAAAACAGAGTCACAGGTATGTGTGGAAACTTCAATGGCGACTCTGGGGATGACAAAGTCTCACCCAATGGCACACTGGCACAAAATGACAATGACTTTGGACAGAGCTGGAAGTCAACAAGAAGCCAACCAGGGTGAGCTGTTTGGAACTTCTTTAGGACATTCCAAAAATAGAGTCTTGTTGACCTTCATCAACTCATATAACATAATGTCTTGCTTTGAATGAGAAGATTTTATGGACATTTAAGGACAACAGCATATATATTACATCCCAGTAAAAATAATAAATGTACCGTTGTGTTGAGTGTGAATTGGGAGTGTAGATGTACAGGACATTTTACCAAAGTACACAAAATTTCCCAAAGTGTTAAACATATAATGTCTTTTCCAGATGTGGGTCTACTGATCAAAGAAGTGGTGATGGACTGAATGACTGCACCTTTAGAGAAGAATACTCCCAACTCTGCAGTGTCATCACCAACACCACCGGTCCATTCAGAGCCTGTCACCTGCACTCTGACCCCGAGCCATTTTTCACTTCCTGTGTCTATGACCTCTGCCTCTACACTCCAGCCAATGGCATGCTGTGTTCTGCTGTCTCAGCCTATGAGAAAACCTGCTCTGTTCTAGGGCTAGACATCCCTGACTGGCGCTCTGGTTTACTGTGTGGTAAGTTTGTGCTGGATAATTAAGTGATGTCTTTTTGATGTCTTTTGATAGAGCTTAACAGGTTTTTCTTGAAAGATTGGCTTTGTTTTATTGTACTCCTGTCACTCTTCTTCTGCAGAGGAGTCAGACCCATGTGAACAGCTGGACTGCACAGAGTACGAGTGGTGTGGTAAGAAGGACGGTGTCTATGGCTGCTTCTGTGATGAACACCATGACCGAGGCAACAGTGAAAGCTATGGTGAAGGAAGCTCCTATTTAAACCTTGTTTTATTTTTGGGTCATTGGCAATGGTACTGCAGTGCAGTTTGTACAAGAAAAATGGGATTTGTTAGTTATTTGTTTTCTTATTCTTCTTTTTAAACTTGTATTAACAGACTCAACCATCACTTGTGCCAGTAGTTCAGGCACCATGTCCGTGTCCCGTTGTCAGCTATTTGAGGCTGGCTTTCACTCTGATGCCCTCCATCTCCGAGATGAATCCTGCAATGGGACTCTTGAGTATGGTCGACTGGTTTTCCACTTTGACAATGACAACCATCTGTGTGGGACAGCACTCAGGGTACAGTTATAAAACCAAAATATTATGGATAGTCACTGTTATTATACATGTCATGTTTTGTCATTTATATTATAAATGACATCATATTCAATTTGTAATGTTTTGTTTTTTTAATTTTAGAGCAACGGAACACATTTCATGTATGAGAACATCGTCCAGGGTTTTGTGGATCCTCATGGAAGTCTTATCAGCCGCCAGAGGAGCATCAATCTGCGTTTCTGCTGCGAATACCCCCTGAATCAGGCCCTGTCTATGGCTGTGGGCATCAATCCTGTAGAAAGGTAACAATACATCTCCTATGCATTATATACAATACTTAGATTCGATTTTTATATATTCCAGTGTTTTATGTAATTAAATGTGCACTTCAGGCATCTTTTGGGAACTTATTTTGAAAGATAGTGCTTTAAGATCACAATACTGACAATGAGACAAAATAAAAACATGAAAATGAGAACGTCATTTTTGCCGCACATTAACATTACACTTTTTGATGTTCATGCATGTTAATAATGTTCATCATTTAATAATGAACTCATTTGTAGTATTATTATGTTTTTTGTAGCATCATTAGGAAGAAGATTGCAACCGGTCAAGGACAGTACAGCATGAGAATGATCCCCTTCCAGGACCCTGGCTTCCGCTTCCCCTTCAGCAGTGACACAAACATACAAATGGAAATAGATCAGAGGTTATATGTGGCGGTGAGAACAGAAGGAGTGGATCAAAGCCAGATCTCCACTATTTTGGACTCCTGCTGGGCCACACCAGTCAACATGCCAAACTACCCCGTCCGCTGGGATCTTATTACTGCAGAGTAAGAGCACGTTTGCAGTGTCACCTTGTCTTAGTATACTTTATTAAAAACTTGAAAGAATCAGACCCAGACAGACCTCTCCTCGGTTTTTCTCCAATTCTTCCTCATAATGAATTCTGCTGCTTTGCTTTATAATGTGGGATATTTAAACGTCTGCCTGTCTTCCAGGTGTCCCAATGAAGCCGATGGAACGGTAGAGCTGATTCAGAACGGCATCTCTACTGAGGCCCGATTCTCCTTCAGGATGTTCACTTTTACCAACTATTCATCCATTTACCTTCACTGCAATGTCCACCTGTGTCTTTTGAGACACAACAATTGCACAGCTGTACGTACCACTGTTTTAAATTCTTATTGGTTTTCATTTTTACCTAATAAATTTAAAAACTATTAAATCTGCAGAAGCCTATAAACATTTTTTTTCTCTCAGCGCTGTTACCCGGGTTACCACAGGCGAGTTCGGAGGGATGCATCCTTCCATGACACTTCATCCATCTCACTTGGACCGCTTGTTTCAAGGCCAGGTAGCAGAGGTACATTGAAGCTCTCCTGTCTCTTCACCTTGCACTCTTATTGATCACATAAAGTTCACGGATAAAGTAAATGTAAACTTTGGTTCTTCTCTTGCAGACCCAGTGATGCAATTAAACAGTGGCCAAAGCCAGGTGACACCTCTGCTGGCCCTGCTGGCCAGTTTGATCCTAGCCAGCATGCTGGTAACCCTGCTGGTCAAACGGTTTGCTCCCAAAATTCCAGTCTAGAAACTGCCAAAACTCTGGAGATCAAAAATGATCCATATTTTGAAAATCATTCATTATTCAGTTACTTCTAAATGGTATTTTTCATCTGAGTGTTGTCTTTGTCTTTCTTGAGGAGTGTTTCTTTAGTTGTGGTAAGGTTTGCAGTAAGTTGGCTTTAAATCTAAATGGGATAAAATATGTGTGATATTAAAGTTTTAACCTTGTTGCATTCACTGTTTGTTGATAAGATTAACTTGTTCTTGGTTTCTGTGTGAGATTTTTATAATTAAATCTACATCATAATTAAAATAATGATGTATAATCAAGGGCAAATCAAGGATTAAATAAAGTATTTAGTGCACATATACTTGTCTCTCAGAAACGCAACCAACACTACTTTGGATATACAAAATAATGTGATAGTACAAAGTGTAGTACAATAAACTGGGTACCTACTGTTTGAGCTACAATTTAATATCATAACATGATTACTATTTTTGCTTCGTTTTATCAGTTGAAATAAAAGTTAATGAATAATCACCTAAATGTATCACAAATCATTCATAATATGTAATAAAAATCTGATTATGAACAATGTCTATTTTTTTTTATCTCCAGTAAGATCATACAGTAAAATGTGTTGCTGAATAAAGTCTCACTTAGTCATTCTGTTATTGAAGTAGAAGGCCAAGTTGATCTTTAGCACCCAGCTGCAACCCGCAATACTGTTATAGATTTTTATCCATGTTTATTTTTGGAGTAAAGGTATTTGTGCACAATATGCAATCTTTGCTGTCACAATTCCACAAATCAGTGACTCATCTGTTAAAACATTTGTGCTTATGATTCTAAATTGAGAGTAGGAATGATCACCCAAATAACATAGTTTTAATTGTTGCTCATTGATTGTTAAGCGCATCTGTGCTTGTTTGTTGCAAGCGTTACCTTTAAGACATTGTAGCTTAAACCTATTCGCTGGAACGTTCAAGACAATTTAATTACACAGCAAAGCAAGACGAGTAGGCAAAGTTGTTTTTGTTTCTCGTGCACGGGAGAGAACTGGACAAACGCCGTTCCTTCGCTTGACCCCAGTCGCTCTCGTCCGCTCCCCCGTAACACTGCTTTTTTATTGAGGTTACATGAATATACATAGGTTCATTAACATATGACGTCTACATACACACAAAGAGTACCTTGCCTGTGCGTTGTGTAAGTGTGTGTGTGGTCTGGAAGTCCAGCAGTTCATCTAAACAAAAGGCACTTAGAGTAAAACAGATATAGATGTGTTTGCTATACCATATATCAGCAAGAAAAGATAAAACCTTGCTCATGATCCCAAGAGGTGTGTGATCTATGCCAGAACACTCTGGAGAGGAGTGAACGCACCCCCCTCTTCATGCTACACAGAGTTGTTACAGACCTCCTAGGATGAGACATTCTTTCAATCTACAAATGATTATATACTTCTAAGCATATATGAGTAGATATTTCTAACCATAAATGACAATCGACAATATAAACCTGACAGACATAATGACATATTTAAGAATAAGACGAGGCTTGGCTTGATAGCATTTATTATAAGACATTTTTCCTCCTTCCCTGCTCAACAAAAATTGGGCTGTCACCACAAATTCAGGCCACAAATTCTTACTATGGTTAATTATTAGAATCAAGAACTCATGAAGGAAAGGAAAATACCGGGAAAATCAACTTGGATTACAGTTACAGGAGTAAAAACATTAGACCCACCTGCTTAAATGATGCTTTGCCCATGAAGAGGTTTTGATTGTGGCATTCATAATACTTTAACAGAAAAGTAGCTGTGATTTGAAGGCAAGATTCACAATGATTTATGTGAATCCACAGATCCATGTGAATATTGGGCAGTGTGTTTGCCTGACAAATTTCCTTTTACTTACTTTGTTCATTTACAACATGGTGATTATGTTTAACAGTTATCTGTCGCACTCTCTCGTGATATTTCCATGACGTGGCTAGCACATGCACTGGTGTTTGAAAAGTTGAACTTTTCTCAGGATTTCAACACAAGCACTGTAAGTGAAGCAACCAATGTCACGTTCAGTTTCTAATTGTCTTCCCCATGTGATGTTTTTGTGTAATGTATGTATGGTCGGAGGGTAAGATGGCGCCGCCATTGCGTGCAATAGGTCGGCAGCCTTAACATGAAATTTCCCACTCGTGGGACTAATAAAGGTATCTTATCTTATCTTAATTATATGAGTGCTGGAACTGTAGATGTGTAAATACTGCACTGGGTGAACTTTGACGGGAAGCCAGGAATTATTGGGTTGGGTGAAAGCCAACTTGATGGTGGAGTAATGAATAGGTTGAGCCTGCACACAGCTTTAAACCTGTTCTTACTCTAAGTAGGCTAATGCTGTGCAATAATTGCTGACCTAAATACATAAGAGAAACAATTATTATCCACATCCCATTGTCATCATTGCTGCCAGGACATTTCATGTTATTCCTATCAAAGCTATTGTTTATTCTGATAAATTGCAAAGATTATGTGATGATTATGATTACTATGTGATTGATATTAGTTTCATTTCTCAGTAAATGAAAATGAAAGAATGAAAGGAGGAATGTACCCAAAAGGAGCCGCGCAACCTGCACAAGGCCCACATTTTTGTTTTTTACTTATGGTATCTTGAATACTTGGATGAGTGACAAAACGTTTCTCCCACTGAAGACGCTACATCCAGATGAACAGAATCAACTTTTGGGCATTTACTTACCTGGATGATTGAGCATGTGTTACCGGCACCAGACCTAGGGGAATCTGGACCGGCAGCAAGCGGCACACAGGCTAGAGAGCACTGCGTAGCCAAGTATGAGCAAACTGTGGATTAATAGAGAGGACACCGAAGTTAGCGTCTTGCTCAGGCCGGAGCTCATTTATTTCTGCAATATATACACAATACAAATCACACTAGACCATGCATTCTTCCCATAAAATAACAGAGTTCATAAACAAAAATAAAGTTACAAATAGCATTCTCTCAAAAGTAAAATAAATACAAACTAAGTCAAAATAACTTTACATACTCACAACTTAAACAAAACATGGCTAAAGCATAACAACACCAAAATAACCCATCTCACATTCACACAACCTTTCCCCACACTCGCGCCATATACGCTATTACTTTTGAACATGGCGTCCCGTGAACGCAACACAACATGGCGGCAGACGACTGCAAACGTTGTTTCACCAACGAAAAGCTTTCCCCTTAACACATGTACTCAGTACTGCTTGGCTAACACTAAAACAAACACTACAACACATTTTCTGAAGTCGCAGGTTGCCATCGTCATAGCATATACTTATAGTGCTACGTAGCATTATAGCATTATGCAGATGACACAACAATACTCATTACAACATAATACCACAAAACAACATCAACACAATCATCTCAAAATATGGCCGAACAGTTGCTACTCAACTTACATGACATTAGGAACCAATTCGGTAACATAAAAGTTTGTATGTCAGTACCTACGGATTAATAGAGAGGACACCGAAGTTAGCGTACTGCTCAGGCCGGAGCTCATTTATTTCTGAGCTGCGCATGCACAGATCCTATAGCTAGAGTCAGGGTTCATACGCCTTTTTCAAGGTCCCTTTTCAAGCTTTTCCAGCAAACCCCCCCCGTCCCCTTACCAAAAAAAAAAAAAATAAAATAAAATAAAATAAAAATGCATGTTTCAATTCGCATCACCTCAGTAAGACCATGTAAAAAGACACCTTTGTTCCCGTTTTGTTAAGACATAGAAAAACACACCACACAAAAATACTGCAAAAGGAAACGGTCACCTTATATACATAGTGTATAAACTCAAAATGCACATTTCACTTAAAAATTAAGATGTGAAAATGTGAACAAATCAACTTGTTAGAGATATTCTTCTCCTTTTGGGGAAAAAAAAAAAAAAGGAAAAAAAAAAAGAAATAAGTCTTCTCATCAGATATTGATGCTTCTTTCCTGTGTGACAAAAAATAGGAGACAGATGTTTGTTTGTTGTTTGTTTTTTTAAGTTAATTCCCAATAAAACAGTTTTATTGCTAACTACATTGCTGTCTGTATTATTGCTGAAGTCCTAAATGATCACCTTTAAAGTGTTTGTGCTAATAACATCATGGCAGACAGGCATGGAGAACAGCACTGATTGTTTAAGTAGTTTAATGTGTCGGTGCTGACGATAAACACATTTTGAATGAAAGCCGGGGAACTTTGGTATCACAGAAACATGTGGCTATTCTTTGTGACCATATGGATCGATCCCTCATATTACCATTATTTCACCAAGTTAATACTCAAAAAAGCTGCAGCAATACACACAAATATAAAAAGTACTTGGTGACAACTTTGCTTTTAGCCTTTAACCCTCTGGGGTCCAGGGTATAATTGACTGTTTTTGACTACTTTTGATTTGTCCTCTATATTTCACCTTTAAAAACTGTTTATCTTGCCAATCTGTTATTTACTCATTTTGACATAATGTGTCAGCACAATTTATCTATATTCAGACAAAATTTAAAATACGAGTAGAAAGTGATATTTTTGACTGTAAAAACCACAACCATGTTTAAGGAATCATTTTCATAACTCTAAAATGCAAATAGAAATTATACATTTTTTAAAAATATGCACAAGTTTTGCAAACAAAGTTATATGGTACTATTTACCTAAAAATGCAGCCAAGGCTCAGATGTTTTTCATATAACCATTTAAAACTATTTACAGAACAATCAGGTGCTCTGCGTCAAATAAGAAGGCACACAAATTATTTATGCAACTCCAAAAAATAGTTTGTGTCCACTATAACACAGATGAGAACAGCACAGGGATAAACCTGCAGGTCTGACAGCAGGTGTGTCACTCAGCATTTACACTGCAATCTGCCTTTGGTGGCTTTTTTGCAGCAACTGTGACATTCACTAGTAGAACTGACACACAAAACAAAACAACGACTACACTACACACTAACTACACAAGACAACACACTAACTTGACTCCAAACATGGTAAACGTCACAAATCTCTCACGTATCAAAACTCGCTTTCTCTCTCTTTCGCTCACTCGCGCTCTCTCTCTCTCTCGCCGGTCACTCCTAAAACTTCCCTCTCTTCCCAAACGACCAAATTGCACATGTTGCCATATCATTTTTTGATTGGTCGACATGGTACATTTTTCCACCAATAGGAAAGGAGTGTTTTTTCTTTTTTCACTCACAAGCAAAGCGTGTTTGCTAGCGCTCTCCTTGGAAAACGCCATTTTTACCGTTTCTTCCCGGAGTAAACGCCACTGTTTTATTCAGAAAAAAACAAAAAACATCGGTTTTACGTGGCCTATCAACACAAAACTGGTATATAGTTTGAAGTCCGCACGTTCGACCCAAGTTGAAATGGAGACTCTGGGTCCGTCAACCCCAGAGGGTTAATCAGAAAGCCTTAAGTTGGCTAGTTATGTATCGAGCTAATGTTTAAAGCTTTCACTTGAGTAAATTAACTCATATTACTGCTAAGTAATGTTAGCTAAGTTCACAGAATATTCCATGATAGCGCTGCCATACTGCATCACACTCAGTGCATTTCAATCATTTCTCCAACGAGTTTGGTAGCTAGCAAAATAATAATCATAATTTTAAAAATAGCATGTGTAACGTACACGTACTGGAAAATTATTTACTAGGACTCACCTATCACGCGACTGGAGAGCGCAAACTCCGCCATTGTCGTTTTCCATCAAACACTCATCAACATCATCAACAGCAACCTACAGGTATGTTAGCGCACTCATCCCCGACTGTCCGAGGGAGGGGCGGGGTCACATATTGAAACAGACGCAAGGCAGCTGAGATGGGGAAATTTTGCTTTTACATTTTTTGACTGATTTTATTTCTCTATCTGATAAGAAAACTATTCAATCAGATAGTTATTTATTGTGAATGAAATACAGTTACGTTTTCAAGCACTTTTAAGCACCACATCTGAAATTCAAGCACTTTTCAAACCTTGAAAAGACAACATTAAAATTCAAGCATTTTCAAGGATTTCAAGCACCCGTACGAACCCTGTAGAGCATGGCTATTCAACTACGAAGTTAGTTGGGCCAGATTTTCAAACCGAGGAATTTATCTGGGCCAGATATTTTTTTGAAGCCAGTAAGCAGCAGATCATGATCAATTTCAAACCCACACAACTGTATTGAAAAACAAGTATTTTTTTTATTCCTATTCCCCTGTAAATCTGGTGACCTCTCACAAATGCACACCAAAAGGTCCATTTAAAAAAAAAAGGGAGCTATAACTAAACTATTTTTTGCACATTTGAAATAATAATAATAATAACAAAAAAACATTTTGATAATTTCCTTTCAAATTAAAATAAATATTTCGCTGACCACTCACGTTTCCTGCCATGGATGGAGCCCCATCCGTCACAAGTATACAGACACGCTTCATATCCAGACCATTTTCCTCAAAAAGAGCTGAAATCTTCTCAAACATTATTTCGCCAGCCGTGTGTCCCTCTAACGGTAGTAAGCAATCAATTTCCCATCCAAAAAACGGACATATACGCACAACTGTGCATTATCAGTTCTGTCAGTGACCTCCTGCTATAGACATTACATCAGTTTTCTTCAGGTCATCTAACAGTATTTCAAACTCGTCTGACGCCAGAACTTCAACTCTACGAATATTTGAACTGTCTGACAGGGGTACGTTTTTAATAGCAGATGTCACACTTACTTTAATTTTTCATCACTTTTCACCGCATCCACCACGGTCAGCATGCAGTATTTCGCCTTTTCTTCTTCGCCAAGAAGCAAACACGAAGGGAAGCTGCTGCAGCTCTCTCTTGGGCTGTACAGGACCCTCACCATGGTAGTACAACTCCGGTTGTAAGATTATTAAACTCGGTAAAATGAATAAGTATTTGTCAGTCCAGGCAGGGTTAAACAGACAGTTTTCATTGTCAATATTGCGCTTTTGGAGTGAGAAAGACATGCTGTTGTCACATCATATATTACGATGATTGTTTAATATGTTTACATCACGGTGCATTGTGGGTTAAATATTGCTAGGCTACTAGGAGTGTTGCATTCACAGTCTACACTACGCTGTAGGAATTTTTATTTTTTTTTAAATTAACTAATTTTTTGCGTTTTCTCTGTGTTTCTGCCAGGACCACAGGCAGGGCCACTCGCAGGTTGCTTCTGGGCCGCATTTGGCCCGCGGGCCGCCATTTGAATAGGCTTGCTGTAGAGTCTCTCTGGTAGTTCCACAGCAGTGCAAGAGCACCATCTACTGGCATAATGAAATATAACCATGGTCTGGCAACGCATAACAATGTCAAAATAATCACAATAATAAACCAAAAATAAGGGGGTAATTGGTTTTCTTACAAAAATAAACATGTAGCCTTTTCCAACCTGCTACACATGCATCAGGACGTTTCATGGGTTATGTTTTGAAACAGGATCAGGATTTTGTGCTATTTTACCTTAAATTGTTATCCATCTGCTTGAGTGCAGTAACTGAAGCAGATATCTTGTAACTTGTTTAGCCATCCTGGAGACCGTGAAGTTCTTTACAACAAAATAAAACAAAACAAAAGACAAGGAAAAGTTAGTATGCAGCCACTTACAAAGCTTACAAAGACACAAAAAATATCACCTTCTGTGAATAAAAAAATATTCAATCCACCATTCTTTGTACTATAAAATACTTTAAATGTAGACCTTAAAATAGCAATTTCAGTTTTCCAGGAGTTAGAGTTTGTAATTCAATGTATTTCAATTCAATTCAATTAAAATGTATTTATGTAGCAAATCAAAACAACAAGAGTGTTTTGATTTGAGTGTTTCCCATCCAATCACGGGCTTCCTGACCGGCCAAACCGCACACCTCAACAACAAAAACACTTCCTGTATACAGTCCTCATGACACTTCACTGGTCACTCAGAAGCCAGGAAATCCTATATTCGGACAAATGCAGGGAAAAAAATGAGGTAGATTCAACACATACTTATAACTGGTTTGAAAGTGCAGGTGTGAACATTCAAATGTGCAAACATGTAAATATCAAAACATGTAACCACCAAATGGGTACATAACTAACTCTATAACCCTCCTAAACACCTCTTTGTGTATTAAATGACATAGAAATTTACTTCTACACTTTACACATGCATTGATTCATAAGGAAAGCATTTTCAATTTTGGAATTTTGCACACAGTGTGCCATCTCTGCTGTCACGTTTCACAATCAGTGAACATGTCAGTGGTAAAATGTTGATTCATACTGATCATAAACAACGCCTGTGCTCTTTTGTCTGAGGATCCAGTGGCACGTATAAGACATGAAAACTTTATCTAGGAACAAAAAAAGGCTTGGCTTGATAACACTTGGAATTTGATCGAATGATGGGTGCATGCAAGAAGCACAACACAACCGCTAGCTGGCTTATCAGACACAGCGAGGCCCGGCTAACATGCAACGGGCGAACCGCCTGAGTGTTCTCCGGCCTGGCGCTGGCTGAGCATCAGACACAGCGAGGTCCAGCTGGCACGTAAACTGGCAAAGCGCGGACAATACGCCAGGGGAACACAGCCTGCAGCAGCAGCAGCTGCAGCATCAGCAGCGGCGGCGTCTTAAGCTGCAGTCAGAGCCGAGAAGCCGTCCAACTCAAGCAATGACAGGAACCATGCTGGCCTTGTAAACTGCGCACTGCGGGGAACACGCCAGACAGAACAGGCTACACTAGGCTGGAGAACACTCTGTCGCTGGCTGAGCATCAGACACAGCGAGGTCCAGCTGGTGCGTAAACCGGCGAAGCGCGGGCAATACGCCAGGGCAACACAGCCTGCAGCTGCAGCTGTAGCAGCAGCGGCGGCAGCTTAATCTGCGGTCACAGCCGAGAAGCCGCCCCACTCAAGCAACGATAAGAGTCCTGCTGGCCTTGTGAACCACGCACTGCGGGCAACACACCAGACAGAACAGGCTACACTAGGTTGGAGAATGCCACTCCGCGCAGCGAGGTGCAACTGGCGTATAAGCTGGTGAACACGGGCAAAACGCCAGGGCAACACAGCCTACCAAGCCACTCGAGCACAGCAGCTGGCTATGATATGCGAATGATGCCCCAGAAGGGAAGGCGGATTCGCCAGCTGGATAAGTCAAGTCACAACAGATCCCTGCCTGGCACTAGGCAGTGACACAGTGCCAGGGAGGGAGAGCCCGTCGCAGCAGCTCGGCCATTCAGTGGATGGCCGACGTAGGATGAGGCCCAGCGCCTGTCCCAGGAGTAGAGCACCTGCACCATCCACGACAGGGGAGGTGCTAGTGGCTCAGGCCACTGAGGGCCCAAGTGAGGAGCAACCCAAGGTTCGTCACCAGAGTATAGCAGCCACTCTGCGCCGTCTGTAGACAGGGGGCCAGCAAGAGTGGGCCCGATGAGACACTGGACAGTCGGGAAGCGTCAGCTCACTGAGCGGGCACCTGCTGGTCATGTGACCCGCGACACAGGGGCAACACACTAGACAGAGAGCCAGCGCTGCGCGCTGGAGAACACTCGCCCGCCAGCTGACGTAGCAGACACAGTGAGGTCCGACTGCCGTGTGTGGCGGCGAAGCGCGGGCAGTACGCCAGGGGAACACATCCCACACCAGCAGTACAGCTGCAAGATGCAGGGCCTAGGCAGGGATGCGACCCAAAGGGTCCATCCAACCACAGAGCCGCAACGAGGACCGGCTGGCGTGTGAACCGGCGAAGCGCGGGCAATACGCCAGGGGCTGCAGCAGCTGATATGCCAGAGAGAATCCAGCTAAAAAGGCTGGAGAACGCTCACTCGCCGCAGCGAGGTCCAACTGGCGCGTAAGCTGGCAAATGCGGGCAACACGCCAGGGGAAGACAGCCTGGCACTGCAGTGCAGCCAGGGTTGTGATTCGCAGGTGGGGGTCAGCTCACTGAGCGGGCCCTGCCGGGACTGTAGACCCGCACATTTGTGCAATGTGCCAGACAGTGAGCCAGTGCCGCAGGCCAGAGAACTATCAACCCCTGGCCGAGCCGTCAGACGTAGTGAGGTCCGACTGGCGTAAGAACCGGCTAGGCGCGGGCAATAGTCCAGGAGACACAGCCTGCAGCAGTGCTGGCCACTAGGCCCACCCATATGGAAAAGATACATATAAATCTTATAAAGTTTGTATCTGTCTTGTGTGAAACTTGTAGGCGTTGAGTAGGCTAACCACGTTATTACATAAATGCATGTAAGGTGAACTAGCAAACATCATCATAGCTACATGCAGCTGTCTTCTTGTTTGATGGCAGATACTCCCTTCACCCTGGCCAAAAAGGCTAAAATGACCAAAGAAAAAGTGGAAAACAGTTAAACATGAGAGGTTTAGGACAAAGTTTGTGTTTTTTCCATTGTTTAAGCACTGCTTCCAGCCAAGAGTGATACCATATATGCCCCATAGCTGCAGAAAAGGCTAACATTGTTATCTTTTTACAAAAAACAGCTGAACATGAGAGGTTTTTGGACCAATTTTGTGTTCTCCATTCTTTAAGCACCGGTTTGAGCACCGTTTGAGCACCGGCACCGTTTCAAAAGTACCGATTTGGCACCGGTATCGGATAAAACCTAAACGATACCCATCCCTCGTCAGGAGGGCGGCTGGAAGACAGCTGAGCCTAGGCTCCGAGTCCTCCCCGCCTCAACTGAACGCCAAGCGTCATACACATCAACCTCCTGACAACACCATCGCATTAATCTAGCTAAGTGTAAGCAGCAGTAAATACTAAATATTGAATGTTGTTGTGCAGCACGCAGGACAGACAGCGCACAATGTGCTTTGAAGTAGCAGCCAAGAAAGGTGTAGTTTATGTCTATGAACAGTGAACACCCGTGTGCACACCTGTGTGAATTAGCGTGCTTGTATTCAAAAGGTTTCCCCATGTAACGCTCTGCTAGAGTGTGTAGAGAGCCATAGCCCTGTCGCCCAGGGCATGAAGCATGCATGGAGGAGATCCAGGCTCCAGACATCCAGAGGCCCCAGAGTGCGGGAGCCCAAGGAGGACCACCGGAGGGGCATCCGTGCCACCCTCCTGGGAAGAGCTGAGGAGAGCCCCAGATGAGGGGTCACCCAGTAGCCATGGAGCAGAAGCCAGAGGGGGCTGGACAGGCGTGCCCGCCGGCTGTGCCGGCAGCCAGCTGTGCCAGAATGAACCGAGCCGCAGGCCCAGAGGCCGAAGGCCCGAGGGCCCCCTACAGAAGAGGCCTGACCGAGCAACAGGTGCCAGGCCCCGCCAAGTAGCCACCGGGAGTGAGCTGGTACATACCTTAGCGCCCAGCCCTGGACACCAAGAACCACCAACGCACTGATGCCCCCTGAGGGAGTTCCCAGAGAGGTGGAGTCTAAGACCCGACCTGACATATAGACACAGACAAACAGGCACACACAGACACAAACATGCATTCCCACCTTCCCACCAAGGCAAGGGAGCCCAGGCCCATCCAGACCGGGGCCTACAGCAGCAGCACCGCCAAGCCCACAACCTCAGTGACACATCAACAAGGACCGAAGCCCCCAAGGCCCAGCCAGAGGCCTAACACGGAGGCGAAGCACCCCCGAACCCTAAGCCCCCATGCCTGCCCCGGATCCACTCAGGGGCAGCCAGCCTCCAGGCCAGTAACCTACGTCCGCCAGCACAGACCCTCCCCCAGCCCTGCTGCATGCAGCCACAAGGAGAACACCCTCTAAGAGCAACCAGGGCCACTAACCAGGTTATGACCACAACCCCCGGATTAAGCCCTCCAGGTATAACGTCCCTAGGGATTCTCCAGACGCCCTACGTCCATCCCAACCTCCATATCAACCACAATGGCGAAGGTGGGACCAAACCACGACCCCCCACCCCCGCTAGGTGATAGAGCCGATTAAAGGAGCCCAGAGGGATTGATCTAATGTGGTGGCAGAGGCTGTATCGAGACTAATGTGATCTATTAGATGGTTTCTATATTGGCTAGAATTAAGATTATTTTTATTTTTCCAGTTCATGAGGACCGTTTTCTTGGCAATGCATAGGGCAGTAAAAACCATGTGGACTGTATTAGTTTCTGTAGTGACATCATCCAATTTGCCCAACAAGCACCCTAAAGGGGAAGTTGGAATTTTACATTTCAGACACTTTGATAAGTCTTCACATATCCCACGCCAAAACTTCTGCACTGGTGGACAGAACCAAAGAGCGTGGATGTAATAGTCTGGTGTATTGCCTTGACAGTGTGAGCAGTTGTTGGAAGATGTAAAGCCCATCTGGAACATCCGATGACCTGTATAGTGCACTCTATGTAGTATTTTGTATTGCATTAATTGCAGACTGGGATTTCTAATCAATTTAAAAGTTTTTAAGCATATCTGAGACCAGAAGTTTTGGTCTAAGCTTACTGATAAATCTGCTTCCCACTTTGCAATAGGAAGTGATATTAATTCATCTGTTTTAGAAAGTGTTCTGTATATTTTAGACAATAATTTGTGGGATTTAAGAGTAAGAAAATGTACCACACTTGGTGGTGTTTGTAGTTCAATTTGACCCGGTTTAAATTTCTTTTTTTACTATGGATTTAATTTGTTGATATTCTAAAAATCTTTTGTTGTTGATCCCATATTGTATAACTAGTCTGTCAAATGGAATAAAGTCTGTTCCTTCTAATATATGTTCTAAGTATTTAATTCCTTTACAATTCCATTCTGGAAAATTAATCATATTATTGTTTTGTAATATGTCAGGGTTATTCCAGATAGGTGTACGTTTGCATGGGATTAATGAAGACTCCGTTATCTTTAGAAACTCCCACCATGCTGTCAGAGAAGAACTGATGTTGATGCTTTTGAAGCATTCATGTCTTTTGATGTTTGAGCTGATAAATGTTAGGTCTCTAGATTATTGCATAGTGCCTGTTAAACATCTAGCCAGGGCTCATCTAAGAAGGTATGTTTTAACCATCCTGAGATGAACTGAAGCCTGTTGGCTAAGAAGTATTGTTGAAAATTAGGCAGATCTAATCCTCCTCTATCCTTGGTTCTTTGTAGCGTTTTTAAGCTGATACGCGGGGATTTATCTTTCCAACGGAATTTAGAAATATACGAATCCAGAGATCTGAACCAATCTTGTGATGCTTTGTTCGGGATCATCGAAAATAAGTAATTTATTTTTGGCAAGATCATCATTTTTATAGTGGCGACCCTTCCCATGAGTGATATGGGTAGGGATTTCCATCTAGTCAGATCACCTTCTACTTTCTTTAGAAGTGGGATGTGATTTAATTTAGTTAAGTCTGAAAGCTTAGGAGAGACATTAATACCTAAATATTTAATATATCCAGATTGTAGTGGGGCAGAAGAGGAATTATGGAAGGAGCAGTTAATTGGAAGAACTGTAGATTTTGACCAGTTAATTGAATAATCTGAAACTCTTGAAAACCAGTTTATTAGAGTAATTACCTCAGAAAGGTTGGTTTGTGAGTTTTGGAGAAAAAGCAACACATCATCCGCATAGAGACTGATTTTATGTTCTACGTTCTTCAATGGCGTGTCCAGCGGGGTGGCCTGGGGGGGCACAGGCCACCCCCCCAACCAGACTGGCCACCCCAGGTGCCACCCCAAAGGCAAAACAATAAAATTCAATCAAATATCAAATGTCCGATTATGTTTTCACGGTGACGCTCAGATATCCGAGTGTAAGTGAATGCAGCATCGGCTTCTGCGCTATGTGCATCACGTTAGCAAAGGTAGGAGAGCCAAGCACGAAAGACGTCACTGCAGGAAACAATTTTTCGGTGAAAGAAAATGAGGACAGAATAAATGTCCCGGTAAGTAATATTAAGTTTGTTGAGTTTAGTAAACTTCGGCGAAATTAGAATACCAAGGAAAAAATAACACTTAAAGAATTATTGCAGCCGTGGAATATTTCAGACAGTATGCTACAGAGGGGAGCTAACATAAGAGTTATGAGTTATAAGATGTAATCTAAGTCGTAACATTGCTGTATGGAGCTGCAGATTTGGTTGCAGGTTAACATAGCTGGACTGGCCATCGGGCTTATTTGACTTATTTTTTATTTTTTTTGTAACGGCATGAACAATGAGAGGTGGTGGATTGGCCAGATGCAGGTCGATGTGTAGAAATAACTCCGTTGTTTGGTGGTGGCTATGGCGGGGCTTCCACAGAGGCAGCAGGTGGATGAGGGAAGGGGAGGCAGGAGGAGAGCCCCGAGGCAGCCGCCAGTCCGAGTGTCAGGTGAACTGAACTTCAGGTAAGAAGTTATGACCTGCAGTCTATCTGGGTCAGATATGAACTAAGTTTAGGTGGAGTTTATTTTCGTTGTGCTGACTTTTTACTGTCAGTTGCAATAACTCATACTGCGTTCTAGCCAGCTTGGAGTTTTTATACAGCTGTTCGGTTGCTATGATGTTACTGATAGTGAACTTTATTTTATTCATAAGGTTAGTTAGTAGAGTTGCCAACGGCTCCTTAAAAAAATGGAATGGTCCCTCAATCAGAGAAAATATTACACGTTTCGTATTGAGCTGAGAAGAGACGCAGTTTGTCCCGAACTTCAGCTAGAATGGAAAAAGACACAAAGCTGGATTTATTCTGTCTTTATGCTGCACAGCTGCCTCTTCTCTCATCCTCCCTCTCCTGTTGCTACTTCAATCATGAAACTGATCGATGATCAGCTGATCGGCTTTTCTCTCTTGTTTGTTTATCGCCCACTTTGCGCCAGAAAGACGAAACCAGCAGATGTCGCGCTAAACAACAGCAGCACGTTTAAGCTTGATCGGCTGTTGTTAGAATTTATTTAATATTAATTTCTAGTATCAGCTGATGTTTGCTGGAGCCACAGCTGTAAAGCTGCTGGTCATGATGTCGGTTTGGATATCTGGTGAGAGGGAAACGTGAAGACCACCCACCAGGATCCTTTTTTATGTAGCTGACAGCTGGTAACTGTGCAGGGGCGGGTCTAGCAAAGTTTTGCCAGGGGGCCAGGTAGGGCATTAACAGGGAAAGGGGGCACAAAGAAATACTTTTCTTTCTTATTCTCATTTAAAATATCTAGCTTTTATTAAATAATTATCTAAATCTTACAACCAAAGTTTTTATCTGACGTAAAATGTATAGAAATCATACCATACCAAAAAGACTGTACATCACTGTCACAACAGGGTTTGTTTTCATTCAAAGGCTTTATGGCTTTAATACCTGGTGGGTCGGTCTGTAGTCAAAAGGCCCGATTTTCTGTCCCAGTCCAGCCCTGCAGGTTATACTGGCAGTGTCACCATGCCAGCTGAATGTATTTCATCATCAGCCAGTGTTGTTCTTTATCAATATTACCAAAGTTTACCATAAGGCAGCATAGAAAGTATTTACTTGCTTTCAGGTTTTATTCAAATATTAGTCTTTTCAGTTGTTTCTCCAATTTTTTCCTGTTTCAAAATCAAACACCAGTTTGTGAGAAGATTATCTTCTTTTTTTAACAGGCAGAGAAAGTTTTGCATTGGAATGGCTAATTTGTCAATTGTTTGCTACAAATGTTCGTATTTTAATATTCAAAAATGTTTTTGCCCAAAACATATGTGCAGTATATGTCAGTAAAAATACTATGCAAATATTGCTGTCCTTGAATGCTGAGTAAACACTGACAAAGCACTGATTGTATCTCTTGTACTTTATCAACGCAGTATCTAAAAACTTTGCACCGTAGTGGTTAAAATCTCATTCTAATAAGAGTTAAAAGTGCATTTGGTTATTAGGTTTATAGGATTATTGAATTATGGTTAAGGGTTGGTAGAATTTTTTTTTAAAAACATTATCTGCCAATTAAATCTGCCACCCTTCTCCAAATCTGTGCCCCTACCTGGCCCCCCCAACAAAAATTTTCTAGACACGCCACTGTAGCTAGCTAAGGACCTAAATTACGGATTAGCTTACAAACACATTTAACTTACCAAAAATAATGCGGTGGGGCCTCAGGTCCTCCTGTCCGGTAGTCCAATTTACTGAAGAACACCTCAGGCTGTCACTTTGAAATAGTCGGTAATGTAAATGCTGGACCTCTCGGCATTTGCCATTCCCGAACAGACACGTGAGAGTTTGTCCGTGACCGCAGCCGCGTCGTTTTCTCCAGTCATTGGTCAGCATTATAATATATGCAAATACATGCGGGTCGGAATCCCCCCCCCCAGCAGCTTGTTTAGTTTAAACAGTCTACATTAAGCTGGGCAAACACTGTGTGATTATTTTGAGTTGCGTTATTCAGCTCCTGCTCAAACTGTACAATTGAATCGCAAGGGTTAGAAGTTCATAGGTCACGATGCAGGGTCTCACACTATACGGCCTGATGCTCTGATGTGACCTGAGTGCTCAAACTGTGCATCCATAACATGAAGCTTATCATACAAAATCTGTCTCTCGCTCTTCCTCTCTCTGTCTTACAGACGCACACACACCACCACCATCAACTTTGCTCAATTACTAATGAAAAACATTGACCAGGCAGCTGTGATTGAGCAGCAATGTCCAGCCAACTCTTTTCACGGTTGTTGTAGTGATAATTTTGTGAGGCCACATTGAAAAGCCTCGGATACGTAAGCGTAGTACGTAAGCGTAGAGCTGCCACCCAGGCAAAAGAAAAATAGAGCTATATCACGTTATAACGTGAAAAATATATTGTTCTAACAATATACTTTTAACGTTTGTACAATATACTATCATGTTAGTACAATATACCTTTCACGTTTGAACGATATAATATCACATTATTACAATATACATAATTATCACGTTCGTACAGTATAAATATTATATTGTACGAACGTGATATTATATTGTTCAAACGTGAAAGGTATATTGCACGAACATGAAAAGTATATTGTTAGAACAATAAACTTGTTATAACGTGATATAGCTGTATTTTTCTTTTGCCCCGGTGGCAGCTCTACGCTTACGTACTCGGATGAGCTTGCCCATGTCCGGATCACACGCTGCACTGCCGTGCTGCTCCACCTTGTCACTTTCATTTCTGTGTTTGTGCATGCGCAGTGTGAGAGGCTGCGTTGAGAGGCAACAGGATTTCAAACAGGTTTGATTATCTTGCGACCATACGATTGATGATTGGGAGCTGGTCGTGAGGTGTTAACTGCTCGTTGCCTCATGTATACTACACAATGCACAAACAATTAAGGCAAAACTCGGGCCGATCCCCAAAACGGTTGTGCGACTGAAAAATTGTTTCAAAATGGGCCAAAAATCGCACAGTGTACGGCCAGCTTTTGGAGGCTAGCTCCAAACAAACATCTGCAGCTTGGCAGTGTATACAGCACTATAATGACCAGACCTAATTCTTTTGAAAACCATACATCTTTCCACAGGTCTCAACTTCATCAGACGTCACCTAGACGCAGAGCTGGATGAGGCCAGCACAAACAGCAGCCTAACAGACTAAGATGATGGATCCATGAGGTCAGGAAAGCCAGAAGCAGTGGAGCTGGAGAGGTACCTTTCATGTCCATTCACTGGAGGTATGGATCTATTGCATGGCTTTCCTCACATCAAGAAGCTGTTGATCAAAATCAATACAGCTCTTCATGCATCTGGAGCATGTGAAGGACTTCTTAGTCATGCAGGACTCCTGTTCACTGCTAAACAGTTACAGCTTCACAGAAAGAACCTTGAGAGCAAACTGCTGCTGAAGCTTAACCATCACCTCACTGAGTGAAGAAATGGCACATTTTTGCTAAATATGCAGAAATAAATGTACAACCTGTAGAATATTTAGCTGATGTAGAGTTTAGAAATGTGTTATCATAGAATGTAGAACTGTTGTAGAGACACTGACACTGCCCTCAATATAATCTGTCGTGAATTTAGGAGTAGGGTACCCCTCCCCCACTTGAGCTGTGAAAGTAAAACAGAGAAGAGTTAATGCTGAGTGGAAATTCCCCAGAGGATGTATGGTTGGGGGGGGTCTCAACATTGTAACTGGATACCTGTGGTCTGGAAGTGAGAGGGGTTTTATGACCTCTAGGGGGTTACCTACACCCACAGTGTTTTAACGGTCACGCACACACATCCACACGCACACTTACTCATGTGCACACAGTCACACACGAGCACTCATATAGGCACGCGGGAACGCGCACATGTAGGCATTCATGTGCTCGTGCACATAGACACAGACACAGAGTTTGCAGCACACCGTGTGGGGGGGGGGGGGGTTATGATGGGGACGTTTCTATAAAGCTGGCTGTAACTAACAAAGGGGTGAAGATTTTGCAGAGGGGCACCAGCCTCATCTTCCCTTCTAGAAGTGCATGCTTAAATGAAGATGAATAAAGATGAATAAAGATTTTGTGAAAATGACTACTGAGTCCGGTGCCATCTCTGGATGCTCGAGGAATAAAAAGAACCGGGGTAAAACTGATTTCGCAACAACCCATACAATTTATGGTAAACGAGCTGCCTTGTATGAACATATGTTCAAGATGGAGAGCCCGCCCCAATCCTGTGCCTCTCAGGCTACATGAGGATGATGGCTGCACATCAGCTTCTGTTTTATGGGAAGCAGGGAAAGCTGTGATGAGAGGTAAAATTTCTTTCTCATCACACAAAAAGAAAGAAGAAAACAATATTCAGGAACTAGAAAAACCATCAAATCCTTAGAACAAGCCTTCGCGTCCGACCAAGATCAAGAAATAATGAACAAAATACGTAAAACAAAACTAGAATTAAATGAAATTATTAATTAAAAAAAACACAATTCCTAGTACAAAGACTTCGCTTGCAGAATTTTAACATGTAACATGTCCGGTCGATTTCTAGCTAACCAGTTCAAAATAAAGAAAAAACACCAATATATGTGCTGTTAAAGATTTATCTGGGAACACAATATATGACCCTGGAAGAATAAACAACATTTTTAGGGATTTCTATGAAACTTTATATTCACCACAAATAAACCCATCTAAAAATTAAATTGATCAGTTTCTTGACAATGTAACTCTTCCAAAATTACTAGACAGTCAAGCGATGGCACTGGATTTGCCACTGACACCAGGTGAACTCCAGGAAGCGCTGATAAGTATGCAAAATAATAAGGCTCCAGGTCCAGACGGCTTCCCTGCAGAATTCTACAAAGAATTCTGGACAATTTTGGCACCAGTATTCCACATAGTGTTGCAGGAAATCAAGGAAAATGGCAGACTACCACCAAATGTGAATTCTGCCAACATTAGTCTCCTGCTAAAACCAGACAAAGACCCTTTATTTCCCTCAAGCTATCGTCCAATAGCCCTTATAAATGTAGACCTCAAAATAATCTGCAAAGCTCTCTCAAAAAGATTAGAGAAGATAACCCCCCTTTTAATTCATCCTGACCAAACAGGTTTCATAAAAGGCAGGCACTCATCAGCAAACACATGTAGATTACTTAATTTAATAGACTACTCATACAGTAAAAACTTTTGATACCACAATATTATCTCTAGATGCAGAAAAAGCATTTGACAGAGTTAACTGGAAATTTTTATTTGTAACTTTACACAAATTTGGTTTTGGAAACTCTTTCATAAACTGGCTAAGAATATTATATAACTCCCCAACAGCTCATATCTGAACAAATGACCAGACATCCTCCAGCTTCTGTCTCCTGAGGGGCACCAGACTGGGATGCCCACTCTCCCCTTCACTTTTTGTAATTTTTATCGAACCACTAGCAGCAGCATTTAGACAGGCTACAACAATTAAGGGCATAAAATGTAAGAACGTCAGTGGCGTGTCTAGAAAATTTTTGTTGGGGGGGCCAGGTAGGGGCACAGATTTGGAGAAGGGTGGCAGATTTAATTGGCAGATAATGTTTTTAAAAAAAAATTCTACCAACCCTTAACCATAATTCAATAATCCTATAAACCTAATAACCAAATGCACTTTTAACTCTTATTAGAATGAGATTTTAACCACTACGGTGCAAAGTTTTTAGATACTGCGTTGATAAAGTACAAGAGATACAATCAGTGCTTTGTCAGTGTTTACTCAGCATTCAAGGACAGCAATATTTGCATAGTATTTTTACTGACATATACTGCACATATGTTTTGGGCAAAAACATTTTTGAATATTAAAATACGAACATTTGTAGCAAACAATTGACAAATTAGCCATTCCAATGCAAAACTTTCTCTGCCTGTTAAAAAAAGAAGATAATCTTCTCACAAACTGGTGTTTGATTTTGAAACAGGAAAAAAGTGGAGAAACAACTGAAAAGACTAATATTTGAATAAAACCTGAAAGCAAGTAAATACTTTCTATGCTGCCTTATGGTAAACTTTGGTAATATTGATAAAGAACAACACTGGCTGATGATGAAATACATTCAGCTGGCATGGTGACACTGCCAGTATAACCTGCAGGGCTGGACTGGGACAGAAAATCGGGCCTTTTGACTACAGACCGACCCACCAGGTATTAAAGCCATAAAGCCTTTGAATGAAAACAAACCCTGTTGTGACAGTGATGTACAGTCTTTTTGGTATGGTATGATTTCTATACATTTTACGTCAGATAAAAACTTTGGTTGTAAGATTTAGATAATTATTTAATAAAAGCTAGATATTTTAAATGAGAATAAGAAAGAAAAGTATTTCTTTGTGCCCCCTTTCCCTGTTAATGCCCTACCTGGCCCCCTGGCAAAACTTTGCTAGACCCGCCCCTGCACAGTTACCAGCTGTCAGCTACATAAAAAAGGATCCTGGTGGGTGGTCTTCACGTTTCCCTCTCACCAGATATCCAAACCGACATCATGACCAGCAGCTTTACAGCTGTGGCTCCAGCAAACATCAGCTGATACTAGAAATTAATATTAAATAAATTCTAACAACAGCCGATCAAGCTTAAACGTGCTGCTGTTGTTTAGCGCGACATCTGCTGGTTTCGTCTTTCTGGCGCAAAGTGGGCGATAAACAAACAAGAGAGAAAAGCCGATCAGCTGATCATCGATCAGTTTCATGATTGAAGTAGCAACAGGAGAGGGAGGATGAGAGAAGAGGCAGCTGTGCAGCATAAAGACAGAATAAATCCAGCTTTGTGTCTTTTTCCATTCTAGCTGAAGTTCGGGACAAACTGCGTCTCTTCTCAGCTCAATACGAAACGTGTAATATTTTCTCTGATTGAGGGACCATTCCATTTTTTTAAGGAGCCGTTGGCAACTCTACTAACTAACCTTATGAATAAAATAAAGTTCACTATCAGTAACATCATAGCAACCGAACAGCTGTATAAAAACTCCAAGCTGGCTAGAACGCAGTATGAGTTATTGCAACTGACAGTAAAAAGTCAGCACAACGAAAATAAACTCCACCTAAACTTAGTTCATATCTGACCCAGATAGACTGCAGGTCATAACTTCTTACCTGAAGTTCAGTTCACCTGACACTCGGACTGGCGGCTGCCTCGGGGCTCTCCTCCTGCCTCCCCTTCCCTCATCCACCTGCTGCCTCTGTGGAAGCCCCGCCATAGCCACCACCAAACAACGGAGTTATTTCTACACATCGACCTGCATCTGGCCAATCCACCACCTCTCATTGTTCATGCCGTTACAAAAAAAATAAAAAATAAGTCAAATAAGCCCGATGGCCAGTCCAGCTATGTTAACCTGCAACCAAATCTGCAGCTCCATACAGCAATGTTACGACTTAGATTACATCTTATAACTCATAACTCTTATGTTAGCTCCCCTCTGTAGCATACTGTCTGAAATATTCCACGGCTGCAATAATTCTTTAAGTGTTATTTTTTCCTTGGTATTCTAATTTCGCCGAAGTTTACTAAACTCAACAAACTTAATATTACTTACCGGGACATTTATTCTGTCCTCATTTTCTTTCACCGAAAAATTGTTTCCTGCAGTGACGTCTTTCGTGCTTGGCTCTCCTACCTTTGCTAACGTGATGCACATAGCGCAGAAGCCGATGCTGCATTCACTTACACTCGGATATCTGAGCGTCACCGTGAAAACATAATCGGACATTTGATATTTGATTGAATTTTATTGTTTTGCCTTTGGGGTGGCACCTGGGGTGGCCAGTCTGGTTGGGGGGGTGGCCTGTGCCCCCCCAGGCCACCCCGCTGGACACGCCATTGGCTAGCTACCTAAGGACCTAGCTAGCTAAAATGAGCATTCGGCTGTCGGGGAAACTTGTTTTGTAAAGTTCGTTTAGCTAACCCGTGCAGGTGAATGAATTTACCCTGACTAAAGAAATCAAGAGAAACGCACCGGGCTGCTCAGTGACTAACCACGGTTACTGTACTTTTATTATGAGTATTATACTGTAAGAGCAACAGGCTGGACTCTGCTTCTGCTCCTGTGCAGAGCTGATTATTAAATATGTGCAAACAGCAGCATGCTTTCCACATGTGGAAGGACATTAACGCCAACTTTTAAATTCCCCTCATTAGTCAATAGCTACGGATTAAATAGCAAAGCCCAATACTTATGTACTGAAACCAACTACTTCCGCTTGTCAGCTTAATTTAAAATGTTACATTTTCCCCTGATTATTTTTTTTAGCTTTTTTTTTTTTTTTTTTTTACTGAGTTTGTTACAAATATTCAGGTTAACAAACTGTCCAAATTATTTTTAATGAATTATGTTCACAAAGTCACATGTGCAGTGCTCTGTACAGCTTGCATCCTTTAGGACAAATAATTTGAAACATTAATATTTCTTGTTCAATACTGAGCTGATAACACCTCTGTATGTTGTGACCAGGATGCAGCAGCAGACTGAACCTCGACTGAAACCTGCTCCATCATCTCATCTTTGCAGATATCCATTTATAAAGCATCAACAACTCAAAGGTAAACATGATATTAGAAAATGTGTTAGTAAGGCCTTTAAAACAAATAAAACAAATAAAAAGCTGTCGGCAGAACTGTAGGACTGAACAACTTCAGATCCCGAGTGTGTGAGGACGGAGAAGGATCAGCTCTATTTCAGATTTGAGAGAAACTTTATATTTCAGTTTGTGATGATTCTGTTCTGTTTGTGACTACAGGAGCTGTCGTCAGATTCAGACCTCAGCACCACCCAGTGACAGCAGACAGATCATCCTATATCTTCAATCTTTGTAGTAACTCCAAAATTAACTGAAGAAAACAGTACAAAGGTTAAAGTACCACATGTGCTGTCAGTGAAAGCTGCAGCTGTTTTATTGATAAATTTAAAGACAAAAAGTCAAAAGGATTAATCACCCCTGTAACTGTGTCACTATACATCAGCATTAATAGTGCCTCAGTTTGGTGTTTCACAAAACTGCTGATCTCAGACCTGCACAACTTCTGTTTTAAACACTGAATGTACTCAGCTACATGAAGAGCACATGATGTTTTCTCTGACACAATTAAATAAAACCTGATTAAAGTCAAAGGTTGTTACTTGTATTTGAACTAAAAACTTGTGATCTGGAATTCTTTCACTGTTTTTTGACAATAGTGTTATTTATCATAAAGTAATTCAGAGTCATTCATACCAGAGTAACCAGTGAGCACAACATATATTTAACTTTCTACAGGACTTAAAGCTATTACTATAGCTATAGCTATTACTTAACTGCACTAGGGCTGCCACGATTAGTCGACTAGTCACGATTACGTCGACTATCAAAATCGTCGACGACTGATTTAATAGTCGACGCGTCGTTTGAAGCTTTGTAAGATCCCAAAAGACGCAGGAATAAGTAGCAGGATTTAAGAGTGTAATAACGGACTGAAACAGAAGATGGCAGCACTGCATGTACAAGGATGCCAGCTGCCGTTAAACCCTGAAGAAGAAGAAGCTCTTTCCCAGAATTCATAGCGCGGCCCAGCTCAGTTTCCAACAATGGCGTCAGCTAGTTACTTTTTATATTACTCTTATTATTCTTTCTGGGTCACAAAATAAACGTTTAACATATTTTCAGGCGGGAATGTAGCTGTGTAAACCTCAAATATCTGCTCAGTTTATCAAGACACCGCATATTTTCGAAAGCGCTCCGACGTTTTCGGAGACTTCTGTTACCCACTAGCTCGATAGCGAGCCGGGGGCAAGGCTCACTAGCGCCGTGAGAACACCGGACTCCCAGCAAATCGTTTTCAAACCCACCGCCGTCTTTCGCTACTCAGGTTAAACATGATATATAAGTCACTTAGATAACTTAAAATGTTATTGTTTGGCTTTTTTCAGTATTTTATTTGTTCCTGAGTAAATCGGTTTGGCTGAGATTAAAGTTTTAGTTTTTACACAGCTGAATAAACGTCAAGCAGACAGCTGATTATCAGAAGTGTGAGATGCTGAGAATTTACTCCGGTGTCCTGTTATATTTTAGATAGCAAGGAGTTTATTAAACTGAAACAATCTGCAAACTTCATTAAAATTTAATAAACTATCATCTTGTCTTTATCTTTAGTTAGCACATACCTTAAACACTTAAAGCTGTAAGCTAATGATAGTTATATGAGAGCAGATGCTGCTGGTGCAATAAGCTGTACGTTTTACGTCCAATGGATGATGATCTGATTAGTCGACTAATCGCAAAAATAATCGGTGACTAGTCGACTATCAAAATAATCGTTTGTGGCAGCCCTAAACTGCACTACTGTATAGTTCTGTGTAAATAATCATTCTGTACATATGATAATTTTTAATCCTACAACTTTATAACTTGCATAGTTCACATTTCTGTATAACTGTATATCTCAGATTTCTGTATAGTTTTTCATATTTATATCCTGTTCATAGCCTGTACATAGTTTGTACTCACTACAGCCTGTACATACTTATAGTTATAGAATATTCTTAACATACTTCATACCATGTACATTGTAACATACCATAATAGACCCATTTCTGTAATATACTTACATATCTATATTATTGCTAATATATATTGTAATATATCTATATCATGGCTAGGGTTGCAAAGGGGCGGAAAATTTCCGGTAAATTTCCGAAAAGTTTCCGGTAAATTTCCATGGTAAGTTAAGCTTGGGAATTTTGGAAATATTCCATATTGGAAACTGTCCATGGAAATAATGGGAATTATGGAAATTAATGGGAATTTAGGAGAACTAACTGGGAATATATTATTTCCAAGCATAAATATAAACAGAAATCATAAGAAAACCTCCATGCAAAATGTTTTCAACAGATATTTCAACAGATTTATTTGTAAGTACAGTAGAATAGAACACGTTTCAATAACTTGTTTCATGGATGAATAAAAACAGAAATGTTGAGTTCAATATTACCATCCCCTAACCCCGCTCATTCAAAAATGCCCCCTGTCCAAAAATCTCCACAAAGTCCCATTCAAAAGGTTAAATGAAAAATGCCACTTATCCTCCAAAACGTCCCATTAAACATGCAAATCTTCCTTCAAGCAATCCTCTTTTCTCATTTTTGCTCAGTCAATACTCTCTTCCTGGACCTCATCATCATCCAACAACATGTCCACTTCCTCAGCATCCAACTCTGAGTCTTCCTCTTCAGTGTCACTTTCCAGCCTTGTTGAGGATGGCTGTGTGTCAGGCTCAAAGAGCCGTAGGTTTGCCCGAATGCCGACCAGCTTTTCCACTCTCACATTTGTGAGCCTGTTGCGAACCTTTGTGTGGGTGTTCCCAAACAGTGACCAGTTGCACTCGGAGGCGGCTGATGATGGTGGGATTTGGAGGAGGATGGAGGCTACAGGTGCAAGGGCCTCAGATTCACATAGTCCCTTCCACCAGGTGGCTGAAGATATGTGCTGGCATGACTGCCATATTCCATCCCCTTTCCAAAGGCCTTGCTTTGTTCAATACTTTGCCAAACTGCCTAGAACTTTGCCTTTATCGAGACCCAGGTGGTCAGACATGGCTGTAATGACCGCATAGGCACCGTTGATCTCTTCCCCAGAAAGTATGCCCTTGTCATATTTGGGGTCCAGCATGTATGCTGCTGCATGCACTGGCTTCATGCAGAACTCCCTCCGCTGTTCCACTGACTTTGACCACAGCAGTTTCCTCTGCTTTCAGTAGTAGGGAAGTGGGCAGAATTGTCTGGATTTCTTCTTTGAGTTCTGCAAAAAGGCACTGAACATCTGACAAGATGGCACCATCCCCATCTATCTTCGCTATTGCTGCTGCAATAGGTTTGAGGATTTTCTGACTGCTAGATACTCTTTCCCAGAACACATCATCCAAGATGACCTTCTTGATGTCACTGTCGATGCCTACAGACTGGGATATGGCCATCTCTTGCAGAGACTCCTTTCCCTCCAGAAGGCTGTCAAACATGATAACAACACCACCCCATCGCGTTATGCTGGGAAGCTTCAGTGTAGTACTCTTGTTCTTTTCCTTTGACAGAAATGTAGCGGAAGTTACTTGTTTGCCTTTAACATATTTCAGAACTTGCTTCACTCTCTTATTCAGAGTGTCCATTGTTTTTAGTGTCTTTTAGGAGAAGATTTAGTGTAATGACTGCACAGCCAATAGTAGTTATATGAGGGTAGGTCTCCTCCACATGTGCCCAGGCAACCTTCATGTTGGCTGCATTGTCAGTGACCAGTGCAAAAACCTTATCTGGTCCAAGGTCATTGATGATCACTTTTAGCTCATCTGCAATGTATTGGCCTGTGTGTCTGTTTTCCTTTGTGTCTACACTCTTGTAGAACACAGGCTGAGGAGTGGTGATTATGTAGTTAATAATTCCTTGTCCCCTGATATTGGACCATCCATCAGAAATGACTGAAATACAGTCAGCTTGGTCAATGGTCTGTTTCACCTTTGCTTGAACTCGACTGAACTCTTCATCCAGTAGATGAGTAGACAATGCATGTCTGGTTGGGGGAATGCATGCTGGTCGGAGAACATTCAAAAATCTCTTCCAGTACACATTGGATGTCAGCATCAGGGGTGAGCCAGTTGCATAGATTGCACGAGCGAAACACTCATCTGCGTTTTTCTGGCTAGTGTCATCCTTAAAATCAAAGAATCCTCTGATGCCAGAGGGACCAGGAGCTGATGAGTGGGTATCTGACTCTGATACAGCTGAAACAGATTCATTTTCCCCTTGAGTGGAACTCCTGGCTGCTGCATGTGTTGGGCCTTGAGGAATTTTTTTTTCCACTTTGCAATGTGCTGCTACATTTTTGTGGCATTCTTCACGTACGTCTTATCACAATACTTACACATATATACAGAGTTCCCTTGTACATTAGCTGGTGTAAAATGTCTCCACACATCAGATAGCGCACGTGGCATTTTTCTGTAAAATAAAACAAGAGCTTGTAAAAATGCTAATGCAATGCAAGAGATCGTAATAATACAATTGCAATATGATAATAAACAGATATAAATAGTAAGGCTAGCTAAACAACTGGAATGATCTTCAAAACAAAACAGCCAAATGAGGAAGCTAGCATCTTCTTTATGTTATACTAGCTATGGCTTATTTAGAATCTTATCAGATGCTAGCATTTTATTTAGCATCTTATCAGATGCTAGCATTTTATTTAGCATCTTATCAGATTGCTATCTACCAGATTAATACATTTTATGTGATATTCACAATTTAAACATTTAATGAATATATTTTCCCATAATATCATCAAAACTTACCTCACTTGTTAAGTCCACAGGCTCAAATGTGTGCCTTCAATACTCTTTGTCCTTCAGGCTCAAAAGTGTGGTCCATGTGTACATGTGATGGAGGCATGCACAGTGCCAGTAGGTGGTCTCAATAGCCATGCAGCAAGCTTGTGCTCTGTACATGTGATTAAGGAATGGCATGGATATTCAAGTGTATTTGAATTGCATTTGTTTGTTTTTGTCAATATTATGCTAAAATATACTTTGCTCAACTATATTTAAGTTCCCTAAGAAGAGCCAACTTTCAATTTTGAAAATTCCCACGTTATTCCCATAAATTCTCGTTAATTCCCGTTTATTCCCATAAATTCCCGTTTATTCCCATGGAAAGATTCCATCTTTGAAAATTCCGGGAATTTTGCAACCCTAATCATGGCTAAAGCACTTCTGGATGGATGCAAACTGAATTTCGTTGCCCTGTACCTGTGCATGTGCAATGACAACAAAGTTGAATTCTATTCTATTATATTATGTAAAAGTCCAGACCCTCTGAGGATTATCTGAGTACTTCTAACATTACACAAAGCAAAGGTCTCCATCAGTGTTCATGAAATGCTGGGTTTATCCTTGTGAGGGAGCTGCTGGTGAAGATCACGAGCCCTGCTTGATCCTGGCGACGAGTTTCAGTCTTCCTGGTGTTTCTGAAATGATGCCTCTCACTGTGGGTCAACAGAACTTCTGGCACAGGACAGCTGTAATAAAAGAAATTGAAGAAGTTTTGGAAAAAAAAAATCTTGGAAATGCCCTAAATTTGAGAAGCAGATTTTGTATTTACTTTTCTTTTGCCAATCAAGATAACAAAGTATAATTTTCACTATACAATTACTAACCTTGTCATCTCCTGCACTGTCTGTTTTGGGCTCTGGGCTTGTCCTTCCCAGCGCTCATGAGATTGCTTTGCTGCACTGTGGTATGAGGTGCTAACCTGTTGACAGTGTTGGAAAGGTTAATTTTAAAATGTATTCCACCAAAGATTATAGAAGTAATGTATTCTGAATACTTTACAACTACATGAATGTACTATTGCTGTGTGATTTATTACTATTACTGAAGGCTACTCTGTACTCGCCATACCAATACCAACTAGATGTTAAAATCTTAATATAAATGAGTAACAGTAGGTGGACATTTATGGGCTCAAAATGTGGTCATAAATATTTTGTACTTGTAAAAAAGATTTGTGTGTGTGTAAGAAAGATTTGTGTGTGTGTAAAAAAGATTTGTGCGTGCGTAAAAAAGATTTGTGTGTGGACTTAGAAAAAAAAAAACCTGCAAGTTACAACTACGGATTTTGACCCTATTTTTCTTCCTTTCATCTGATTGGTCAATGTCATGTCAATCACAAATGTAACAATCCAATCAGAGAACAGATGGGTTTGGCTGTCGGAGGGGCGCTTTTTTGAACTGCAGGTCCTTGAAGGGTGATACATAGTGATGGCCAAATGAAGCTTTCCAAAGCACTGAAGCTTGTATTGAAAAATGGTTCATTACTCGAAGCTTTTCAACACAGTCCTCTCCGGTGACATCTGGTGGCGAATATTTTGAAGAGCAGCTTGAATCTGCAAAATAAAACGGACTGCTCAATCATCACTGCTCACTCAAGAGTGGAGTTCTCTCCGATATTGGGCCACTGTTCCGTTGCTTTGAACATGTAATTGGTTTTGTTTTCTCGATTGGGGGGCTGAAAAAATGTAATGCGTATTTGCGTAATACATTTTGATCAATAAACTTTCCCTATTTAAACATGCACTATGGTGTGGCCTTTCTCTGCTCATAACTCCTTGATGTTGGTAAATACAATAAGTGAGCAATATATATAATATACATATGAGAATGCACAGCACATTATGGAGTATGCCCCTGCTGTGGAGTCCTGCCTCCATCTACTTGTCATTTAATCACTGGACAGCTGGACAGGTTCATACAAAATATTAGATGAGGCCAATTGTCCTATACATATTTTTGACCTAGGGGTGGGATTGATTGTGAACTGGAAAGGGAAAATGCTTAGGGAGCTGAGTACGGCTGCATCGTCACTGATTTGTAGAATCATTGTGATTCGATACAGGATCCGATTCAATTTGATTGGAATCTGGAAAGTTTTGCCTCAGTCAGAAATATTACAATTCTGGTCATGTATCAGTATATATCCATAATTTTGTATCTATTAAAAGAAAGCTGACACATGTGAGACTTAATTAGAGATGTAAACAGAGAGTTATGAAACCTGCAGCTGCAGAAGCCAGCGCAAAAACAGAGGCAAACACAGCTAGCGCGGACCTGACGACACACCAAAATCTGATTCTGACGCGTCGGGTCCGCGCTCTGTGTTCACGTTTGTATGCAGAATCCGTAAACCTGCTCCCAGGTACTGTTTTAGCTGTATGGTGTTTGACGACATGTTGTGAGGTTTAACCTGATATGCTGGCGTTTCAGGCATAATAACGTTAATTTACAAATCGACACAGGATTGTAATGAATCAATATCACTTTATTCAATTTAGCATGGATTGTAATCAGAAAAGCGATAATCAAACCTAATCAAGAACTTGCAAAGTAAAAACATGATCTATGTCAGGTAGCCCTTTTGTTATTTACATTTAAAAAGAGGATTAGTGTTACTGTGCGCTGGCTGAGTCTGTTTCTTTTCTTAGAAATAGTTTCTCCTGCCCTGGAGAAAATCCACTTGCATGGAACAGAAGAGGCTGTGGAGTGCAGGAACCACACTGCAAGCTGGTAGATATGCAGGTATTCCTGGGTCCTGCAGACTATCACCTAAAAACAATAAACAAAATGATTTTCTAAACTGTGTAGCAATGTAATGTACGTATAGTGTCAAATACATTTTTGTAGTCTTCATCAGCTTTAATTCACATGGAAGTGTTCCTAAAGTCATATGCTGTAATGATATTTACATTATGAAAACATGATTTTGGACATTTCAAGTTTTTCACTTCGGCAGATAAAATGAATTGAGCAAAATCAACTCAAAATATCTCCACATGCCAGAACGTCCTCTCTTCCTCGCTGGCTCCATATCTGTCAGTGGAATGATCACCTCTTCGCTCTCTGTCACCATCAACACACTCCACGAATCCCGTGGATGATTCACTTCCTTATATCCGTTTGAATCAGGTACCGAAGCAGTTACGTGCGTAATGAAGCTTCGGACGTCACTGGTCACGTGACTTTTGCCAAACGAAGCAAGCCTCGACACAGTGCTTCTGAACCAGTGTGTTGTTTTTTTCGACACACGCTCCAGAGCGTCAGCTTCAAGCGGGCCATCACTAGTGATACAGTTTGAAGCTGGAGGATCACTATATAAATATCCGATAGCAGCTAGGTCCCCTAACTTTCAGTAGCTGTTGAAAGGAAAAAGTTGTGGTATATCAGTGGTTAGAATTACCATTATTACTTTAGGATTAGTTTAACACAAAGTCAGGGCTGACCCAGGACCATTGCTGTGAGTCACAGTGCGCATCATAAAAGTCCGCAGGATGTGCTGCTAATGCTAACTAAAAGCAAAGGATCCAGAATTTGTTATGCTGGCTGCTGGGCTCTGTGGGTTTTTGCAGCAGCTCTACCTGTACTAGATGCACCTTCTCCTTGTCTTTTCTATCTCTGACTTTATGTCCTCTACAAGAGTTAGTTTTTTTTTGCTGGTTCTTCAAATGTTCAATAAAAACATGTATGCTAATTCATAACGAAGAAAGCTTTGTAATGAAGACTGTCATTTCCAAAACACTGCCCGCCCCCACCCCGCGGTCCGCAGCGCTGTTGAAAAGGCTGTGGAAGTCCCTGTATTAAACACCTGTGACACAAAAATCACCAAACTCGGACGACCACAGACTGTTTTCCTTCGTGGTGATGAAGGAAAACGCTGGGTTGGGGTACGCACACACAAATCTTTTTTACACATACAAATCTTTTTTACGCACACACAAATCTTTTTTACGCACACACAAGTCTTTTTTACACATACAAATCTTTTTTACAAGTACAAAATATTTATGACCACATTTTGAGCCCATATTTTTCGCCCAGGCATAGCCCCACTGCTCGTGCCTATCGTAAAAAGGCAAAAATGAAGACATGACATGTTTGGGACGTGTGGGCTGCCATACTTCTGCTACCAAGCAAGGGGGCGGGGCCGCACGCTAACCAGGAAGTGCTAACAGGTAGCCGGCACTAGCCGCAACCTGAATTCCCCCTTCAATGTTTTTAAGCTCCCGCTTCACAATGCTAACAGGTAAAAGCATATGCTTGGAACTCTGACACATCTCCCCAATGTAGCCGAGCTGAGTCCTGCTGGTCGCGTTAACCCGCGAGCTGCGGGCGACACGCCAGACAGGCTAACCGGTTGGAATGCTACGAGCCGGCTAACGATTAGCCGGCACAAACCGTAGCGTGTTTATTATGTTTATTCCCCACGCCGACAGCGAACGCTTGGAACCTTGAAGCCGTATCCCCGCTGTGTGAACACACATAGCAGCCGAGCTGCACAGTGCCCAGGCGACAGCGTATGCCTAACGCCGAAGCCGTGTCCCTGCTGTGTTTCCTCACTTGTAGCCGAGCTACTCGCTAGCCAGCAGCCGCACGGCGTGATCCAACCGGCGCATAAGCCTATTTTTCGAGGCGATAGGCCGGGGAAGGGAGACCAACAAAGGGGAAGCAACAAGCTAGGGGATACCGGGGGAACACCAGGGCATATTGGGGGGATACCGGGGAACACCAGGGCATATTGGGGGGATACCGGGGAACACCAGGGAATATTGGGGGAATACCGGGGCTACCAGGTAGTGATGGGATTTCCGGCTCATTTTTAGAAAACCGCCTCTTTCGGCTCGACTCACTAAAAAGAGTCGGCTCTTTCGGCTCCGAACCGGCTCTTCAGGTTGTTTTGTTGCTTTAATTAATTTATTATTAATAATAATAAAAATTTATGCACAAAAGGAATTACTAATGTTAAAAAAGTGGTTTTATATATATATATATGTTTATACATAAATATATACAGTGGCCCCTAGAGACAAAGCACGTACAAACTCCAAAACACATTTCTAGCGTTAACTGAACTTCCAAAACAGAGCTACCTAGATCACTTAAATTATACGATTGAAAGCATACATGTATTGTTTGTGTATTTACACACAAGCACTCATATATGTTCAAATAATTTAAAAAAGAAATGTTCGTTTACCTGTTACTACCACACACCAAATCCGGTCGTTGGCACTTGCTGGCTTGTGTAGCCTCTAGGTAACAAAAGCTCAACACTGCGCCTAGCATCCTGGAGCACTTCTGTTGTGTTTTTTACGTGTTTCTGAGTTTTTATGTGTTTTAGAGTTTTTACGTGTTTTGGAGTTTGTATGTGCTTTGTCTCTAGGGGCCACCGTAAATATACTTTTATTTATTCACTCCACATAAAATGTAATAAATAAATCATATAATACAAAAACCAACTAGTCACAGTTCAGCTTTTAACTATTTAAATTTTCAGCTTTTTCCTTTTAAACAAATTTAAAATGAAACAACACAAAACGCTGCAAACCACAACACAATTAAATGTAAATTAAAGTATGAAAACAAAAAGTACATGCATATTCTCTGTCATATAGGCCTGCATGAATAAACTTTCTGAATCCTTTATCATCCGCAACTGAAAATAGTTGTGGATGATTACTATACCTTTCTAATGTGACGTTGTTGTCCCTGGCTCTCTTTCTCTCTCTCTCCGTCCCACTCTGTTCCTGTGCTACTGCGTGTGTAACTACCGCCCCTCCCCCCTCTTCCCAGTGCAAAGCACAAGGCCCGCATGCGGAGTGAAGCGGGAAAAAAGTGTGAAAGAGAGGGTGAGAGAAAATAACAAAACCCACGGCTCGTGTCGTTCACGTCAAAGAACCGGCTCTAAGAGCCGTTTCGTTCGCGACAACACATCACTAGTATCAGGGGAGCACGCTCCTGACAGACGCACATGCATACAGCACTCTCAAGGCACTCCAACAGAAGTGGAGATCAAACGGTCACCGGTCATCTGTTTTATACGTAAGCTGTGGAGTGTCTTAAAGAAATATCCACATGCCACGACCAAGGAGGGTCGTTGTGTGGAGAGATAGTGTCGATATGCTAGAGAACCGATTTGACAGAATGGTGGGTCAAATAATGTTTTTTGTGCTGCTTTTGGGAATGACAGGTAAGTAATTGTACTTATGTTCCTTTAATCCATTTTATTGTTTTTTTTATTTTTATCTAAGTGATGACTCAAATTTTTTGGATCAGAAATAACATCTTACAATCTTAGAAAACTTGTCATAATTTTATTTATCCGTGTTTTGTTTCATGTACAGGTGTAGTGACTGCTCAGGCTGTCAGTAAGTATCTTTTCAAAACTCTAAAGATTTGACTTTTATTGCTTTATCCTCAGTTTATATCAGCCTCACATTTCATAGAAGAGTAAAGACTGAAAGCCTGTGAGAAATATGTTTCATATTTATGTTTGCAGAATATTAACCATATAGGCCTTTTCTATCTTTTTGTCATGATCTACCTAATTGCTTCTTAGGACCTCTTTACCCAACATCTGGAACTAAATGCTTCAAGATAGATGATGGAAGTTCTCCACAGATTACCCTGCTAAGACCTTTTTTCTATTTTGGGAGGACATATAACAGCATTTATGTATGTAAAATTAACATTAACAATTCATTTACTACATTTGTACCATTAAAATATTTTGCTGTCTAATTAAACGTACTGCCACTAATTACAATATAAAACATTGTTACAGGATAAATATATATTCTTAGTGCTTATATTCTGTTTATTTTGTTTTATAGAGGCCAGAGTAGGAGAAAGCCAGTTTGAGTACAATGTCAGAGTACTTACAGGAAACCGCATGCTTTTGCAGAGCACAGGAAGTGTGGCAGACAGAAAGTGAAACTAAGCAGAGTTGTTTTGATCGGAACTGTGTGTGTGACGTATAGCAGAACTACAGGGTGGGCCATTTATATGGATACACCGTAATAACATGGGAATGGTTGGTGATATTAAAGTCCTGTTTGTGGCACATTAGTATATGTGAGGGGGCAAACTCCTCAAGATGAGTGGTGACCATGGTGACCAATTAGAAGTCAGCAATCTTGGATACAACTTTTGTTTTTTCAATAGGAAGAGCAATCTTGGATACAACTTTTGTTTTTTCAATAGGAAGAGGGCCATGTGACACATCAAACTTATTGGTAATGTCACAAGAAAAACAATGGTGTGCTTGGTTTCAACATAACTTTATTCTTTCATGAGAAAGACAATGTATTTATTAAAATGTTTTTTCCTTACATTACATACACATCCTTACATTTCCTTACAAAGACACAATATTATAACAATGTGACTGGTCAGTTGTAATATTGATCCTGGACTATAATTACTATGATGATGCAGGAACAAGACCAACACAGTGATATCAGATCCATCATTTTAATAACAAGTGATCAACACCTGTGTCTGAAGATACCTAATTTATACTGGTTTTGACTTACAAGAATGTTTTTATTTTCTAGGTAAACCACAATGGGCATCTGACCTTTGATGCATCATGGTCTAGCTACACCCCGCAACTGTTTCCAATGTATGGATCCAGAGACATCATCGCTCCATTCTGGACAGATTTAGACAACAGAGTAAATGGTCAGATCTACTACAACCAATACACCAGCGGCAGTGTTCTCCAGCAAGCTACACAAGACATCAATCAATACTTTCCAGGACTGAACTTTAATGCCAACTGGGTCTTTGTTGCAACTTGGTTTGAGGTGGCCTATTATCCCACAAGTGGAACAGTAAGTCAGCTTCCAAAATTTGGAATCAAATTATGTGCTTATGTGTGATGTATACGTGAAAGTCTGTTGCCTACTTTACTAATTCAGGAACAGTAGATTAGTGTAATCTAGTGTCACCTTCCAGACATAAAGACATAAATTCCTGTGATATATTTCATACAAAGATTATTTTTCAATATTGAACTTTTTTTTTTTTTTAAAGTGATACCTGAAGATGACCTAAAGCATACATGAAAAGTGTATCATAACCAAATTAGGTGTAAATCCAGCAGAACACTGATCAAACAGAACATATAATAACTGAATTCATATTTTCCAGCGCACTACTGTCCAAGCTGTGCTGATCTCTGGAGGCCAATATTCATTTGTGCTGATGAATTACGGTATAATAGCCTCAAGAACACGGAGCATTCAGGTCAGACCTACTATAGTCAATACTCTGCATATTTACTAATGAAAAAACATTCATTATTTCTAAATGTAATAATCATAATTTTGTGACTCACATTTGCAGGCTGGTTATGATACAATCGACTCCACTCACTATTATGTCCTCCCTGGATCATTCACCAGTGCTGCATCAGGGAGTAACTCAAATTTTCGCCTTGGCAGCAACGTCAATGAACCAGGTCGCTGGGCCTTCCGGACAGACCATGGATCAACAGGCTGCACTTTTAATGGTAAGACTGCAGGATACAGAGGGCAACTGCTTCTGTAGCCTTTGTGTTATATAACATTATAGTGATGTGCATCTGTGAAAGGCAAGGCAAGAATTCTAATCACAGTGCATTAAGAGTACAGTAAAGCAATGAGGTTGAGGTTATTAACATTAAAGTCTCTGACTGTTGTTGGAATCAAGAACTAATGAAGGAATTTCAAATTATTAGTTGGAGGCTTAAAAACATTCTTCCTACCTGCTTAAAGGATGTTTAGCCATGAATTCAGAGGTTTTGAAAGATTTTGAATGGCAACATATGGCAAGCAAAGAATAAAAAATGCTAGAGAGAGAGAAGCTGTTCCCAACAAAGTGACTTATCCTAAGGCAGGATTCACTTCTTCATTTTGGTCCTTAACTGCATAAGGTATGCTGTCCTCACTAAAGTTTGTTGCAGGCAACGTAATTTCAGCTATACAGCTTAACATTCTTTATTCCCAGCTCTTCATCCTCCAAGAAATAGGCCGCTTGTTGTGTTTGTAGTGACGTGTCGTCACGAACGAAATGGCTCTTAGAGCCGGTTCTTTGACGTGAACGACGAGAGCCAGCTCCTTATCGCGAGCTTTGGGGTTTTTTTTCTCTTTCTCTCACCCTCTGTCTCGCACTTTTTTTCCGCTTCACTCCGCATGCGAGCCTTGTGCTTTGCGCTGGGTAGAGGGGGGAGGGCCGGTAGTTACACACACAGTAGCACAGGAACAGAGCGGGATGGAGAGACAGAGACAACAACGTCACATTAGAAAGGTATAGTAATCATCCACAGCTATTTTCAGTTGGATGATAAAGGATTCAGAAAGTTTATTCATGCAGGCCCATATGACAGAGAATATGCATGTACTTTTTGTTTTCATATTTTAATTTATGTTGAATTGTGTTGTGGTTTGCAGTGTTTTGTGTTGTTACACTTTAAATATGTTTAAAAGGAAAAAGCTGAAAATTTAAATAGTTAAAAGTTGAACTGGTTTTTGTATTATATGATTTATTTATTACATTTTATGTTGAGTGAATAAATAAAAGTATATTTACGGTGGCCCCTAGAGACAAAGCACGTACAAACTTCAAAACACGTCCGAACTCTGAAGCACGTACAAACCCCGAAGCACGCACAAACTCCAAAACACGTAAAAACTCCATAGCACGTACAAACTCTGAAGCACGTACAAAACACAATAGAAGTGCTCCAGAATGCTAGGCGCAGTGTTGAGCTTTTGTTACCTAGTGGCCACACTAGCCAGCAAGTACCAATGACCGGATTTGGTGTGTGGTAGTAGAGTTGGATGTCTCGAGACCACTTTTACATGGTCTTGCCCATACGGAAAAGAAATAGTAAAAACTTATATGTGATATAAGGCTTACATGATTTACTCATGAAAGTGGCCACTTTCGCATTACTTTCATACATTGTTTTAGTAAGTATCAGAAACATACAAGTTTCATTATATAATTTTTCAAGGGATCTTATATCTGTTTTCACACTTACATGCTTTTCATACAAGTTTCACACAAGACAGATACAAACTTTATAAGATTTATATATATCTTTTCCATATGGGTGGTCTCGTCTTGGTCTCGACGGACTTTTGTCTTGGTCTCGGTCTTGGTCTCGCTGTTTCGGTCTTGCGTTCTCAAATCGACGTAGTGTTCGGGAGATTTGGAGTCAACCATCAGCGGAGCGGGGGGTGGCTTACAGGGCTTAAGCCCGGGTCATTTTTTCAGAAGCATGGGGTCTTTTGGAGTGTAATTTGTTAGTTAGATGCCTGACTGACAACTGTATAAAACAAAAACAACACACGAAGCACAGAGCGCAAAAAACTCAGGTAGATGTTATTTTTTATATTATGCTTTGGATGTTGTTCAGTATATCTATGCAAAACAAGAGGAATTTCAATACACAGCAGTATATTCACAGTTGAAACCAGATATTTACATACACTTTAGGGAGAATACATAAAAACCTTTTTTTACTGTTAAACATCAATTTAGAGTAAACTTGTTTTGTTTTAGATAAATAAATGTTGAAATATCTTTTGAATTAGTTAAATGTCAGAATAAAAAGAGGGAGCTGTCTATTTTAATCACTTTCATCAAATTTAGGAGTACATATACACTAAGTTTATTGTTAATTAATAAGAAAACTCCAGACAATTCCATTCTGAGCTGAAGAAGCTTCTGATAGGTTAGTAGAGTCCATGTGAGTGAATTGGTGGCACACCTGTGGATGCATATAAGGCAAAACACAGAGCCTGTTTCTTTGACATGGGAAAATCAAGAGATATCAACCAAAACACCAGGAAAAGAATTGTGGACCTCCATAAGTGTGGCTCAATTTGAATACAATTTGGTGCCATTTATAATTGAGAAATACAGATAGTTTCTCTCTTTACTCTTAAAGTTAACAAATATGTTTTTTATATTTATCAATCTAAAAAAATAAACATTTAGTCTGATTTGATATTACAATTAAAAAAGTGTTTGTGTTTTTATCTAAAGAGTACATAAATATCTGGTTTCAACTGTATAGTTGATGATGTTGGTGTTTGGCTTGATTGTCAGCACAAAGAGGGAGAGAGAGGAACAGAGAGGGAGAGAGAGAATGACGACAGAACAGAGATGAACAAGAGCAGGTGAGACACACATGTTAGTCAAATGGTTGTTTGCCAAAACTCATCAGAACATGTATCTAGTACCTAGTGTTTCTTTTTAGATACCATTTGTTACTTTTCAAATTCTATATTTATTAAGTTATGCTGGCTTGTTTGCACAACAAGGCTAAATAATTATATAAACTTTTCTCAATCTAAATATTGTACTTTGGTAGAATTAAAAAATAAGTGTAGTGCAGGTCTATGATGATTTTTAGTGCTACTATCATCTAGTTCTGATTCTGTCTTGGTTACTGTTGTAGTCCTGTTTTAATTCCGAATCAGTTCTGCGTCTGGTTGAATTGGGGTTTAGTCCTCGTGTCTTGATACAGGCCCGACTTTGTTCTGCCTTGCTGCTTAATTAAAAAACTAGTTTAAGGTGTCCTGCATATGTATATAGAAGTACATATATATATATAAAAAAACACCCAGCACGCCCCTGCGGGCGGTTTATCCTTCAAGCTCGGGTCCTCTACCAGAGGCGCCTCAGGATCAGTAGAAACTGGTATTAACGGCCTTGCATTGACAATGGCACTCACCTCAGCCATGAAAGTGGTTAAGACCTCATGAGTGAGTTTTACATGTCCAACCTGAAGAAGCATAGAATCTAAAATCCGTCTTGCCACTCCAATCATGCGCCCCCAAGCGCCGCCCATATGAGAGGATTGAGGTGGGTTGAAAACCCAAGTGCATTTTTGTTGAAGAAGATAATCCTCTACGCTCTTATTGCCAGGATCCATCTTCAGCTCTTTGAACGCTCCAGTGAAATTGGTCCCACAGTCCGAGCAAAGCTGTTTGATATGACCCCTGATGTAGAAAAATCTTCAGAGCGCATTTATAAAGTTTGAGGACGTCATTGTTTCAATAACCTCAAAATGTATGGCTCGTGTGGACATACATGTGAAAAGGACAGCCCGCCTTTTGTCTTGTGCTTGACCGCCTCTGGTACGGCTTATCACCACTTCCCATGGTCCAAAAACATCAAGGCCAGCGTAGGAAAATGGAGGGTCAACCTGAAGGCGCTCTGTGGGTAGGTCTGACATTTGTTCCTGCTCGGTTCTTCCTCTTAGTTTCCTGCATGTAACACACTTGTGAATGATGCTGCTGATGAGATGTTTCCCTCCAACAATCCACTGACCACTGTTGCGAATTGCACCTTCAGTGAAATGCCTGCCCTGGTGCTTCACAGCCTGATGATGATGACAAACAAGCAAGCTTGCTACATGGCTGCGGCTTGGTATTATTAGCGGATGGACTTCACCACTTTCAAGGTGTCCTCGGCCAATGTGTCCACCTATTCTTAACATACCTTCGTTGTCAAGAATGGGTCGGAGTTTGTACAGAGTGCTGGTTTTCGGAAGGTCATGTTTCATTTTGATGCATTTCAGTTCTTCTGAATACATTTCTTCTTGCACGCATTTTATGATGATCTGTTCTGCTCTGACAATGTCAACGACTGACAGGCCACTTTTGCAGATATGCCATCCAACACACCTTTGATTCTTTGAGGAGTGGGAGAAACACTGAGCAATATGACACAGACGTGCCACAGTCTTACTGAGTGTGGTCCAGCTAGAAAAATGCTGGAAGCGTTTTGAGCCAAGCTTGTCTCTACTAACTTGTGTGGCGAGCGAGGTTACCTCAGGACGTACATCAGCATCAGCATCTGGGTTCACAAGGTCAAATGTTGATCCATTATCGCCACTGGCAGCTACCTTTGGTTGTTTCATTAGGAATGCTGATCCTGTTAGCCACGTGGTGTCAGCAAGCTCGGCGGCTGGAACAGAACGTGACCCATGATCAGCTGGATTTAGTTCTGAAGGAATGTAGTTCCACTGCTCTGGTCGTGTTGACTGCCGGATGCGCTGCACACATACAACCCCCTAGTCTCGTTGTGTATGTATCCCAATACAACTCTGCTGTCAGTGTAGAATTTCACTGCCTTGAGATCCAGATCAAGCTCCCTGATTACAAGATCGGCTATCTCAACGGCCATGACAGCAGCACAGAACTCCAGTCTTGGGATTGTAAAGCCTGGGTTGGGAGCGAGCTTGGATTTCCCAAAAACCCACCTCTTGAAGACCTTGTTCATTTGTTGACTTAAGATAAGCAACTGCAGATATTGCTTTGACAGAGGCATCACAGAAAATCGATAATTCAGCGTGCTGTGCTTTGGAAACAGAGAAAGAGGCATATGCTTGTGGAACATCAAGGTTTTTTAGTGCTGACAATGATTCATTCTATCTTCTCCAACTTTCTTTTTTAGCCTCAGTGAGTTCTGCATCCCAGTCTGCATTCTCGGTTGTTAGCTCTCTTAGAATCAGTCTCCCTGTCACCACAACAGGAGCTATACCCCAAAGGATCGAACAGACTGTTTACTGTTGACAGGACACCACGGCGTGTAAATGGCTTTTGATTCTCAGGAATATTGAATCCGAAAGTGTCAGTCATTATGTTCCAGCTGACTCCAAGACTGCGTTGGACTGGTAAGTCATCCACGAAGAGGTTATGGTCTTTTACATTGTCTGCTCTTTGATCTGCAGGAAATGCGTTCATTACTTCAGCTCGATTTGGAGCTATTTTGTGCAGAGTGATGTTAGATGCTGCCAACATCTTCTGTGTTCGACGCAGAACATCAATGGCCTCTGCTGCTGTAGCAAAAGATCGGAGGCTGTCATCTACATAAAAGTCTCTTTCTACGCAGCACCTTGCATCACTGCCATATTCAACTTCTTGGTGCTCTGCTGCTTTCCTCAGACCAAAGATTGCCACTGCAGGTGATGGGCTGTTTCCGAAAACATTAACACGCATGTGATAATCCACCACATCCTTACTCAGATCGTTATCCTGGTACCACAGGAATCTAAGGAAATCCCTGCAGTCCTCACGAACAATGAAACAGCAAAACATCTGCTGAATATCTGCAGTTATGGCCACAGGATCTTTTCTGAATCTGAGGACACCAACGAGACTGTTGTTAAGATCTGGTCCAGACAGCAGCACCTCATTTAGCGAGATTCCATCATGCTGAGCACTGGAATCAAATACCACATGAATCTTGGTTGTTTTTTTGGGATGGTAAACACCAAACGTGGGCAAATACCAGCATTCTGCCCCCTCCTGGAGTGGTGGAGCAAGTTCAGCATGTCCCTTGTCTAACATATTTTGCATGAAGTCTGTGAAATGCATTTTCATTTCAGGCTTCTTATCTAAAGTCTTCTGCAGTGACATCAGACGTGATGAACATAGCATCTGTTATTTGGTAGACGTTTACGTGGGTGCCGAATAGTGATGGGATTTCCGGCTCTTTTTAGAGAGCCGGCTCTTTCGGCTCGGCTCACTAAAAAGAGCCGGCTCTTTCGGCTCCGAACCGGCTCTTCAGGTTGTTTTGTTGCTTTAATTCATTTATTATTCACAATAATATAAAATTATGCACAAAAGGAATTACTAACGTAAAAAAGTGGTTTTATTTATATATGTTTATATATAAATATATGCGGTGGCCCCTAGAGACAAAACACGTACAAACTCCAAAACACATTTCTAGCATGAACTGAACTTCCAAAACAGAGCTACTAGATCACTTAAATTACACAATTGAAAGCATGTGTGTATTGTTTGTGTATTTATACACAGGCACTCAAATATATTCAAATAATTAAAAAAAAAAGTTCATCTACCTGTTACTATCACACACCAAATCCGGTCGTTGGTACTTGCTGGATTGTGTAGCCACAAGATAACAAAAGCTCAACACTGCGCCCAGCATCCTGGAGCACTTCTGTTGTCTTTTGTAAGTGTTTTGAGTTTTTATGTGCTTCTGAGTTTTTACGTGCTTCGGAGTTTGTACGTGTTTTGGAGTTTTTACGTGTTTTGGAGTTTGTACATGCTTCAGAGTTCGTACGTGATTTGAAGTTTGTATGTGCTTTGTCTCTAGGGACCACTGTAAATATACTTTTATTTATTCACGCCACATAAAATGTAATAAATAAATCATATAATACAAAAATCAACTATTCACATTTCAACTTTTAACTATTTAAATTTTCAGCTGTTTCCTTTTACAAATTTAAAGTGAAAACAACACAAAACACTGCAAAACACAATTAAATATAATTAAATATAAATTATAATATGAAAACAAAAAGAACATGCACATTCTCTGTCATATGGGCCCGCATGAATCCGCACTTTCTGAATCCTTTATCATCTGCAACCGAAAATAGTTGTGGATGATTACTATACCTTTCTAATGTGAAGTTGTTGTCCCTGGCTCTCTTTCTCTCTCTCTCCCTCTGGCTCTGTTCCTGTGCTACTGAGTGTAACTACCGCCCCTCCCCCCTCTGCCCAGCGTAAAGCACAAGGCTCGCGTGCAGAGTGAAGCGGAAAAAAAGTGCGAGACAGAGGGTGAGAGAAAGAAAAAAAAAACAAAAAACCCACGAGCCGTCACGGCTCGCGATAAAGAGCCGGCTCTCGTCGTTCACGTCAAAGAGCCGGCTCTAAGAGCCATTTCGTTCGCGAACGACCCATCACTAGTGCCGAAAGGGAAGAGGGGCAACTATTAAACCTGATTCTTTGATCCCCATGATAGAACAGAGAAAACCCGACTCAGAGTGGTCAAAACATTTGTATATTTTTTATTCAATCATCTTCCGGAAGAGAGAGCCCTGCACAGCCCAAAGCCAGTTGCAGAATCTCTAACATTAGAAGCTCAAGATGAGTCTCATATAGGTGTTATTTTAGTACTTCAGACGCCACACACAGTTTCAATACACCCAACTCCTTCTACTCAGTTCCTCTTTTCCTTGTGTCTTACTTCCTGTGCAGCTTGCAATAACTTCCCCTTTCTGAGGTCTGTTGCCAGGGCAACCTGTCACCCCTCGTCTGAACTTAGTTTCACTCTCTGTCTGCTCCTCATATACTGCAAAAACATGCAGTTTCCTGTCAGCCTGTGACCTAGTCAAGTCTGGGCCTCTCATAAAACAATCTAATCAGCAAATAAGCATTAAGAATATATATTTATTTCTTAACACAACCCAGCTTTTTGTCTCATCCTGGAAGACTTCATCTTCCATGATCTGTAGGAAGACTGAATCCTCAATGGAGTGTGCTAGCAGGTTGTCATTTTCTGTGGCATTGAAAACTGTTTCTCCAAGTTTAGTCACCGTCGATGCATTTTGGATGTCTCCATTGGATGGGGTTCTCTTTCTCTCATCTTTGCCATTAGGATTTTCTTTCACCTTTATCTTATTCTCACACGTGGCAAAGTGACTTGGTCTGCCATTTTCCAGGATGCAGGTTTTCATAGCACTTACTGTAGGCGTGTTGTGAGCATCTTCTATGCAAGAAGAATGTCTGCATCTGGGTCAAGCGCTGGAATCTTATTTGCCACTCTTTTAAGATAATGGTGGTGACATGCAGCTTTGGGTGTGGGTATCTCTGACCTGTTGTTTGGGATATCATTACACTCTATAAGTGCAGGCAAGGGAATGGTAAGTTTTCCCATCCAACGATTCTATCATAAAACTGTGGGCTCTTCTCCCAGATGCTTCTGTGATGCCTGGACAGGTTTTCAGTGTGTATGGCATGGCTGCTCCCTTGAGACCAAACATGTCAAAAAACTCAGATCTGACCAGTGAAACATTACTTTGGTCATCTAAAATGACATACATCTTCTGCCATTGCTCTTGGTGGCCATTTGGGTACACATTCACCAGACAGATCTTTGAGCAGGATTTGCCTTGAAACCCATCCCCACATACCTGGGTACATCTGGATGTGACACTCTGTGCCTCTGTGTCCGACCTCTCCCCCCCATTCTCTGTCGAGGAAGTAGCGTGAAGCTGGTCTGGGGTGCAGAGTGGAAATGTGTTTATCACTGTCACATTCTCCGCATTTAACGGTAGCCTCACAAGATTTGGCTTGATGAGTCGTAGAGACGCAGCAGCAAAAACATATGTTGTTTTCCTTTAAGAACCTTTTCCTCTCTTCCAGGAGCATTTTTCGAAAACCTCTGCATTTTTGAAGAGAATGAGGCTTGTGGTGCATGGGGCATAGCTTCTCTGGATTTCCTATTTTGCGCTCCAAAGCCATAGATATGTTTGTCTTGTGCACGGAGACAGATCTCACTTGATTTTACTTTTCTTTTCTGTAAGAATTTGTGAAAAGATCTGGATAGTTAAAACTGGGATCATTTCTCTCTTCAGCCTCTCTGCAGATGAATTTTTTAAGTAGTAAGTAGGAGAAAGGAGGAAAGGCAACATGATGATCTCTCTTGTATTTGCACCCATGTGACAGCCACTTGTCTTGGAGATTTAAAGGGAGCTTTTCCACAATTGTCTGCACACCTCTTGATGTATCAAGATAGGCTAAACCTGGCAGGTAACCCTCTCGTTTAGCAACGTCAAGTTCAGTAAGCAAGTCAGCCAGTTCTTGTAGTTTTTGACACTCTCTGTTGTGGATCTTCGGAAAACTCTCAAGTTTACAAAAGAGAACTCTTTCTATCACCTCTGGAGCACCATATTTTTTATTTAGTCTTTCCCAGATCATTCTAAGTCCCACCTTAGGCTGTCCGGTATTCACAGACTCTATTCTGATTGCATGCTCACCAGATTCTTTACCCAGCCATTTGAAAAGCAGATCCATTTCTTCACTCGCTGATAGACTCAGACTTTCGATTGTGTTGATGAACGCTTCTCTCCAGGCTTCATAATGTTCGGGTAAGTCATCAAACTTCGTTAGGCGTGAAGAAACCAGCTGGGATTTAGCAAGGTACTTGGCAAGATCTGTAGATGAGTCATTATTGTGGGAGCTGTTTGGATGTGGTCGGTTGTCGGTCAGTACCCTGCGCTGGTAGCGCTCATCTTCTTGCTGTGGAAAGTTCATATGGAGTGGCTGAGCATTATTTTGAGAGAAGCTGGCTCCGTTGTCGACGAGCTGGGGCTGTGCATTCTGATTGTAGCTTGGAAACGGAGTGGATGTTGGCGGTAAAGTTGAATCATTCTCTACTTTGGGTTCTTGTGGGAATTGTTCTTGTGTGTGCTGTGTAACATAGTGATCAGTCCTTTTCAATGCACACTCTGGCAAGGGCAGAAAGTCAAATTCTTTGTTGTTGAATTCGTTCACATCTCCTGCATCTGCCTCCAACACCTCAGTTTCAGCTTGGGCAGCCTCAGCCTCTTTCTGTAGATTAATGTAATCTTTCTTGGCTTCTAGTCTGGCCTTTTCAACTCTCAGTTCACCTTCCTTTTCCGTGAATGCTATTCTGGTTTTCGTTGCATCTGCTTTGGCTTGCGCCCTGGCTGCTTCATAGCTTACTCTGGAGCTTGCTGATGAGTGTGACCTCTTTGAGCTGTGGCGAGAATAAATAGACCCCGATTCAACTTCATCTCGTGAGCCTTCAGCTCTGTCTTCCTTTGAAGCTAGTGTTGAGGCGCTTGTGGCCTCCATTGCAGTGTGATGCAGACTGACAATACTTCACTCTTTTTAACTTCCACGTTGAGTGGTCATCCTTTTACTATGCTGTCCTCACTAAAGTTTGTTGCAGGCAATGGAATTTTAGCTATACAGCTAGCTTAACATTCTTTATTCCAAGCACTTCATCCTCCAAGAAACAGGCCCCTTGTTGTGTTTGGCAGGATTTAATGATGAAAATAAATTCTCTCTCTCTCTTTTTTGTAAGATTGTACAAAGAAAAGGAATGCAAAATACACAATGAAGACATGTTCCATTACACTGGGAGAATAACATTGCTCTAATGAAAGATACATGACCACAAATGAAGCATCTGCTGAAAAATACAAGCATCTACCTGCTTCCATATGATTTAACTCAAAATAGTGTCAAAACTTACTAATACACATTAAATATATAGGAACTTACGGATGAAGCTGATATTGTGGACTTTAACACCAGGATTGCAGAGATTGCCATCAGATTACAATTTTTTTCACTGCAGCAGCTAAAGAGCACACTACTTCCTGTGGACCACTTCCTCTACAAAAAAGACATTCTGCTTACTTAGCACTAGGTGGTTAGTAACTCTTCTTAAACCACTATAATATGTCCGTTCCATGACATAAGGAACTATCTCCCACGCTCAGGATATGTCCACTGATAACTGATTTAGTGGCGTCTGCACTGGTGTTTGAAAAGTTCCATATTTCAATACAAGCATTGCATGCTAAGCAGACAATGAAAAATGAAGTGGATGAGGTTTCTCAGTACATTGCACATTACCTTAAATATGTAAATATGAATCCTGCACCAGTTGTACTTTGGTGGCCAGGAATCATTGGGTTAGGTGAAGGTCAACTTGTTGTTGAAGCAATAAAGAGTGACTTGGCACTACACCAGTAAGCTACATACCTGTTCTTTATCTAAGTAGGTTGATGTTGTGCAATGAGAGCTGACCTATATACAGAAGAGACACAATTGTGATGCACATCACACACCACTGCTCCTGGAACATTTTTTGAATAGTTATTTCACAGAATAATAATTTACACTTTTATTGCCCATTCCCATTTTACACATATTATTGTTATTGCATGTGTTTAGTCTGCTTAATCAAAGTGCATTGTCATATATTTCATTGAGGATTTACAGCTCATCACAGTATGGAAACAGCTTTAGTGAAAGTTGCAGATGGCCTCTGACAGTGGTCTCATCTCTGTACTTGTGCTGCTAGACCTCAGCGGAGCGATTAATAACAACAGTATTTTATTGCAGAGATTAGAGCAGGCCATAGCAATTAAGCTCTTGTTTGAATCATGTCTATCTAATAGACTCCAGTTGGCTCATGTAAATGGGGAGTTGTCTTCACACTAAGGTTAATTATGGAGTTCCACAGGTTCTGTGCTAGGACCAGTTCTGTGTACATTATACATGGTTCTCCTAGGCAGTATCTTTCAAAGGCATTGCGTATATTTTCACTGCTATGCAGATGATCTCCAGCTCTGTCAATGAAGCCAAAAGACAAAACTGTGGGAACGTCTTAAAGACATAAAAACACAGGTAACCTTCAACTTCCTGCTTCTAAATTCAGATCAAACTAAGTTGATTGCACTCAGCCATGAAAATCTTACAAACATGATGTGTAACCAGATGCATACTCTGGATGGGATTACCTTGGCCTTAACACTAACAGAAATTTTGTTTTTGACCAGGTTATGTCCTTCACTGCTTATATTTAACACATATTCAGGATTGCTTTTTTTGCATTTATGCAGTATCTCTAAAATTAGAAAAATTCTATTTCAGAGTGATGCTAGAAAATTAGTTCATGCATTTGTTACTTGAAGAATGGACTACTGTGATTTGCTATTATCAGGTTGTCCCCAAAACCCACTGAAATGCCTTAAGTTGTTCCAGAATGCTGCTGTACTGGCAGGGACTAAAAGGACAGAGCAGAATTCTCAGAATTCTCAGAATCAAACTTAAAATTCTTCTCCTCGTGTATAATCAGGGCCCATCTTTTCTTAATGAAGGTAGGGGCTGTAAAACAGTTGGGATTTACCTGCTGTTATTTTGGGAACTTTACTCATATAAAGTGCCTTGAGGCAATTACTGTTGTTATTTGATACAATATGAAAAAATGTGAGGTGTGAAAGTTTTTTCCTAAGGTTTTATGAATGTAAATATCTGGAAATTTTACACTTGGCATAAGGGACATTTCCTTTTACTCTTTTTAAGGTGAATTAGTGCAGCTGGGTGGTTCATTCTGGAGTGACAGTACCTGTGCCCAGAAGTGCACATGTACCTCAACAGGCCTGCAGTGCCGCAACCAGCCATGCTCCTTTTCACAGATCTGCAAGCCAGCTTCCTTCCAGTTCTCCTGTCAGACAGTGCCAAGAGGAACCTGCACCATAAGCGGTGATCCCCATTACTACACCTTTGATGACACAATGTTTCACTTCCAAGGCACTTGCACCTATGTTCTCTCTGAGCAATGTAATAGTGGGCTGCCCTACTACAGAGTAGAAGGCAAAAATGAGCACAGAGGAAGTACTCGAGTCTCTTTGACACGACTGGTGAAAGTGTATGTCTACAATGACACAATTGAACTTGTCAAAGGACGTCGTGGTCAGGCTAAGGTTGGTCATTTTGATTCTGGATAAATTCTACACTTTATGACCAGATATACTTTTCTCACTTGATATATTTGCTGGTTTTTTACAGGTTAACGGGAACTTTGCATCCACTCCATTCTCCCTTAGCAATGGCACCGTGCAGGTTTATGAGTCAGGTTTTTCTGTGTTTGTCAGCACTGACTTTGGTTTAGTGGTGTCTTATGACACAAATCATTATGTCCAGATCAGCTTGCCCTACGCTTACCAGAATGGTACATGCGGTCTTTGTGGAAACTTCAATGGCATTCGTAGAGATGACTTTCAAACTCGTGACGGTGAGGTTGTGAGCTCTGATGTGGTTTTTGCTAACAGCTGGCAAGCATCTGGAGATGATGAGCCTGGCTGTGGGCCACAGTGCGGAGGGCTGGACTGTGCTGTTTGCTCTGTAGAAGAGACAGCACTGTACAGCAACACTGACCACTGTGGTATCCTCAGCAGTAGTTCTGGACCTTTCGCTGCTTGCCATGAACAACTTCCTCCACAGTCCATTGTGGACAGTTGTGTGTATGATCTCTGTGTAGGAGAAGGGTACCGACCTATTCTCTGTCAAGCCTTAACTGTGTACGCAAGTCAGTGTCAACAAAGTGGTATTCAGCTACCAAGTTGGAGGAGACCTGGCTTTTGTGGTATGTTAATCACTTTAGTTTTTACATTATTTCAAAATATTATTGTATTAAAATTCCACTGATGTAAAGATCGATGTTCTTCTCTTATGCCTAGAAATCCCATGTCCAGCCAACAGCCACTTTGAGTCTGAAGGCACAGCATGTCCACCTACCTGTGTTAATCCCAACTCTACCCATAACTGCCCTCTACCTCCCCAGGAAAGCTGCATCTGTGATTCAGGCTACATCCTCAGTGGTGGGGTCTGCGTCCCTCATGCTGAGTGTGGCTGCAGCTTTGAGGGCCGTTACTACCGCTCTGGACAAACTGTAATACTAGACGAAAACTGTGGGAGACGTTGTAGCTGCAGTTATGGCTCCATGACTTGCCACTCTCATGGTTGTGGCCCACTTGAATCATGCAGGGTGGAGGATGGAGAAAGAGGATGCAGACCAAATAGCTATGAAACATGCTGGATCAGAGGCCCAGGGTCATATCAGACATTTGATGGACTGACATACCAATATCCTGGGGCGTGTCGATTGACACTTGCCAAAGTTATGGGACTGTCCAGTCACCCACACTTCATGGTGACAGCAGAAAAAGTGCCAAGAGGCCAGCAAGGTTTTGCACGAATTCTGCATTTTGAAGCAGAGGGGATACACGTATCTATTGAGATGGCAAGGAACAGTAAAGTGAAGGTAAGTGAATGGAACACTTGGTTTAAAAATATGTTCTTCCTTTAATATTTATTTATGTGTACACGGACACAATACTGTTTAAGTCTTGTTAACTGCAAAAAACTGGATGATCCTGCAGGTTAACGGTCAGCTGATCAGGCTACCTTTCAGCACTCCATCCAACCGCATCCAAATCTTCCACAGCAGCATTTACAGTGTTATCATTCGCACCTCCTTTGCTGTAACTGTGCAGATAGTCTGGCCTCACTTTGTCCGTGTCACTGCTCCTGGTGTCTACAATGGTTCCCTGGGTGGACTCTGTGGTGACTACAATGGTCATCCACATGATGACTTCAATACACCCAACGGTGTTCTGGTCAACAGTTCTCAGGACTTTGGAGACAGTTGGCGAGATGGCTCTCTGGCTGCTCACTGCATCGAAAGCATGAACCAAAATTCTACAACTAATTACAATTCTAGTCAGTACTGTGGCATTCTCAGCTCACCAGATGGGCCATTTGTACCCTGTTGGTCTGAGGTTGACCCAAGGCAGCAGGTGGATGTATGTGTGGAGATCATGAGGGGCTCTAACAATCCAGCATCAACTCTGTGTGACGTCCTACGAGATTATGCACTAATGTGTCAACAGAAGGGTGTTGCCTTAGGACAATGGAGAAATGCAACTGGCTGTGGTAAGCATTCACTTGTTTTTCAGTTAATTGTAGCCATGATTTCCAAATATTTAAAAATTCTTTTTTTAATATTAAACTTTTTGTTTTTCTCCAGCACTAACCTGCCTGTCAAACAGCCATTATGAACTCTGTGGAACCTCTTGTCCTTCTGCTTGCCCCAGCCTCTCTTTCCCCTTCACCTGTGATACTGTGTGCCAGGAGGGCTGTCAGTGTAACAATGGTTTTATCCTCAATGGTGACCAGTGCGTTCCACCAACATCTTGTGGATGCTATCATCAAGGACGCTATCACCAAGGTGGTGAGCAGTTCTGGGATGGTGAAGAATGTCAGAGCTTGTGTACCTGTAACGGAAATACAGGGAACGTCCACTGTACTCCCAACTCCTGTGGGCCCCAGGAGTCCTGCCGTGTGGTGGAGGGCGAGTTGGGCTGCCATCCCAACCCCCATGGCACATGCTCTGCCTCTGGAGACCCTCACTACATCACCTTTGATCGTAAGGCCTATGACTTCCAAGGAACCTGCCGCTATGTTCTGGTGACCCTCTGTAATGCCACTGATGAGCTCAATCAGTTTTCAGTGGAAGCTAAGAATGAGGCATTGAATGGGCGTCCACTTTCAACAGTAGCTGAAGTTTTTGTGAATGTGTGGGGCTATGACGTGCATATGTCAAGGGACAGAAGAGGTTTGGTACAAGTAAGTAGATATGATATTACAGATTAGATGACTGCAATGAATAATTTCAGATTCATGAAGTAAACGGCTGCTACATGTTTTAGGGATATTTTTACTACTGTCAAAGAAAAAATAACAATTAAAAAGTAGAAAAACTACCCACTGATTTTCTTTGCGTATCTCTTCTAGGTGAATGGAGTAACTAGAAATTTACCTATTGTCTTGAATGAAGGTAACGTTTCTATCTACGCAACAGGATCTCGTATAGTTGCCAGCACTAATTTCGGCTTGAGTGTTACCTATAATGGATATAGTGCAGTGTTTATCTCCGTACCACCAAATTACAGGTACACTTCCCACCCATCAAAGCTACAGTATTTATTGTTTGACATGCTTTAAAAAACAGGATAATCCCAGCTATATAAATAATTTATTTACTAATAATTTATCCTTATGAAACTAACACAAGGTCTATTGTTAACTATTGTCATCAACAGAGAAAAAATATGTGGACTTTGTGGAAATTTCAATGGAAATCCAAATGATGACTTTCACACACCATCTGGAACGATAGTCACATCTCCAGATGAGTTTGGGAGAGCCTGGAAGGTGCCAGGCAACTACACGTGCAATGATGGCTGTGGCTCCTCCTGTCCACAGTGTACCAATGAACAGCCTGCTAGAGATCAGTGTGACGTGATACAGGCAGCTGATGGGCCCTTCAGTTTCTGTCACGAGGAGGTGGACCCGGCACCATATTTCAACGACTGTCTGTTTGACGTATGTTTGTCAGGAAATCAAGGCCACGATCTCATGTGCAGTGCCATTGAATCATATGTCAGTGCCTGTCAGTCTGCTAATGTTCGTATCTATCCGTGGAGGGAGAACACCACCTGCAGTGAGTCAACATGTTGTTTTATTATATTTATATCTAAATTTACAAGAAATTTGCTAACCACTTAACTAATTTGACAACACTCATTATATCCAGATTGTATTACATTAAAAGTGGTATGTCTCACTATTGCCATTTTTTGCTTTTCTCATTATTAAGCATTGGACTGTCCAGCCAACAGCCATTATGAGTTGTGCGGTACTGACTGTGGCCACACCTGTGCCAGTAGCATTGATGAAACCTGTGAGCAGTTCTGCTCTGAGGGATGTTTCTGTGATGAAGGCTTCATCAAGAGTGGGACCAGGTGTGTCCCAGTGGAAAGCTGTGGCTGCCAGTATGATGGATTCTACTATGATGTAAGACATATTAAAGTCAATAATAATATGACAATATTGAGGTAACAAGGTGGAGATAAGAAGATATAAATAGAGACATAGCAAATAATTGTGATCTAGTGAGTACATTTCATATATACTAACCTGATAATAATAGGGTAATAACCCACTAATATGATTTTAGGATTTAATTTATTAGGATACCATTCCCATATTGCCATAATGCTGGAATCTTTCCTGCCTCAACCACCAGCATTCTTCTTCTTTGTTTGAAGGCAGAACGATGCTCTAACTCTTTAAACTGCAGTTTAAAATAAAATAAAATAAAATGCTATTGCTAAATAAATGAATGCATTAAACAATCAGTTGAAGATTATACAGCTACATCAGCGTGATTAAATACATTTTTCATGCAACTCTGTTCCACATATTTATTGAAATTTCAGCATTTAGCATCTGTCTTCTCTGTGGGAGAAAGATTAACAGTTACAACTGGTTGCTCTGTCGCAATATTTAGTATATTATTAATTGCAGTTTGCAGTGATCTAGCAATTACTACACTAAATCACCTACAATTAATTAAAAAAATTTCAAAATGGTATTTTAAGATCTATATTTGTTGTATCATTTTGGCTATGATTTGGTGTGGTGTGATTCCAGAGGTGGGTAGTAACGAGCTACATTTACTCCGTTACATTTACTTGAGTAAGTTTTTGAAAAAAAGGTACTTTTTAAGTACCTTTTTAAGTACCTTTTTTTCACGATACTTTTTACTTTTACTTGAGTACATTTATGAAGAAGAAACGGTACTTTTACTCCGCTACATTTGCAAAATTCGACTCGTTACTTAAAAAAAAAAATTAGTTTAACACATTAGATAACATGCCGTCAGTGGAGTTTCCGGTAACTTTTTCACCAATCAGATGTGGCCATGCAGTCACATGACCAGTTTGAAACCGTGGCGGTCGAAGCGTTTCAAAGTAGCGACACACGGAAAGAAGAAATATGATGGCAGAGTCTACGCTAGAGCTGAAGAGGATGAACACCCTTGGCCTCACATACAAAGAATGTTTCGCTTAAAAGCAGCACAAAAGAACAGCTATGTCTTCAGTGAGAGCCGAAACAACAACTTTTCAGCGTGAAACAACTCAATTCGTGTAACCTGAGGAATCGGTAAGTTTTCTCTAAATATCTTTTTAGCTGTGGTTAGCTGGATGTCAGTCTTATGTTACAGCAGCTGTGTCTAGCTCGAGCTGCGAGTCATATTTTCGGCGCTACGTTGTAGTGAGATAAGTTTGTGGGTGTTTTGTGCAGCATCAGCTGTCCTTTTAACTGCTCGCTGGTTAGCTAGCGTGAGCTATAAGCTAACAGCTAGCCTGGTTAATGACGCTGGAGTTCAACGCACATGCAAACAGCTCGTCTCTACTGCTTTAACTGTTAAAACAGAAAGCAATACTGCGACTGACGGGGTTTATTATGTGAAACAGCAGCTTGTTTAGTTTAAACAGTTTGCATTAAGCTGGGCAAACACTGTGCAATTTTTTTTCAGTCTCGTTATTCTGCTCCTGCTCAAACTGTACAAATAAGTCGCAGAGGTTAGAAGTTCATAGGTCACGATGCAGGGTCTCACACTATACGGCCTGATGCTCTGATGCGACCTGAGTGCTCAAACTGTGCGTCCATAACATGAAGCTTATCATACAAAATCTGTCCTTCGCTCTCCCTCTCTCTGTCTTACAGACACAATAATTTTGTGAGGCCACATTGAAAAGCCTCGGATACGGAAGCGTAGAGCTGCCACCGGGGCAAAAGAAAAATAGAGCTATATCACGTTATAACATGAAAGGTTTATTGTTCTAACAATATACCTTTCATGTTTGAACAATATAATATCACGTTATTACAATATACATAATAGGGCTGGGCGATATGACCCAAAATTCATATCTCGATATTTTTTAGCTGGATGGCGATATAAGATATATATCTCGATATTTTTTTTTAAAGCCATAAGTTAAGAACAAAAAGAGAGTTCTTAGTCACACTGTGTCCCAGATGTCACACGGGCACTTTTATTTACATACAGCGTAGATGTACATGAAGAAATTACTTAAAAATAAATTATCAGCATTTATTAAATAATCATGGTCCATAAATAAAAGAAAATGTTGTTTTTGTGCATAACAAAAAGCTCACAATTGTGCAGTCAAAATGTAAACTAATAGACGCTGAGCATAATAACAAAGAGACAGATTTCACAGCTGCACCACGTCTCTGAACAGGTGCCATTTATGGTCCTTATACACACACAGTACGGTAATATTACGTTGAAGCACAGTACGTATCACTCCGCGAGGCTCCTCCCCGGTAGCCGTAATCCTCCAACAATCCATCAAGCGGTGCAGCTCCGTAGCTTAGCAAAGTCATATTAAAACATTTTTTGACAGATTGCTGAGCGCTGTGTACCACATAAAATCGGTTCGCGGTCAGTAAGCACAACCAGAATTAATACATAAGGCGCACTGTCCAGTTTTGAGAAAATGAAAGGATTTTAGGCCGTGCAGCTCCTCCGGGCTGCATGTCGTTAGCGCGGTTAGCTCGTTAGCGTGGTTAGCTAGCTAACACGTTGACGCCGTCCAGCCCCACGCACGGGACGATCCGCGGTAACTCGCTAACGGAGATTTTCCGCTTTCATCTTGTCATTGCCTGCAGGTGAAGCTATGGGGGAGGCGGAGTTGTGTTCAGTGAAGGAGAGGCGAGGCCGAGTAACGTTGCGTAGAGACAAAAGTGGACGAAAGAGAGGCAAACCTGCGGCTCCACAAGTATAATTATAACGTAACATAGGCTATATCGATATAAACGATATTGTCACATCTTATATCTCGTATGAAAATATATTGATATTTTTAAAAAACTTGATATACGCCCAGCCCTAATACATAATTATCACGTTCGTACAATATAAATATTATATTGTATGAACGTGATATTATATTGTTCAAACATGAAAGGTATATTGCACGAACATGAAAAGTATATTGTTAGAACAATAAACGTTTTACGTTATAACATGATATAGCTCTATTTTTCTTTTGCCTGGGTGGCAGCTCTATGCTTATGTACTGGGATGAGCTTGCCTCCATCTCTTGTGTCCAGATCACACGCTGCACTGCCGTGCTGCTCCACCTTTTCTCTTTCATTTCTGTGTTTGTGTGTGCGCAGTGTGATAGGCGACAGGATTTCAAACTGGTTTAATTATCATGCGACCATACGATTGATGATTGGGAGCTGGTCGTGAGGTGTTAACTGCTTTTCGTTACCCCATGTATACTACACGATGCACACACGATTAAGGGCAAGACACGGGCCGATCCCCAAAACGGTTGCACGGCTGAAAAATCGTCTCAAAATGTGCCAAAAATCGCACAGTGTACGGCCAGCTTTTGGAGGCTAGCTCCAAACAAACATCTGCAGCTTGGCAGTGTATACAGCACTATAATGACCAGACCTAATTTTTTTGAAAACCATACATCTTTCCACAGGTCTCCACTTCATCAGACGTCACCTAGACACAGAGCTGGGTGAGGCCAGCACAAACAGCAGCCTAACCGACAAAGATGATGGATCCATAAGGTCAGGAAAGCCAGAAGCAGTGGAGCTGGAGAGGTACCTTTCATGTCCATTCACTGGAGGTGTGGATGTATTGCATAGCTTTCCTCAGATCAAGAAGCTGTTGATCAAAGTCAATACAGCTCTTCCTGCATCTGCAGCCTGTGAGAGACTTTTTAGTCATGCAGGACTCCTGTTCACTGCCAAACGGTCACAGCTTCACAGCAAGAACCTTGAGAGCCAACTGCTGCTGAAGCTGAACCATCATTTCACTTACTGAAGAAACAATTTATGGTAAAGTGAGCCATACACATATGTACATCCACATAGTGGAAATTTGTATTTGTCTTTTATAATTAGTTTTACTCTGATTTCAATGTTTATTTGTGAGTGTAGTTTTTACGTTTTTACATATTACATTGTGTTAATCCACTGTCTATACTTCAGGGTATTTTAGTATACAAAGAACATTTTATACTTTTGTTAGAATGTCTATTTTAGCAGGGATGTGTTGTGTGTGTGTGTGTTTTGTTTTTTTTGTTTTTTTGTTTTTTTTTAATTCCTGCTGTCCGCCTTGGGAATAAACTTCCTGATTATATCTGTTGCATCTCTGTGTCATTTGTTTCTGATTTACTTAATCCCTTCTTGTATTTAAAAGAACCACCCCTAGTATGACATTCTGGCGCATCAGCTGTAGTCTGTTATGTTGAAGTTGCCTCGTTCTAATGTTTTCTCTGAGGCTGCTGTAAATGCGAATATATTTACTGTGGGTTTTGCTTGAAAAAGATTTACATTGTGAAAAACTGAAATCTTGAAATTAGAATTGTTGTGCCTTATTTTGTGGATCTTTTTACATATATTCCCTTTGAAAATACTAAAATTTGTATATTTATTTATTTTTGTTTGTCTCATAGCATTTATGTATAAAATAAATCAGACAAACAGTTACTCGTAGGGGTGGGTTTTTATAATCGATTCATCGATTAAAATTGATTCTGGCTTGGATAACGTAAAATCGATTCATTAAAATCCTGAATCGATTTTTTAATATAAATTTATTTTGCCCAAAATGCCAGAATCTCAGCTGACATCTCACAAAATTTCAAGAACCACCAAACAGTTAAGACAGTAAATGAGAGCAGGTACAGGGATTCTGCACATAGACTTAAACACACAGCGCGACCTGCGGATCAGAATTAGTTAGATGTTGCCTTTCTCACGGTCGGGGCTGAGAGCCGACAGCTCGCTGATTTTGATCTGTGGGCGGGTCCGTGCTTTGTGTTCACGCCCTTTATGCGCTGATTCTAAAGCTGTTAGTTTGATCTCTCTCCAAACAATATTGACCGAACCAGCAGCAAAAAAAGATCCAAACGCTTCACATAAACATCGTCATGAATTCACTCTGACTTTTACTGTTTTGCTTCCATCGCGATGCGCAGCTCTCTCTCTCCCTCTCTCTCTCTCTTCAAGAACAGTTTCCCTTTCTTCATTATTCGCTTGCTTGTTACGCACAAGTCTACTGTTGTTTACAGCGCTGTCGGCTGCTGTTTTTTTCCCTTTTACATTCTTCCGAAAAGAAAACCTCATTTCTGCTGTTCAATACTGAACAAATTTAAACTTTTTAAAATTATTCAAAATGCAAAACGCTTAGCCGTGTCTCTAATAAAACCGCTGTAATGTCAGAGGTAATGTTCATATGTTGATTAATGGTTTTCTTTCGTTTTTGATGTACTGCAGAATATTTTTATAAAATCCCAGGCCAGGAAAATCACCTTCATGTTTTTCTGTGTTTTATCTTCAGTTACTTTGACACAAAGGCATCTGCTGTGGCGCTCACACCTTTGATAAAGTCTTGCGTGTGTCAGCTTCCTTTTTATTGATACAAAAATATGTAAATGTACTGATCTGAATTATAATATTTCTGACTGTCAAAGTTTCCCAGATTTAAATCAAATCGAATCGAATTAAATCGAATCGTGGATCGAATCGATTCGGGACCTTGTGAATCGGAATTGAATCGATTCTAGAAATCAGTGACGAGACCCAGCCCTAGTTACTCGCTACTTACTCAGTACTTGAGTAGCCTTTTCACCAAGTACTTTTTTACTCTTACTCGAGTAACTTTTTTGACGACTACTTTTCACTTTTACTTGAGTAATAATATTTTAAAGTAATGATACTCTTACTTGAGTACAATTTTTGGATAAGCGACCCACCTCTGTGTGATTCACAGGCTGGCGAGTCCTTCTGGACAGACGGTTGCTCCCAGAGATGTGAATGTCACGCTCCAAATGACCTGCGATGTTCTGCTGCATCTTGCACTCCTGAACAGCAGTGCTCCATCAGAGATGGCCAGCTGGGCTGTTACGATGCCATGTCCACCTGCACAGTGTGGGGGGATCCACACTACATCACCTTTGATGGAGCAGTGGCTCATTTCCAGGGAACTTGCTCCTACATCATTGCTGAGAGCACAAACCATGGCACTAACGAAACACAGTTTCAGGTGATAGCCACCAACAATCACCGTGGAAACAATCGTGTATCATTTGTGTCTGCAGTGGACATATACCTCTCAAATCATCCAGAAAGTGTGCACATCAGGATTGGACCCAATAAAAGAGTAACGGTAAACTATCTATCACTTTTAAGATGAACAGCATTCTACTTTGTCTAATCTGCACAAAAGTAACAACACACACTTATTGCATCTCTTGTCCTCTCAGGTAAATGGAAATGATGCTTCTCTTCCCACCACAGTGGGAATCTTAGCTCAGGTGGTAAGGCAGGGAAGCTACATAGTGGTTGATGCCTCTGACTTGCTAGTCCAGTTTGATGGTCAGAGCACTTTACTGGTCAGACTGGGCCAAAACCGTCATGACAGAGTCACAGGGATGTGTGGAAACTCTAACAATGATCCTTCAGATGACAAAGTCTTACCCAATGGCACACTGGCACAAAACGATAATTATTTTGGGCACAGCTGGAAGTCACCCACCAGCCAACCAGGGTGAGTTGCAATGGAAATCACTATTGATGCTTCAACAAGGCAGTAGCTGATGGCAGTATGATTTGTCTTTTCCAGATGTGGCTCCACTGATGAAGATGATGATGGACTGATTGACTGTACCTTTAGAGAAGAATATTCCCAACTCTGCAGTGTCATCACCAACACTACTGGCCCATTCAGCACCTGCCACCTGCACTCTGACCCCCAGCCATTTTTCTCTTCCTGTGTCTACGACCTCTGCCTCTACACTCCAGCCAATGGCATGCTGTGTTCCGCTGTCTCCGCCTATGAGAAAACCTGCTCTGTTCTGGGGCTAGACATCCTTGACTGGCGCTCTGCTTTGCATTGTGGTATGTTTGTACTGCTCAAATAAGACATTTAATACAAATTTAAATCATTGCCATTCATCACTGATGATCCTTTCTCTGTGTCTGCAGAGGAGTCAGACCCCTGTGAAAAGCTGGACTGCACAGAGCACGAGTGGTGTGGTGAGAAGGACGGTGTCTATGGCTGCTTCTGTAATGAGCACCACCATCGGCCAAACAATGAGAGCTACGGTGCGGGCTAACTAAAACCTTCAGCAGTATCTGTAGTGTATTTATTGCATTAGTCAGCCTTTATATTAAGCAGTCAAGTCAACAAATGTCTTATCAGCCAAATTAGTATTGATGACTCAGCTTTAAAAAATATCATGCTATAACGAGTCAGATTGTGTTTCTCTCTCCTTCTTAGACTCGTCCATCACTTGTGTCGGTAGGTCTGGCACCATATCTCTGTCCCGCTGTCAGCTGTTTGAGGCCGGCTTCCACTCTGATGCCCTCCATCTTCGAGATGAATCCTGCAACGGGACTCTTGAGGAGGGTCGACTGGTTTTCCACTTCAACAATGATGACCAGCTTTGTGGGACAATGCTGAGGGTGAAATTAGTACATTGAAGGAAGCTTCTGGGCAGCATTTTTAATTTTTGAATGTATGCCTAAAATGTTTTGTCTTCTTACTCTTAAGAGCAACGGGACCCACTTCAGTTATGAGAACACCATCAGCGGGGATGTGGACCCTCATGATGGCCTCGTAAGTCGTGAGAAGAGCATCCACCTGCATTTCTCCTGTGACTATCCTTTGACCCAGGCACTGTCTATGGATGTTGGTTATATGACATTGTGGTTGCTACTTTTCCAAAGGTACATAGCTCGCTGAACTTTATAGAAATCTCAGTGTTTGTCTTCACTACTAAATGACCATGTGAATCATTATCATTTTACCCTGTCTTTGTTTAATAAAAACATTGTTCTATTGTGCTTTTTGTACACCGACTCTGTCACCTCAATTTGTTTTGATCATTTCCAATTGCTATCTGCAATATGTTCTAATTGGTGGTTGAATGCTTTTATATGTAATTTCTTCTAGGCTGTATCACCCTATCTTTGTACTGCTGTTTACTTAAGAGTTAGAGTGCTTTTCTATTAATGCATTAACTGTGTATTCCCCTCATTTGTGTTACATATTTTTGTATATATTTTGCTACAGATTGCACACACACCTGACCACTTTATGAATTCCAAATCCTGAAAACATCTTGTTTTATCATGTTTTCCTGTAGCATTGTAAACAAGAGACTTGTATCTGGTCTGGGCCATTATCATTTAAGGATGATACCCTACTGGGACCCTGGCTTCCACTTCCCTTTGACCAGAAACAGAAATTTAGAAATGGAAATAGATGAAATATCACGATAGAATATGGGTAAAACGCGCATGCGCGGTGCCTTTGTTTTTCATACACACATGGCCAAAAAAGCACGGCCGCAACGGAGAATGAAGAGGTGGAAAGCGGATTGTTGAGTGAAATGGATGAACCAGAATTTTTTTTTTTTAAAATGGTGCAGCTTCACTGGTTTGGTGTTTGTCCGTCAGATACACAGCAAAGAACATTTTTTTGTAGAACATTCAAGGGGGCCATCATTATTGCTGTATTTGTCGGACTAAGGTGCTCGTAAATCTGGGAGTAATCTGGGTCCTAAACTCCGGCCCTTCAGGTCCCAAAGTCAAACAAACACTGCAGCATCACTGAGAGTTAAAAGCTGTCTAAATTCTTTCATCTTTAATAAAACGATTAGCATTGCTGCTTTATCAGGTGTAACTATGAAGTTTAACATACAGGCATCCATGAAAACAGAATTTATTACATTTAACGGAGTTAGAAGTTAGCAGGAAGTTAGCGGAAGTTAGCTCGCTAGTTTCGCTAGTTACACAAGCATGATATAGCATGTTCTGACCAGAGGTCGGTCGAGCATCCAAAAATTGTACTCAAGAGTAGCATTACTTTAAAATATTATTACTCAAGTAAAAGTGAAAAGTAGTCTTCAAAAACATTACTCAAGTAAGAGTAAAAAAGTACTTGGTGAAAAGACTACTCAAGTAGCGAGTAAATGTCTGATTTATTTTATAAATAAATGCTATCAGACAAACAAAAATAAATAAATATACAAATTTTAGTATTTTCAACAGGAAACAAAATTTTTTCCAAATTTCAGTTTTTCGCAACATCAAGCTTTTTTCACCAATGCCTACAGTAAATAATATAAGCAGTGCAAACAATTTCCAGTGACAAGATATGCTGTAAACTTTATATTCATTTTTGCTCCAAATGGCACAGCAGCCTCAGAGAAAACATTAGAACAAGGCAACTTCAACATATGTTCATACAAGGCAGCTCAGTTTACCATAAATTGTATGGGTGTTAGGGCTGGGCAAAACGATTATTTTCCTAATCGATGAATCTAGCGATTAATTTTTCGATGCATCGATTAATCTAACGATTCATTTTTCAATCCGATTCGATTTCGATTCGATTCGATTAACGATTTTTTCCCCATTATTTGACTTGTATAGCAATTTCACATTTATTAATTTATGTATATAAATGAAAAACACAAATCTATTCATTTGAAGACCTTTTAATAAAAAATAAAAAAATTGCAAAATAAAGTTGTAGAGGTCGTACAATCAATACAATAGAGATAGCATTTAACAAGAAATGAAATGTGCAAACATATATAAAATTAAGGAAAAGTTAACAAAACATTTCAAATAAATAGCAACAATGGTGTCTTTAAACAAACAAAATGTAATATTCACTTTGCTTTCTGCCAAAAAGTGCTCTTCCTTCACAAAACAAAATCCACAATAACATTGTACTACAATCTTCTGTTTTTAACAAAAAATTAAATGTTTTGCAAAACAAATATAACAAAGGAAATCATAGCAAAAAATTAATAATATACAAACAGCAGCAATGGCGTCTTTGAACAAATAATGAAATGACAAGTTTCCCCTAAGTAGGACTCTGTGACCAGACTTGTCCAAGCATCAGTGGTAAGGGAGATTTTGGATGTGGCTTTTTTTAGTTCATTCCTTAGTTTCTCCACTGAAGTTTCATACTTTCTCTCCATCATGCTTGTAAAATGACGCCTAGACGGCAGAGTGTAACCTGGTTGGAAAGTGGTCAGCATTTCTTTGAATCCCTCACCCACAGCAAGTGGTCTCTTGTCTTTTAAAATCATAGCTAAGACGCTCTCAGTAAGTACAGCCACCTCCTGGGGGGTGCATGGTGTACTTCTTCTCTGACAGTAGTCCTCCAGACTTTTCTGTTTATTCCTGAAATCATAAATCACACACAGCACACAGATGAATTCGAATAATTACAAAATAATTATATGGAAAGCATAATATCAAAATAATTTGATAAGGATCTGGTTGAGCTAGATAGATAGATACACACACACTGTTATGCCATGTGCTTTCATAGCATAACAGTAAGAGGTTAATAATAATCCCCAATGTTGAACATATGATATGCAGTAATCATGATGGCTGGAAAAGATAATGTTTAAACAGCCATAGCTGATGGCACCTTTACTGGTGCACTGCTTTCTAGTCATTAGATGGCATAACTTTGACTTATAAGATCAAGCTGGAGAAGCATAATGTATAAAAACAGCGTTCAAATAGGATGAAACACATTAAATTTGACAAATCAAGAGTTCATTGTCATTTTGCTTTTGCAAGCACTTTAACAATGTTGTAACAGTGTCCACGACGGCTATGTTTAGCAGGTGGTGCATTATCCTTGTTAACATTTCTCCTGCGGCCAATTCGCTGTCTCACATTTTTGTCTTTCGCCGATTCTGATAATCAGCCTGCGTGCATTCAGACTCATTTTGCCAGCATGGGCCACAAAAAAAAAAACAATAACAACAGCAGCTGCTATATGTTACTGCTCAGCAGCTTAAATGAGTTTTGCATTTACGGAGGTTGGGTGTTTATCTGTGTCTATGAGTGAGTGTACGTCTACGTGGGGGGGGGGGGGGGGGGGGGCGGTCTGGATGAATTAACGGGTAAAAACTAGCGTTAGTAAAAAAGTTGAAAACTTACGGTGGTTTGTCCTTTGCAGAAGCTGCTCCTGGATGCCGTCGTTTGAGGTGCTGGTGCATAGCCGTCGTGCTTTTATGATAGGCCATTTCCACCTCACAAAGCCGGCAAACGACTGAATCACTTCCTTTTCTGTTAAAATATCCCCATACTGTAGAACTGCGTGTTCGGGTGGAGTGATTTAAGTTGACTGCAACTGCCTCACTCATGATTCCGCTACTCGCTGCCGCCATGTCTTTTTTTGAAAGTGACGACGCATCGACGCAGATTTTTTTACGTCGACGTATTTTTTGCGTCGACGTAATCGATTACGTCGACGCGTTGTCCCAGCCCTAATGGGTGTGCATTTATTTCTGCATATTTAGCAAAAATGTGCAATTTCTTCACTCAGTGAAGTGATGGTTAAGCTTCAGCAGCAGTTTGCTCTCAAGGTTCTTTCTGTGAAGCTGTAACGGTTTAGCAGTGAACAGTGAACAGAGTCCTGCATGACTGAGAAGTCCTTCACAAGCTCCAGATGCATGAAGAGCTGTATTGATTTTGATCAACAGCTTCTTGATGTGAGGAACGCCATGCAATATATCCACACCTCCAGTGAATGGACATGAAAGGTACCTCTCCAGTTCCCCTGCTTCTGGCTTTCCTGACCCCATGGATCCATCATCTTAGTCTGTTAGGCTGCTGTTTGTGCTGGCCTCATCCAGCTCTGAGTCTAGGTGATGTCTGATGAAGTTGAGACCTGTGGAAAGATGTATGGTTTTCAAAAGAATTAGGTCTGGTCATTATAGTGCTGTATACACTGGCAAGCTGCAGATGTTTGGCAAGAAGATTTGATCACACTGGAGATGTTTTTTACTAACTCTTGTAGAAAAACAAAATCCTGTCATTCATATCCCGCACAAACGGTTTGCAATGAATTCCAGATTAAGTTTAAAATAAGAATGCGTGGAAGGCTAAGCAGTGCTAGCCAATAGATCCTCCTGTTTGGCTGTTACTCTGGGAAAAGACGAGAAAGACATTGATGGAAGCCATGACTGGAGCTGCGATGTAGCCTATATAATATTTATATTGTACGAACGTGATAATTATGTAATGACGTGATATTATATTGTTCAAACGTGAAAGGTATATTGTTAGAACAATATACTTTTCTATTTTTCTTTTGGCTGGGTGGCAGCTCTACGCTTCCGTATACGAGGCTTTTCAATGTGTCCTCACAAAATTGTGACGACTACAACAACCATGAAAAGGGTTGGATGGACATTGCTGCTCAATTGCAGCTGTCTGGTCAATGTTTTTCATTAGTAATTTAGCAAAGTTGATGGTGGTGGTGTGTGTGCGTCTGTAAGACAGAGAGAGGGAGAGCGAGAGACAGATTTTGTATGATAAGCTTCATGTTATGGATGCACAGTTTGAGCACTCAGGTCGCATCAGAGCATCAGGCCGTATAGTGTGAGACCCTGCATCGTGACCTATGAACTTTTAACCCTTGCGATTCAATTGTACAGTTTGAGCAGGAGCTGAATAACGCGACTCAAAAAAAAATCACACAGTGTTTGCCCAGCTTAATGCAGACTGTTTAAACTAAACAAGCTGCTTTTTCACATAATAAATCCTGCCAGCCCCAGTATTGACTTCTGTTTTAACAGTTAAAGCAGTAGAGACGAGCTGTTTGCATGCGTGTTGAACTCCAGCGTCATTAACCAGGCTAGCTGTTAGCTTATAGCTCACGCTAGCTAACCAGCGAGCAGTTAAAAGGACAGCCGAAGCTGCACAAAAAACCCACAAACTTGTCTCACTTTTCCACATAAAAGTTAACGTGAAGGTTCCTGATGGTTAGAGACAAATGCAGTTGCATGGTAGGATGTTGTAAACGGACCAAACTTCAGCCAGGAGAACAACTGAGATAATCCATCCACAATACGTAGTTAGTCATTAATTGTCAATGGAAAATTGTACTTAGTAGTCAGTATAATCTTTTAATAATATAAGTTTACATATGGTAGTGATAGGATGTGCGATCCTTAATAGTCTGCAAAAGCTTTGCGTGCATTCCAGAGTGCTCTGGCATTCACACCCACATCCTGGGCGCTTGGGAAAGGTCGTACCTTGTCTTATTGTTTTGCGGTAGGATTAACGTAGCTATGTCGGTTTTAGTCTAAATGCCCTTTTTTACATATAGATCAACTGTTGGATTTTCCAGACCAGCAGGTTAAGGGAAGTCGTTTATGGGGTCACACTCTGACACACACACGCACACACACATACATATACACCTCCACATTCCAATGTAAGGAAGAAACGCCCACTGAAGTATAAATAAAGACAAGGGCAGTCTCTCAGTGCGAGTCTCTGAGCCTCACTCTTGTGCGTGCGCTCTGGTGACTGCCCTTGCTAGCAAGAAAATCTGTGTGTTTCTCCTCTCTGATTCTCTGCTGAAGAAGTGTTTTAGAATATATCTCTTAACATTAATATACTGCAACAACATGGGAATAGAGCAGCTGTGATAGAATACAGCATTAATGAATGAATGGTACAGAAGTGGAGGAAGCAAGAAGAATGAGTTGAACAAAGTTTATCTGACTGCTTTGTTCCGCTTATTGTGCCTTATAATCCCATGCACTTTATGGTCCGAAAAATACGTATTTGACTTTTTTATTTGGCACATTGCAGTTTAATGTTGCAAAGCTCCTCTTTTTAACTTAGTGGATATTATAAATAGTTATGCTCATGATATGTCAGCCCATTTCTACTGGAAATGCCTTTTGGTTACACTTTCAGCAAGAAATTTGCATTTGCATTGTTAAATGTTTATATAGCTTTAATGCACATAAAAACAGCTGCTTATTTAAGTGAAAATAAATGGATGGGTTTTTTTTGTGCTACTAAAGTTTTGGAGTTGTATTTTGTCTCGCAGAAATTATATCGTCAGTTATATTGTTATCGCAAATTTTCAAATATATATCGTGATATATATATTTTTGGCCATATCGCCCTGCTCTAGTTCAGACGCAGGGAATTGATGAGCGGCAGATCTCCACTATTCTGGACTCTTGCTGGGCAACGCCTGTTAATCATGCCAGCTACCCCGTGCGCTGGGATCTGATCACCACACAGTAAAGACATTGTCTTAACTTTTCTTTTCTTTTCTTGTCTTTTGTGATGGGTGAACTTTAATCATCTTCTTATCATAACTAAGTTGTTTGCACATTAACACTGTAACTTTCACATTATGCTGTTAACTAGGTGTCCAGCAGATGGCACAGTAGAGCTGCTTCAAAACGGCCACCCTAGCCCGTTTCTCATTCAGGATGTTCACCTTTACCAACTATACCACTTTACCAAACGCGAGACAAGTACTCTTGGACTACGAGTGTGGATACTACTGTGGATGATGATGTTAAATGACAATGATAATAAAAACAATATGACAACCTAATTTAATTGAGGAATGTCTATTTATTTACAAATTTTAGCATAAATAAAATATTAATGTTGCATCTTTTAGCAATAAAAGGAAAATTTTCATTTTTGTCAATGTCTAGCTTTAGTAATGATTAAAAAAAAAACAATGTGACAACAATGAAACATTCATTTTGTCATCTTTTAGCAATAATAGAGAAACTGTTTTTAGTAGTCATAAAGTGAACAAGTTTTAATGTCATCTTTCAATGTCATCTGGAACCAGGTGTGTCCCAGTGGAAGGCTGTGGCTGCCAATATGATGAATTCTACTATAATGGCTTGGTAACAATAAATACATGGTGTACTTTGCTATTAACTTTGATCATTCTTTCTCCTTAAGTTAAATTTTCTCACACAGGCTGGCGAGTCCTTCTGGACAGACGGTTGCTCCCAGAGATGTGAATGTCACGCTCCAAATATACCTGTCAAATCATCCAGAAAGTGTGTACATCAGGATTGGACCCAATAAAACAGTAACGGTAAACACTAAGCACTAACACTATTTGGTGCCTGCCACCTGCACTCTCACCCTGAGCCATTTTTCACTTCCTGTGTCTATGACCTCTGCCTCTACACTCCAGCTAATGGCATGTTGTGTTCTGCTGTCTCAGCCTATGAGAAAACCTGCTCTGTTTTTGGGCTAGACATCCCTGAATGGCGCTCTGGTTTGCTGTGAAGTAAGTTTGTGCTGAACAATTAAGTAATGTCTTCATCATAGAGCTTGTCAGTTTTCTTTGAAAGATTGGCTTTCTTTTATTTGATTCTTGTCCCTATGCCTCTGTAGAGGAGTCCGACCCCTGTTAACAGCTGGACGCAGAAGGGGCGAGACCACCAGCAAGGAGTTTACATCTACAGGGAGGGTGTGGCTCAAGTGGTAGCATGGGTTTTCCAACACTTGGAAGGTTGTTTAACTCCAGATTCCTCCACTCCACATCCCAAAGTATCCTTGGGCAAGATACTAAATCCCAAGTTACTCCTCATGCATCCACTGTTGTGTGAGCCTGTGAATGTTTGAAAGCACGTAGGCATTGATAAAATGTGCTGTATGCACAAATTAATGTGTGGGTGATTGGGTGAATGAGACAGAAACAGATTTGAGTGCTGAGTAGAAAGATGCAATATAACTACCGGTCTGTTTACTACTTGTCAAAGCTACAGTTTTTTGAGAGGGGTGGGGGTTGTCACACATCAGTGTTACATATTTTAATGTTCATGGATGTTAAATTGCAAATATCTACAGCTAGCACAGCATTCGCAGCTAAATGTAAACGCACTACATTGTAAGCTCATAGTTTACATCTGTAAAAATGGAAGTGAACTGGATTCACTATTAAAATGTAAAATTTTTATTTTTGGGAAGCTCTTGAGATAAAATGATAGATAAAACATATTTACAATCATTTGGTAATCAACCCATTTTTAGCATTATTATGTGTTTTATACCATCATTAGGAAGAAGATTGCAACCGGTCAAGGACAGTACAGCATGAGAATGATCCCCTTCCAGGACCCTGGCTTCCGCTTCCCCTTCAGGAGTAACACAAACATAGAAATGGAAATAGATCAGAGGTTAAATGTGGAGGTGCAAACAGAAGGAGTGGATCAAAGCCAGATCTCCACCATTCGGGACTCCTGCTGGGCCACACCAGTCAACATGCCAAACTACCCCATCTGCCCATCTTGTTACTGCAGAGTAAGAGAAGTTCACCTTGTCTTAGTATACTTTATTAAAAACTTGAAAGAGTCAGCCCCAGACAGACCTCTCCTCGGTTTCTCCACCAATTCTTCCTCATAATGAATTCTGCTACTTTGCTTTATAATCTGGGATATTTAAATGTCTTCCAGGGGTCCCAATGAAGCTGATGGAACAGTAGAGCTGATTCAGAACGGCATCTCCACTGAGGCCTGATTCTCCTTCAGGATGTTCACTTTTACCAACTATTCATCCATTTACCTTCATTGCCGGGTCCACCTGTGTCTTTTGAGATACAATTGTACAGCTGTATGTACCAATGTTTTTAATTCGTATTGTTTTCATTTTTATTGGTTTTCATTCTTGTGTACAAATTTGAAACTGTTAAATCAGCAGAAGCCTATAAACATTTTTTTTCCCCCTCAGCGCTGTTACCTGGGCTACCACAGGCGAGTCCGGAGGGACACATCTTTTCATGACACTTCATCCATCTCACTTGGACCGCTTGTTCCAATTCCAGGGAGCAGAGGTACATTGAAGCTCTCATGTCTCCTCAACTGTACTCTTATAGATGACATAAAGTTTATGGACACATTAAATGTAACCTTTGGTTCTTCTCTTACTGACCCAGTGATCCAGTTAAGCAGTGGTCAAAGTCAGTTGACACCTCTGCTGGCCCTGCTAGCCAGTTTGATCCTAGCCAACATGCTGGTAACCCTGCTGGTCAAACAGCTTGCTCCTAAAACTCTGGTATAGAAACAAACCAAAACTCTGAAGATCAAAAATTATCCATATTTTTTTTTGTAATTATTCATTATTCAGTTACTTTTCACTGGTATTTTTCATCTAAGTGTTTTTTTTTCTTGAGGTGTGTTTCTGTACTTGTGGTAAGGTATCCAGTAAATTGGCTTTAAATCTAAATGACAAGATTAACCTGTTCTTGGTTTCTGTGTGCAGATTTTTATAATTAAATCTGTCACAATTAACATAATGATGTGTAATCAAGGGCAAATCAAAAGGACAGTTGGTTTCAGTCGGTTTCCCCAGCCTAAAAAGAGTGCCATTCAGACAACAATGACCTGTTCTTATTCTACTTATAATTATCTCCTGCCTATTTATTCCTCTATTTCTTGTAACTTCTACTGGTTTTTGCACTCTATATGAATGTCTCCCTTTTACTGCATTTTCCATAAATTCTTACTTTCTTTCCAAACTATACTTGTCCCTTCAGATTTCGACAACGGAATCTGAATATCAACATCTACTTTTTTAATAGCTTCTTTAGTCAACCTATCTGATCATTCATTACCCACAATACCTATATGAGCCAGAGTCCACATTATTAATATATTTTTTTTCACACAATCTATGATGAGCAAAAAGAACTTCATACAGAATTTGCTGGTGGCTACTTGTGTTTCCATTTTTAATGCTTAACAATGCTGACGATGAATCACTACAAATTATTATTTTTGAAATTCTACTGTCTTCCACCCATTCTAAAGCCAAATAATATTGTGCATAACTCTACTGCATATATATTCCAGAATGATAACTGCCACACTAGTTGCTTCAGTTTTTGGATCTTTCAATCCATCTGTAAATAGTCACTGTACTTGTTCTGCACTTGATTATAAAATTCTTGACAAATATCTGTTGTCATTTTTCTCTTCTTAATATCCGATAATGATCTATCTATTTTAATGTATTTCCATGTAGGCCTTAAACCCACCCAACCCACCCAAAACTATTTTTAAAATCTTTTCCTCTTTCCCAACACTTTCCTAACAGGATGATTTTTATTATGACCTTTCAAATTTATCCAATCGTTAACCATTAACTGTTGCCTTCTAATATATAGTGGTATTTCTCCTGATTCGACTTCAGGGCAATTTTTTCCTTCTTCTTCTTCTTCTTCTTCTTCTTCTTCTGACTTTTATTGGCGGTTGGCAAACAACAAAATGGTGCATTACCACCACCAACTGGTATGGAGCGTGGACTGGAACGTCGATAAAAAAAAACTAAAAAAAAAACCCTCAAATCCTCCCAAACAATTTAGTGTCTTTTGCAAACTGTAATAAGGCCTGTTAACTTTCACTTCTTGACTACTTTTGCAGTAATTCAATAAGATCCAGTTTCATTTTTATGCTGCTGAGGTTTTGGGTCAGTTGTCTTCTCTCCACCTGATACTTCTGACAGTGTAATATAACATGTTCTATAGTTTCCTCTTCTCCACAGTAGCCACATTTCCCTGTATAATGTTTCCCTATCATGAATACTGTAGTGTTCAAACCAGTATGTGCAAATCCTATTCTATTTTTTTTGTTTTTTTGTTGTTGTTTTTTTGTTGTTGTTTTTGCCTGTCCCGTTAGGCTCTTTTGCCATCAGAATTATTGCCTAAAGGCGAAGAAAGATGCCCAACGGATTTACTTTACCAAATGGACCATCCCAGCCTTGCCGTAATGGTCTATTTGATTCACCTTTTATTGTTTATTTTATTTTATTTTCACTTGCTAAATACGGGACAGACTTGACTGGGGAAAAGAAAGGGGAGAAAAAAAGAGGGAAAGAAAAACAGCGGGGAAGAGGGACGGGGGAGAGGGGCAAAAAACAAAAACCAACAAAATAAGCAGACAAAAAATACATATATCAATCACCTGGATCACCTGTTGAGAAAGAAAAAAGAGAAAACAAGCAGAAGGAAAAAAAAAGAGCAACATAATAAACAACATCACGATGATCTATGGGAATATAACAGTAAATACTAAATATTGTCCAGCACGTAAGATCGACAGCGCACAGTGTGCTTTGAGATAGGAGCCAAAAAGGGTGTAGTTTGTGTGTGTGAGCACCCGTGTGTACACCTGTGAGCATGAGCGCGCTTGTATTTAAATGATCTGCTAGAGGGTGTGGGGGAGCCACAGCCCCGTCCTCCAGGGCATGAAGCAGGTATGGAGGAGATCAAAACTCCAGACATCCAGAGGCCCTCAGAACACAAGAGACCAAGGAAGACCAACAGAGGGGCAGCTGCGCCACTGTCCCGGAAAGAGCTGAGGAGAGCCCCAGATGAGAGGTCACTCAGCAGCTGCGGAGCAGAAGCCAGGGGGAGTTGCAGTGACGTGCCCGTGAGCTCGGCCGGCAGCCAGCTGTGCCTGAGTGACCGAGCCCCAGGCCGAGAGGCTGAGGGCACCCCACCCCCGAAGTGGCCCGAGCGAGCCCCAGGCTCCAGGCCCCGACAAGCAGCCACCAAGGAGTGAGCCGGTGTGTACCTGGACGCCCACCCCCGGACACAAAGAACCACCAACACACCGATGTCTGAGGGCGTCTGCCACTGGCAGGGGAAGTGGTGGGGGAGATAGTCCTCCATACATTGGAGGGCCTGAGATGTCCCCAGAGAGGTGGCGTCTGATACCCAACCTGACATATAGACACAGACATACAGGCACACACAGATACAGACATCCATTCCCACCCTCATGCTCTCATATGCAATTACTCAACACTCACCCAACGTGGAGACAGACATGAAGAGACGCTGTACACACAATCACACTCCCCAAGCTTACTCTATACCCCAGGTCTAGGTACCCTTGTCCCTGGAGGGGGAAACTGCACCCAGACCCAGGTAGTGTTACCCTTTTCCCTGCGGTGGGGAGAAGCAGACCGCCCCGACTCGGCAGCAGCAGGGAGGCCCCACATTCCAGACCCCAATCGGACGGCCAACTCCTCCTCCCAGACCCCCCGCTCCAACAGTTCGCAGAGAACGGGGGTGTGTGAAGACTCCAAACCTCCCTCCGCCCGCTCATATGTAGTGTTGATGCATGTGTGTTCTAAGGTGCATTTAAAACCCAGGAGGGCATGGAGCTACCTGCCAGAGAGCAGCAGGTAAGCGCATAGCCCCTCCTGATGGCCCTCAATGTCTACATGTATTTAAAATTGAGAGGTGGGCAACGACGCCAGGGGTGAGGTTGTACACCCTGATGGTCTTTTGGATTCCGTGTAGCGTGCCCACCCCCAAGGTCCTATGTGTATGTGTTATGAGAGTGTGAGTAATGTCTAAGTTGTGGGATAAAATTGAGGCACAGGCAGCCAGAAGGGGACAGAGGGGGGGGATGCCTCCCCTGCACCCTGGTGACACACCTTTACCCCAAGGCCCTGCATGTGTGGGTGATTGTGGTGGAGCGGGAAGAGGGAGGCAGCTGGAGATGGGGAGGGAAGGAAGGGAGGGGCAAGTGACCCCTCCCTGGGGCCAGCTCCCCCGCTGACCCCAATAGGCACCCCCATACTCTGCAACCCACGAGGGAAAGGGGGCCCAGGCCCATCCAGACCGGGGCCCAGTTCAGCAGCGCCGCCTGGCCCCACAGAGCCCGGGACAGCCCACCCAACCCCACCACAGAGAAAACTGCACCCACCCCGTCATACACTCATCTTCCAGACTACACAAGACGATAGACGGCCAGGCTGAGATCTTCCTCCACCTCTCCTTTATCTCCCCCTCCTGCAGAGTGAGTTCCTGAAGAGAGAAGACCACCTGCAAGATGTAACAGCCTCCCCCACCAGTTGAAGAGCCCCCCAGGTGGCTCGATGCACTGGCGGCACCCGATGCCAGGGCTGGGCCCCCATACACCCACCCGCCCACAACCCCGGCAACACACCAACCAGGACCCAAGCCCCCAAGGCTCAGCCAGGGCCCCAGCCCAGAGACGGAGCACCCCCAGAACCTCACGCCTGTCCCAGACCCACCCAGGGGCAGCCAGGCTACCAGGTCAGTAACCCACATCCGTCAGCACAGACCCTCCCCTAGCCCCGCTGCACGCAGCCACGAGGAAACTGTCACCTAAGAGCCAACAGAGCCCTTAATAGGCCATGACCGCAACCCCGGGTTGAGCCCTCCAAGGAAGATGGTCCTGGGGAATCCCCCGACGCCCCAAGCCTGTCCCTACCCCCACACCAATCACAACAGTGAAGGTGGGACCAAACTATGACCCCCCCACCCCCACTAGGTGATGGAGCTGATCAAAGGAGCCCAGAGCAATTGATCTGATGTGGTGGCAGAGGCTGTATCAAGACTAATGTAATCTAATAGATAATTTCTATATTGGTTAAAATTAAGATTATTTTTATTTTTCCAGTTCATGAGGACTGTTTTCTTGGCTATGCATAGGGCAGTGAAAACCATATGGGCTATATTCTTTTCTGTAGTGACATTATCTAAGCTGCCCAACAAACACACTAAAGGGGAAGTTGGAATGTTACATTTCAGACACTTTGATAAGTCTTCACATATCTCGCGCCAAAACTTTTGAACTGGTGGACAGAACCAAAGAGCGTGGATATAATTGTCCGGTGAATTGGTTTGGCAGTGTGAGCAGTTGTTGGTAGACGTAAAGCCCATCTTGAACATCCGATGACCTGTATAGTGCACTCTATGTAGTATTTTGTATTGAATTAATTGAAGACTGGGATTTCTAATTAGATGAAAGGTTTTTAAGCAAATCCGCTTCCCATTTTGCAATAGGAAGTGATATTGATTCATCTCTTTTAGAAAGCATTCTGTATATTTTGGAAAGTGATTTTGGGGTTTTAAGAGTAAGAAATTGAACCACACTTGGTGGTGTTTGTAGTTCAACTTGACCCGGTTTAAATTTCTTTTTTACTATGGATTTAATTTGTTGATATTCTAAAAATCTTTTCTTGTTGATCCCATATTGTGTAACTAGTCTGTCAAATGGAATAAATTCTGTTCCTTCTAATATATGTTTTAAGTATTTGAATCCTTTACCACTCCAATCTGGAAAGTTTATCATATTATTGTTTTGTAATATGCAGTGTTGGGTAAGTTACTTTAAATTAGTAACTTAGTTACATTACTAGTTACTCCTATCAAAAGTAACTCAGTTACTTCAAGTTACTAGTTACTTTTAAAGTAACTAGTTACTAGGGAAAGTAACTTTGGTTTTACCCAGAATTTTCTTATTAATGTGTTGCTTCCCTAACTGGATACCCAGCAAGGATGCCAGTCTTCTAGCTTGCTTACATGTTAGCACTATCCTTCCACAAGTACACTGTGCCACCTAATGGCCTGAACCTAAAATGGTTAAAATGGCAGTGTAGTAGTGCGAGTGCAAGTTAATGATGAAATGAATGAAACTAAATTAGAAATTAACAAAGTTTGTTTTATGTGTCACTTTTTTATCTGTCTGTTTTAATTAATTTCTATTGTTTCAACCCTCTACAAATGCAATCACATCATTTTGGGTTTGTTACAGCAGTGTTATAAATCTAATCATTGTATGTAGTATCACTAGGAAGAAGCAGTGGATCACAAAACACAACATACAGTGTGTTGAAACTTTTGAAAGATATTTATTTTTGCCATTTAAATGGACAGAAAGTATGCTTTTAGCAGTGCCAACATTAAACTGTACCTCAGACCATTTAGGAGCTGTAGGTATCAAAGTAGGTATCAAAGTGCAAAAAATGTAGTGCAAAAATGATTTAACATAAACACGGTGAGGTTTGTCCATTCTTTGTAAAGTTAACTGAACTCAACTTTGTAAACTTAACTGCTGAATTGCACCAACTGGAGACCTCATGTTCAGTAATAAAAGTATTTTCAGAGAAAGAGAAGAGAAATAAAATTAATTATAAGTATTTTCAGCCCCACAAACAGAAATAAAATAAATAATAAGTATTTTCAGCTTCATAAACAGTCAAACCAAAATAATATTTCCTCCATACAGGCCATGTAGATAAATAAAATATAGTGGTATTTTAAGTGCTTCAGAAGCCCAAGTTTCACTTGGAAATATTAACCTACTTTACCTTGTAGAGCACAACTGAAGGCAACACATCATCATCATATGAGCACTACTCAACTTTGGTTCCATCAAACCAACAATTGTACCTCAAGAGGAGAAGCTTCCCAAACTTATGATCAGACAACTTGTTCCTCTTTGGAGTGAGAATCAGGTTTCCCAGGCTGAAAAGCCTTTCAACTGGGGCACTTGAAGGAGTGGCTGCATTAAGTTTAAGAGAGAGTTTCTTTATCATCGGGAAATGATTCAGAGAGTCTAACCCTGTTGCTCCTGATTTGAGGTACTCGGCTACCTCACCTTCAGCAGTGGCATATATGTCCTCATTCTCTTCAAAGGAGAAGAACTCATCCTCTTTGCTATAACCCGGGTGCTGTGTTGTGTTGGTGACGCTGGTACCTGGTTGTAGCTGATCTTGCTCAGGGAGAAGTTTTCGACACTCTACCAGCAGACATGCCTTTGCGAGGTCCTTCCGCGCCTGGTCATGTAACCAACGAAGCTTAAATTTTAGTAGTGTCACAGCAGCCAGCAAAGCATCTTCCCTTCCAAGGACATGTGCAAACCTTGTTTTGACTGCCTGTAATAATGACACAGTAAAAGTGCAAAAAACATTTTGCATGAGAAAGTATGCATTGTTTCAACATTAAATTAATTAAACATTAAAAACATGCTGTAGTTTTATATAGAATGTATTTTAATTTGTAAATAGTGTGTATTTTACTATGTTGTATTTATTTTATTTATTTATTGGGGTTAAGTATCTGTAACTGTAACAGCATTCACTTGCATGTGACACAACAGCACAGCACAATATAAAAAGCAATTGAGTAATACATTTCATTAAAGATAAACACAAATGAAAATATCATCTCTTACCTGGACAACTGTATCTGGTAGCCCAACAATAATTTGCAGACCATTTTTTATAGCCAGAGTCTTGGTCATCAGCGATTCCAGTGTGGGTATGAGTGTGTCATAAAAACAATGGTCTTCTCCTTGAAGAATGTCCAGTGCCACAGTAAGTGGTTTCATGACTGCACAGTACTCTCTGATACACTGATGCTCCCTCTCATTGAATCATTTCAACTGTAATGTGGATGAGATTGTGTTCAGCTCCACCAAAGGTATCTTTGAAATTCTCTCCAGAGTATAATAGAACGAGTTCCACCTTGTTGTGCAAGGTACTAGTAGCTTCTTTGTAATAATGTCTTCCACAATCTCAGCAGCCACTGTGGAACGACTGGCCTTGTTCCACAGCCCTGCACATTTTGTGGTGGCACTTCTGTAGATGGTTTTTGTTGCAGCTTCAGACAATAGCCACTTCTCCACATCAGTGCAAGAGATAAGATTCATTGTGTACGATGCACATCTCTGATGTGGCGGTAAAGAAATTGCATCATCAACATTATCAGCACCATTCTGCAGCACATCCCCAATCGAAACAAAAGTCACCTCATCCTCCTCATATTCAGAGTCATCTGACTCAGGTGGTGGCTGGTACACTTTAAAAGCCTTGACAAAATTGGAGCCATTATCCGTTACAGTTGATGTGATTTTAAACGATAGGCCATGAGATGAGTTAATGTTGTCCAGCTCAGATGCAATACTGTCATACGTATGTCGACCCATAAATCGCCTGCATGCCAGCGCTGCTTTCTCACGTTTCATGTTTTGTGCATTTATCTAATGCGCGGTCACACCAAGAAAACTTTTATTATGCACAGTCCAAATGTCTGCTGTTGTGGAGATGTATTCTACCATGTCAAGTGTATTTTTGAGCTCTGACTCCATGTTGGCATATTCTTGGTCTAGGAAACTGGAAAATGTCTTTCTGGATAGTGCCTTCCCAGCTCTCCCTCGCACAGGTATATGACTAATCAGTTGTCTGAAAGCATGGGACTCAACCGTTGAGATGGGTTTCATGTCTTCAACAACATACCTGGCAATCAGCCTGTGTAGCTGGGGCTGGGTGATGGACTGTGCAGCAGGCTGTCCGAAATCAAGCTTTCGTTGTTTTGCTGGAATAGCGTCAACGGAGCTAAAGTCACCGACGTTGCCTTCGGGTTCTTTTTCAACTAACTTGGTAGATGCATGCTGTTTCTGAAGATGTTTCATCAGATTAGAATTGCTAGTCTTTGATGTCGAAAGAGTTTTAGAACCTCCACAGAGAGTACAGTTCACGACAATATTCCTGTCTTTTACCATCAGAAAGGAGAAATAATGTGAATATTTCCAGGAGAGAAAACCCATGCCTGGACCATCTTTGACTGCCGCCATGATTGTAGCTTTCGTCACAGTGTGATGTGCGCTTTTTATGTCCAACATGGAAACTGCAGTCGTGGTGCTTTCCTTTGTACTCGGGCCTCGGAAATTCTGCTTTCCCAGTAGGAAGTCAGACTGCAGATGAGCTGCATATGTGTTTAGTAGTAATTTGTTTTTGTAGAGGGCTAGCAAAACAACTGTTTTCGAGGGCGTCGCCATATTGGAATCCAGACTTCTCCGACGAGGCTAACCAGAATGCCGTTTACTCAAGTGTGACATTATTCCCAGGTTCGTGTTCCGATTTCCGAGGTAAGTCGAACGCAACACACGAAGTAACGAATAACGACCCTATCTAAATCCCAGTAACGAGTAACGTGTTCCTGATTTTGGCATAATAACTAGTTACCGTGCTCGTTACCGCAATAATAACGTAGTTACTGTAACGCGTTACTGTCATGGTCTCCGTGCCTGCCCGGTCGGCCCCACAAGGCTACAATTGCTGTTGCTGTTTTCTCCCTCTCTGCCTGGGCGGAGCTCACTGTGGGCTCCCGCCCTTGGCCCACACACACACCTGACAACACTCACCCATCATCACCGGGAGCACTATTTGAGGCTGGAACACAGATCCTCTCGTCGCTGGATGATTGTACCCCTAACGTTAGTGTTCTCACAGCTCTTGTGCTTCATATCCGTGACTTGTGATTAGTTGGTGACCTGCCTTCTCGTCTGCTTCAGATCCCCCCCCCCGGACCTGCGACCTCCCTGCTGCGGGAAAGTGTGTGAGTGTGAGAGAAGAAGACGTGAGCGAGTTACCCTGTGATTTCCCCCCCGGAGTTTTGGATCCCTTCACTGTACATATATTGCACTGCACTGTAAATAAACCACACCTTGGAGATACCTTACCGCTCTGCGCTTGAATCCCTGTACCAGATCGTGACAGAATCATCCAGCCACGGAAATGGATTCAGCAGACCCAGCGGTCTCGACTCCCACCCTCGCCACTTTGGCCGCGATGCTGGCACGCCACGAGCAGATGTTCATTCACCTTCGAGCAGAGCTCGCGAACCTCACACAGGCCGTGGCTCGGCTAACACCGCTACCGGCCGCTCCTCTGGTCGCCGCTCCTCCGTTGGAGGCGCCAGTTCCAGCTGTAAGTGTCGCGCCACCTGTTCACGTTGACAGATTCCTCCCTACTCCCAGGGCTTTCATGGGAGAGATTGATAAATGTGCTGGTTTTCTCACTCAGTGTGCCCTTCAGTTTCGCCAGCAACCGCAAACCTTTTCTACTGATGGTGCGAAAATCGCTTATATCGTCCAGTTACTCCAGGACCGTGCTCTAACCTGGGCTCAAGCTGCGCTTCAGGCGGAGCCGGACATCACCTTTTCTGACTTTCTTACTAAGTTTAAAGGTGTGTTTGACAGGAAAGCCACAACTGCCACCGCCGGCCAGCGCTTGCTTGCGCTTAAACAAGGTAAACGCAGCATGGCTGATTTTTCTATTGACTTTTCTACCTTGGCTGAACAGGCGAAATGGGGGGAAGAGGCCCTTAAAAGTGCATTGCTCACTAATATTAATGAGGAAATAAAGAATGAACTAATGCTCCGTGAACTGCCTTCCTCCCTGGATGCGCTTCTGGTTTTGTGTATGCGGGTGGACGATCAGGTGCGCACACATCGGAGCGCACGCGCGCGTTCGGGGCATGCCCCGCTGGACTTTTGTGGGACCCCTACTGCAGCCCATGGGTCGTGTGACGCCGACACCGGGGATGGGGAAGAGCCCATGCAGCTTGGGCGCTCACGGCTGTCGCCCGCGGAGCGCCAGCGCCGTCTTGCCTCCGGTGAGTGCGTTTATTGCAGCCGTAAAGGCCACTCTGTCTCCTCCTGCCCAACGCTGGCAAAAGGGCGCGCTCACCAGTGATCGTGAGGGTGCTGGTGGGCGATCTGTCGAGTGAAAGCCCTCTCCCCAGGCTTCTTTTGCCGGCTACTCTGCGTGTTCGGACTGTTTCTCATTCTCTCTCCGTTCTCATTGACTCTGGGGCTGAGCAGAACTTTATTGACACCTCACTCGCCGCCAAACTGAACATCGCCTTGGAGCCTCTGTCACGCCCCCTCCGCGTTCACGCACTGTCGGGCCAGCGCCTGCCTGACATCACTCATGTTTCTGAATTCCTTTCATTATCTCTCTCTGGCAATCACGCAGAAAGGATTTGTTTTTTTTCGTTTAAGGCTCCTCTCACTCCGCTGGTTCTGGGTCACCCCTGGCTTGTCCTCCACAACCCGCATATCGACTGGGAGAAGGGTGCCGTACTAGGTTGGAGTGTGGCCTGCCATATGAACTGCCTCCGGGCTGCGGCTTCCCCCGTTTCGCTCCCACCCACGGCCTCGCCGTCGGACGCCCCGGACCTCTCGATGGTTCCGCGGGTTTATCATGATCTGCGGGATGTTTTTTGTAAGGATCGGGCGCGGTCCCTTCCCCCGCACCGCCCGTACGATTGTGCCGTCGATCTTCTTCCTGGAGCTCCGCTGCCGTCTAGCCGCCTGTACAGCCTCTCCCGGCCTGAGAGGGATGCTATGGAGCGTTACATCTCGGAGTCGCTGGCGGCAGGGTTGATTCGCCCCTCCTCTTCCCCTGTCGCGGCTGGGTTTTTTTCGTGGATAAGAAGGATGGTTCGCTGCGGCCGTGTATTGACTTTCGGGGCCTTAATCAGATCACTGTTAAGAACAAATACCCTTTGCCGTTGCTTTCCTCCGCCTTTGAACTGCTTCAAGGCATGACCGTCTTTACCAAGCTGGATCTGCGCAACGCTTACCACCTGGTGCGCATCAGGGAGGGGGATGAGTGGAAGACCGCGTTCAATACGCATCGGGGCCACTTTGAGTATCTCGTGATGCCGTTTGGGCTGACTAACGCCCCCGCAGTGTTTCAGGCGATGGTTAATGATGTCCTTCGTGATTTTGTTAACCGTTGTGTATTTGTGTACTTGGATGACATCTTGATCTTTTCTAAGACACTCGAGGAGCACAAGGTCCATGTCCGGCAGGTCCTGCTACGCCTTCTGGAGAACCGGCTCTTTGTGAAGGGGGAGAAGTGCGATTTCCACGTGGCGTCAGTGAGTTTTCTGGGCCACATTATCAAGAAGGGGGACTTGCGGACTGATCCGGAGAAAGTGCGGGCTGTGGTGGAATGGCCTACTCCTCCTGATCGCCGCCAAGTGCAACGTTTTTTGGGATTCGCCAACTTTTACAGACGGTTCATTCGTGATTTCAGCAGAATCGCTCTCCCTCTCACTAAACTCACCTCTCCCAAGGTTCCCTTCCAGTGGGATTCTGCCGCTCAGCGAGCCTTCGCCCTGCTCAAGGACAGGTTCACCACCGCTCCCATACTCCGGCAACCGGACCTTACACGGCAGTTCGTTGTGGAAGTGGACGCGTCGGACTCCGGGGTTGGGGCAGTTCTGTCTCAACAGATGGACGGTAAGCTGCACCCGTGTGCCTTTTATTCTCGCCGTCTCTCCCCAGCAGAGTGTAACTATGACATCGGGGACCGGGAGCTTCTGGCCGTCAAGCTGGCCCTGGAGGAGTGGAGACATTGGTTGGAGGGAGCAGCACAACCATTCATCGTCTGGACGGATCACAAGAATCTGGAGTACCTGCGCTCGGCTAGACGTCTCAATTCCCGGCAAGCCAGGTGGGCACTGTTTTTCGCTCGTTTTGACTTCACTATCACCTACAGGCCAGGAACACGGAACGTAAAGCCAGACGCCCTGTCCAGGCAATTCTCCATCACTGGGGAGGACTCGGACCCTGAGCCTGTCCTCCCGGCCGCCTGCGTAATTGGAGCCATCTCCTGGGAGATCGAGGGGCTCATCCAAGAGGCGCAGGAGACCGAACCGGATCCTGGCACTGGTCCACCTGGTCGCCTCTTCGTTCCTTCAGCCGTCCGCTCTCAGGTTCTCCAGTGGGCTCACACCGCCCGCTTTTCATGCCATCCTGGGGTCCTCCGCACCTGCTCGTTCCTCCGACGTTACTTCTGGTGGCCTGCTATGACTAGGGATGCCAAGGAGTATGTAGCCGCCTGTTCGACCTGCGCCCGGAATAAGCTTTCGAACCGCCCTCCACCGGGTCTTCTGCAGCCTCTCCCTACACCAGCTCGACCATGGTCCCATGTTTCTTTGGACTTTGTCACGGGCCTGCCGCCCTCCGCTGGTAACACCGCCATACTTACCATTATCGATCGTTTCTCCAAAGCTGCACACTTCGTCGCCCTCCCGAAGCTCCCCTCGGCCTTGGAGACGGCCCGGCTCCTCACCTCCCATGTGTTCCGTCTTCACGGGATCCCCGAGGACATCGTCTCGGATAGGGGGCCGCAATTCACGTCCCGTGTTTGGAGGGAGTTCTGCTCCGCACTGGGGGCCAAGGTCAGTCTGTCTTCCGGTTTCCATCCACAGAGTAACGGGCAATCGGAGCGGGCCAACCAGGAGCTGGAAGCTGCCCTCCGCTGTGTCACTTCGCACAACCAATCGACCTGGAGTGAACAGCTTCCATGGATCGAATACGCCCACAACAGCCACACATCCTCCGCCACGGGCAAGTCTCCCTTCGAAGCGTCCCTGGGCTATCAACCACCTTTGCTCCCGGCCATCGAAGGTGAGCACTCCGTTCCTTCTGTACAGGCTCACCTCCGCGGGTGCCGTCGTGCCTGGCGGGCGACTCAGGCTGCCCTGCTCCGTACTAAGGAGCGGAACAAGACCCTCGCTGACCGTCACCGGACACCGGCCCCCGTGTACACCATCGGTCAACGAGTATGGCTGGCTACCCGTTTTGTGCCGCTACGGACTGAGTCGAAGAAGCTGTCTCCTCAGTTTATTGGCCCTTTTCCCGTTGAGGCCATTGTGAACCCTGTGTCTGTCCGCCTCAAGCTGCCGCGCAACATGCGCATTCACAATGTCTTTCATGTGTCTCAGGTCAAGCCGGTGCTCTCCAGCCCGTTGTGCCCTCCCTCCAGGGCCCCGCCGCCCCCCCGGCTCGTGGATGGTCAGCTGGTCTACAATATCACCCGCATCATGGACTCCCGGCGCCGGGGTCGGGGTTTTCAGTACCTGGTTGACTGGGAGGGCTACGGGATAGAGGAACGCTCCTGGGTGCCTCGAGCTGCTGTCCTGGATGGTGCCATGCTCCGGGACTTCCACCGCAGGCATCCAGGTAAGCCTGGTGGGTCACCGGGAGGCTCCCGTTGAGGGGGGGGTACTGTCATGGTCTCCGTGCCTGCCCGGTCGGCCCCACAAGGCTACAATTGCTGTTGCTGTTTTCTCCCTCTCTGCCTGGGCGGAGCTCACTGTGGGCTCCCGCCCTTGGCCCACACACACACCTGACAACACTCACCCATCATCACCGGGAGCACTATTTGAGGCTGGAACACAGATCCTCTCGTCGCTGGATGATTGTACCCCTAACGTTAGTGTTCTCACAGCTCTTGTGCTTCATATCCGTGACTTGTGATTAGTTGGTGACCTGCCTTCTCGTCTGCTTCAGATCCCCCCCCCGGACCTGCGACCTCCCTGCTGCGGGAAAGTGTGTGAGTGTGAGAGAAGAAGACGTGAGCGAGTTACCCTGTGATTTCCCCCCCGGAGTTTTGGATCCCTTCACTGTACATATATTGCACTGCACTGTAAATAAACCACACCTTGGAGATACCTTACCGCTCTGCGCTTGAATCCCTGTACCAGATCGTGACAGTTACTTAATAACGCGTTAGTCCCAACACTGGTAATATGTCAGGGTTGTTCCAGATAGGTGTACGTTTGCATGGGATTAATGAAGACTCCGTCAATTTTAGAAACTCCCACCATGCTGTCAGAGAAGAGCTGATGCTGACGCTTTTGAAGCATTCATGTCGTTGGATGTTTGAGCTGATAAATGGTAGGTCTGAAATCTCTAGATTATTGCAAAGTGCTTGTTCTACATCTAGCCAAGGTTCATCTAAGAGGGTATGTTTTAGCCATCCTGAGATAAATTGAAGCCTGTTGGCTAAGAAGTAGTGCTGAAAGTTAGGTAGTTCTAATCCTCCTTTATCCTTGGTCTTTTGTAGTGTTTTTAAGCTTATACGTGGGGGTTTATTTTTCCAAAGGAATTTGGACATATATGAATCCAGAGATCTGAACCAATCTTGTGGCGGTTTATTGGGATCTTTGAGAATAAATAATTTATTTTGGTAAGACCATCATTTTTATAGTGGCAACCCTTCCCATGAGTGATATGGGTAAACATTTCCATCTAGCCAGATCGCCTTCTACTTTCTTTAAAAGTGGGATATGGTTTAATTTAGTTAGATCTGTATGCTTGGGAGAAACATTAATACCTAAATATTTTATATTTCCCGATTGCAGTGGTGTAGAAGAAGAATTATGGAAGGAGCAATTAATCGGGAGGACTGTAGATTTTGACCAGTTAATTGAGTAATCTGATATTCTTGCAAAAGAGTTTCTCAATTCAATCACCCCAGAGATATTAGTTTGTGAGTTTTGGGGAAAAAGTAACACATCATCCGCATAAAGGCTGATTTTATGTTCCACTTTCTTGCATTTTATGCCCTTAATTACTGAATTCTGTCTAATTGCTGCTGCTAGTGGTTCAATAAAAATTGCAAAAAGTGAAGGGGAGAGTGGGCATCCCTGCCTGCCCCTCAGGAGACAGAAGCTGGAGGATGTTTGGTCATTTGTTTTGACACAAGCTGTTGGGGAATTGTATAATATTTTTAACCAGTTAATGAAAGAGGTTCCAAAACCAAATTTGTGTGACGTTGCAAACAGAAATTTCCAGTTAACTCTGTCAAATGCTTTTTCTGCATCTAAAGAAAATATTGTAGTTTCGATGTTTTTACTGTATGAATAGTCTATCAAATTAAGTAATCTACGTGTATTTGTTGATGAGTGCCTACCTTTTATGAAACCAGTTTGGTCAGGATGAATTAAGAGGGGGGTTATTTTGTCTAATCTCTTTGAGAGAGCTTTGCAGATTATTTTAAGGTCTACATTTATAAGGGATATTGGACGATAGCTTCAGGGATCTTTGCCTGCTTTTAGCAGGAGATTAATGTTTGCAGAATTCATATTTGATGGAAGTCTGCCCTTTTCTTTGATTTCCAACAACGTTCTGTAAAAAACTGGTGCTAGAATCGTCCAGAATTCTTTGTGGAATTCTGCAGGAAAGCCGTCTGGACCTGGAGCCTTATTATTGGGCATACTTATCAGGGCTTCCTGGAGTTCACCTGGTGTCAGTGGTGAATCCAGTGCCATTGCTTATCTAATAATTTTGGAAGAGTTATGTTGTCCGAAAAATGATCAATTTCCGGGTTTATTTGTGGTGAATACAACGTTTTATAGAAATCCCTGAAAATGTTGTTTATTTGTATCGGTTCATATATTGTGTTCCCAGATGAATCTTGAACAGCACATATAGTTGTTTTTTCTTTATTTATTCTTAGCTGGTTTGCTAGAAATTGATCGGATTTATTACCATGTTCATAATTTTGTAAGCGTAGTCTTTGTACTAAGAATTTGTTTTTTTGTTTTTTTTTATCAATTATCTCATTTAATTCTAGTTTTGTTTTGCATATTTTGTTCAATGTTTCCTGATCTTGGTGGGACACGTAGGCTTCTTCTAGTGATTTGATGGTTTTTTCTAATTCCTGAATATTTTTGTTTTCTTTTTTCTTTTTATGTGATGAGAAATAAATTATTTTACCTCTCATCACAGCTTTCCCTGCTTCCCATAGAACAGAAGCTGATGTTCTGGGAGTGTCATTATAGTCTAAATATGAAGTCCACTCTTTTTTAAAATATTTAATAAAGTCTTCATCTTTAAGTAGTGATATATTAAATCTCCAGTTTTTACTTGGCGTAGTATTATTCTTGTGCATTAGTGTTAAAGATACAGGAGCATGATCGCTGACAGCTATAGGGTGAATCTCAGTGTCTGAAATGTCACTCAGCAGTGAGCTGCTGACCAAAAAATAATCCAGACGAGAGTAGGAGTGATGGACATGTGAGAAAAAAGTATATTCCTTACTGGTGGGGTGAAGGGAGCGCCATGCATCGCGAAGGCCAAAGTCGCTCATATACTGTTTGATTATATTTGTGGACTGCCAATTACGCTGAGTTCCTGCTGTATTGAGCCTATCCATTTCTTCATTTAGTCCAAGGTCCATTTTAAGACCTGTTAAGGACCAGGTCTTTTTAAAATTATTGTTACTTTGAGGCAGCACGGTGGCACGGTGGTTAGCACTGTTGCCGTACAGCAAGAAGGTCCTGAGTTCAATTCCACCATCAGGCTGGGGTCTTTCTGTGTGGAGTTTGCATGTTCTCCCCGTGTTTGTGTGGGTTCCCTCCGGGTACTCCGGCTTCCTCCCACCATCCAAAGACATGCAGCTTGTGGGGATAAGTTAATTAGATAATCCAAATTGCCACTAGGTGTGAATGTGAGTGTGAATGGTTGTCTGTCCTTGTGTGTTAGCCCTGCGACAGACTGGCGACCTGTCCAGGGTGTACCCTGCCTCTCGCCCTATGACAGCTGGGATTGGCTCCAGTGCCCCCCGCGACCCTGAAAAGGATAAGTGGTAGCGAATGGATGGATATTACTTTGAGATCATGCATCATGATCACAATTGAAAGATGTTGTATTTTCTTTTTACTTGGGCCCCCACACACCCACCCGCCCACAACCCCAGCAACACACCAACCAGGACACAAGCCCCCGAGGCCCAGCCAGGCCCCCAGCCCAGAGACTGAGCGCCCCCAGAACCTCACGCCCGTGAGGGACAGACCCACCCAGGGGCATGGTTGTATGGTAAACTACAACACATGACCTGCCTGTGTGTTTTATTACGAAGACTGGGTTTTGATAGAAGATCAAAATAATAGTTTAAAATGGACATTTTGAATGACTTTATGTTGACCTTTAGATTTCCTGTAACATCACTGAAATTAATGTTTGTTTTTTTTGTCCACTCGCAAAAGTGTTGACTGGAAACCCAGCAACAACTCCCTACACAGGTTTGACTTCTCTCTTTGCAGTAAATGAATGAAAATGCCCACATGCTGACACCATGGGTTGCATTTTGTTTTGAACTTCTCTCATATGTCATCTTACTTTCATTATTGGTTGTCTTTACTGAGATTATCCTTTTAAGCAATGCATTCTGTGCAGATCCTTGTCCTTGCATTTATAAAACAAAATCTATTCTTTCAATCTTCAGTGTTTAATTTTAGCAACTCAATTACAAAGCCAAATCTACAAAGTCATAAATGGAAGGTGGAGCAATACTTTTCAGTTAAACATTTCATTTTATTAATGAATTATCATTCAGAAATACATTAGCATTGCTTACTTCACATGTTACTTATAATTTTTCAGTTACAAATAATATGACATAAGGACTGCTTACATGTATACAGCGACTGTTTTTGGACTACACAAAATATCTTTATTGAATCATTGACACTGACATTTCAATTCAACTCAGTTTTATTCATATAGTGCCAATTCACAAAAACCATCACCTCAATGAGCTTTCATTATAAGATAAAGACCCTACAATAATTCAACGAAAACAGAGAAAACAATCAGATGGCCCCCTACAAGCAAGCACTTTAGCAACAGTGTGAAGGAAAAACTCCCTTAAATATCCCATGAACCACAAAATAAATGAAAATAATCTAGACAAATGTAATATTCAAACTGAAAACTACAACAATGTCAAACAGAATTCTGGGAACAAAACCCAGGATATATATTTTATATACATATATATATATTAGGGGTGCAACAATACTCATATCGATATTGAACCGTTCGATACAGTGCTTTCGGTTCGGTATGCATATGTATCGAACAATACAAAATTTTTTATTTATTTTATCAACTTTTCTTCTGACGATGCTGTCTGTGTTGAGCGCTCAGTGGATCTGCGCTCGACAGTGCAGCCTAGGCGTAGTCAAACGCAGATTCACTGAGTGCAGGGCAAGCTAGCGAGACAGAAGTTAAGCTCTCCTTGCAACATGGCAAATTGAACCTCCCCCACCCTAATTCAGATGTGCGTTTGGAACTATTTTGGTTTTCATGTGACGCATGACCCTGAAGGTAAGCGCGTCATGGACAAAAGTAAAAGAGTATGTTGGATGTGCCACGCAATGCTCAATTACATTGGTGGGAACTAGTGCGTTAGCGCAGTTAGCGCAGTTAGCTCGTTAACGTGTTGGCCGTCCAGCCACACGCAAGGAGCGATCCGCGGTAGCTCGTTAACGGAGATTTGCCGTGTTGTGGCGTTAACGTAATTTTAACGAGATTAACGCTGACAGCACTAGTGGGAACACAACGAATATGACTGCACATTTACTCCGACATCATCCTAGTGCAAAGACAAGTGGAAGCAGACAAAAACAACAAGTAGGCATGCTACAAACTTTATCCGAGTCATTTAGACAGCCGTTAGCACATGATTCTCCTTATGGGGACCTGATATGTTTAATATGCTGCTGAGAGTATAGCCCAGAAGAAGCGTATAGAATAGCTTTTATTTTGGAAAGAGCCATTTCTCTGTAATAAACTCTCTTTTCCAAAGATGAGTGATTTGTCGATCAGATAGATTAATTGTTTTATTACTTTGTTGTTTCAGCAACTTTAAATTTAAAAACTGTACTTTTGAGTTAAAATATATATTTATAATTTTAATAAATGACAAATTAAAAAGGCATGAACATTTTTTTTGTATCGAAAAAATATCGAACCGTGACACCAAAGTATCAAACCGAACCGAACCGTGAATTTTGTGTATCGTTGCACCCCTAATATATATATATTGTTACGGCCCTAGCAGGGCCTCTCTCCTTCTGAAGGTGCCTGTGTGGGCGTGTCACACTACCTCTTCTGCCTGAGGTGCCACCTTTCCCTTTTACACAGCTGACTCACGTCAGTAATTAAGGAGATTTAAGCCCAGGGAAAGGTGCGCTCTGGGCCAGAGTGCCATTGGTGTGGTTGCAGCTAGTGAGCTGAGTGTTTACAGCTAGTGAGCTGTGTTATTGTGGTTTGCAGCTAGTGAGCTGCTCTCTTTCTTTTTTGGCTTACGTTTTACTTTATTGACCAACGCCTAGTGATGGGCAGATGAAGCCTCATGAAGCACTGAAGCTTTTCATCCAATTGGTTCACCCCAACGCGAAGCTTCTTGAAGCTTCATTTGCTCTAGCAGGACACCTACTGGACGTAAAAATATTAGTTGGCATGAATTTGAAGAGTGTGGCATTTTGCACACAGCCTGTAAATGTCAACAACAAAAGGAGTGTGTAAAACATCTATATTGTAGTGATGGCAGTATACTGTGTATAGTTATGCTGGCAGTATGGAAAATGATTATTTGCGGCAAAGTCCTGAACCAGTCACGTGGTACAGCCGGGCAGCGAGGCTTCGGACGTCATCATTTTCAGCTCCTCCCATAAATGAAGCAAGCCTCGATATGCGCTTCGCGGAAACGCCCTCTCCATTACTCGACACACGCTTCGAAGCCTCGATACAGAACGTCACATCACTACCAACGCCTGAGTTTTGTTTGTTTTTCTTAAATGGTGATAGCGGCTTGTCCGTCTCTTTTAGTTGAGCTACTTTAATAAAACTCTTTAATTTAACCCTTTTGACTCCTTGACTCCTTTTTCTGACCTGGACACTTTTTGTTACTTCCCCCTCACCGCCTAGACCCCTCAGGGGAACGTAACAAAATATATATATATATGTATACATATATATGTATACATATATATATATATACATATATATATGTATACATATATATATATACATATATATATGTATACATATATATGTATACATATATATATGTATACATATATATATATATATACACATATATATGTATACATATATATATATACACATATATATGTATACATATATGTATATATACATATATATATGTATACATATATATGTATACATATATATATGTATACATACATATATGTATACATATATATATGTATACATACATATATGTATACATATATATATGTATACATATATATATATATACACATATATACACATATATATATATACACATATATACACATATATATATATATATATATATATATATATATATATATATATACATATATATATATATATATATACACATACACATACACACACACACACACACACATACGGGTCTATGTGGTATGGCGGGACTATACTACGTCAATCCGCCCGGTGGTGGTTTAAGTGGACTACCCTTTTGAAAGGACTTAGAGCCAAGGGAGCGAGGTTAAAGTGTTCGAAAAAATCTGAAAAAAATTTGGGTCACTTCAGACCTCATACACTCCCTATAGAAGTCTAGATACACTGATACACACCAACCAGACTCTATTGTGTTTTCTGGAGACATTGTCCACTTGACAACAATGTGTTTTATGAGGTCCAAAAAAAACAATATTGGGTCTTTAAAGGGACAATGATGTAATATGTAAATAGCTCATCATTACCATGAATACACATCTGACAGGACACAGGATTACTGGAACATCATTTTATTAGTGTTCTTGGATCTGAACATTAATTTTAACCATAAATAAAAAAAGAAATCTATGGACAAAAATGCCCACGCTTCCCACAGAAATATAAAAATATAGAAAACAGAAAAATTAAAAACATTTAAAATGAATTTTAATAGTTTAAAGGTAAATATTAAGGGGAGAAAATATGCATTTATAATTTTTTATTTTAAATATAACCCGTCAAAAAAAACCCTAAATAAATTAAATGTAAAAATTATGAAATACAAACTACTTCTGTATTTAACAAGAACTTTTTTTTCTTTAAACAGAACATCAGTGTTAACAACAATTGGCAATCTGACCAAGATGTAAAACCACAGCTCTCTAAACAGTTATTTTAGTTCATTTTTTTCTGCCTTTTTGCAGTTAATCCTCTGTTTCTTACAAAATCTCTTATGTTTTGAACTGTTCTTCCTGCCAACACCGGATCTTCTACCAATTTGCAATGACTGCATTCATTTTTGGTGGCTAGTTTCCCTTCGTTTATGTGGTCTTTCAAATGCCTCATCACTGCAGCAACCTCAGCCTTGGACCACATGTTTTTGGGAGCTCTTCGGGAATTGTGGGATTGAGCAGCATTTTTCTCTGGAAGATATATAAAGTAGTAGTAGTTAAAACAAACAAAAAACCAAACAAAAAAAACAAAAAACATTTGCTTGTTAAAAGAATGGATGCTACCCTGTACTAACTTCTGAAATGTGTTGCTACCATCAATATCAAAACGAGCTAAAATTCTGTTTGAAAATTTATCAAATTTCTAAAATGAGACAACATTTAGTGTTCCGCTGTGAATAAAAGACTGAATAAAAAGTTGAATAAAAGTCTCTTGATGCATGCTCAATCATCCAGGTAAGTAAATCCCAAAACGTTGATTCTGTTAATCTGGACGTAGCGTTTTCAGTGGGAGAAACATTTTGTCACTCATCCAAGTGACTTTTTGCCACCACTCTGCAGTTTGCCATATGTTGCAAAGTGATGAAACAATAATAAGCTTCGAGAACCAACTGCACCCCTTACCTTCAGAGGGAGCAGCAGTCTCACTTGCTGCAGGCATTGTGAGTAGTCCTTCATCTGCTGATTACACAATTTGATTAAGTTTTAATATTTGTAACAAACATTTTATCCACAGAAACCAAGCTAGTGGTAACTTACCACAATCTACAGTGTCTTGGGGCTGCGCTGTGTTTGTGGAATCAGCTACTGCATGTACAGGCTCACTGGTGCCACACGCCGACATTGTGAGTGATGTGTCATCATCATCTGATTCACTCTCACTGTCCTTTGTTTCAGCATCACTTAATGCAATTTCATCTGAGAAATTGTGGGGGAAAAAAACCCAAAAAAACCAAACACATACAACCCCCCCAAAAACCTCACATTAACAACGAGATATGACAAAAAACAGAGCAAATACTGGAAATTATAGTACATAGTTTTACTATTTAAGGCCTGCTGCTGGGTTGTTGCCCTCCTATGGCCTACTCCACATCCAGGTAGCACCTCCATGCTCTGGACACTACACTAACAGACACAGCAAACCTTCTTGCCACAGCTCACATTGATGTGCTACGCTAGATGAGCTGCACTACCTGAGCCACTTGTGTGGGTTGTAGACTGTCTCATGCTACCACTAAAATGAAATCACCGCCAGCATTCAAAAGTGACCATAACATCAGCCAGAAAGAATAAGTGCTGAGAAGTGGTCTGTGGTCACCACCTGCAGAACCAGTCCTTTATTATGGTGAATTGACTATAATTTCCACTTGTTGTCTACTCTATTTGCAAAACAGCATGTGAAACTGGTTGTCAGTGTTACTTCCTAAGTGAACAGTTTGATATAACAGAAGTGTGACTGACTTGGAGTAACATCGCATCGTTTAAGTGTTCCCTTTATTATTTTGAGCAGTTTATGTTATGGAATGGGGAATTGAGGACAATCCCAAGTATACCATTTTTACAAGGTCCTGCACCAATGAGGTAATACTACATTTCTTTAATTAGACGTGACCACCCATTAATTAAAAAGGGAGCAGTGTTCATTTCAGCTAGTCTTAACTTGTTGAACTCCATTAATGCTTTTTACTATATAATGTACCTATTCACTAAATGTCTCACCTTTGCACTTATAGCCAAGCCACTTGAGGGAGGAAACCAGTCCCACACACTGAATGCACTTGTCCAAAGATGATATTGTTGTGCACACCAGACGATGATTGTGACACTGTTAGCAAAATATTGCAACATTTATTTGTTTTGGACAGTTGGAAAGGTGAGGTGTTTTCAATTCAGTTGCAGATATCAACTAATAAACTTCATCCATGTAAATCACATCACACCCAGGTGACTGCCAAACACACACACACACACAGCATCCATAAGGAATGATGATAGATTAAATTATTAGTTCATTAAGTGGTACACTGGATTATATTTACCCTTTCAGGCTCTGGATGTTTCAGGTCCAGATCATTGTTTGGAAAGCTGTTTGGTTGCGGCTTTAGGCAGCTCACAGTCTTCTGAATCTGGCTGGTCTCAGTCTTCGTGTGTAACAGATAGAGAATGAAGACAAAAGAACAGTAATCTGACAGTTACTAAAAATGCATCACTCAAGAGGATGAATAGACCATTTCACTATCAGCAAATAGCGTAAGGTACACATCGTGCATGAGAAACATTCATTAAAATCTGTCCTAGGTCAATGTTACCTCTTCAAAATCTTGCACTGAAGAAGAATGCATGGCTTCTGAGCCTTGCTGAGGCATTTCTTCATCAAGATCCTGCAACAAAGAAAAGATGGCACAAAGATTAGACCAAGTGCTCTTCTTGCAACTGTACTGGGCAGGCCTGTGCTTCTGTTTTTAATTTGCATGTGTGTGTGTGTGTGTGTGGGGGGGGGGGGGGGGGGCTTTCCACTCAAGAAATGTTTTCTTCTGAAAAAAATACTGGCTACAATAATTAACAACTGATTCCTTTGCAATCATCCATCCTCTTCCACTTATCCTTATCAGGATTGTGGGGTAGCAGTTTTGGGGCCTATACCAGCTACCATAGGGCAGTACAACCTGGACAGATCACCAGTCTAACATGGAAGGACAAGCATTTGCATTCACACCAAAGGGCAGTTTTGAATCACCAGTTAACCTAACCCCATAAGCTACATCTTTGGACTGTGGGAAGAAGCCAGAGTACACAGCCAGAGAGAGCCCATGCACTAAAGCAGTAAAAAGTGCCTAAAACAAGTTAAGAAGTTGTATAGTACTATCTATCTTAATGTTCAAGCCTGAGTTTCAAAAAATTTCAACATAGAAACAAAGCACATGCAGTCAGCTCTGCATGCTGTAGGTCAAACTGTCAAGACATACGAGAAGACCCCTCCTAAAACCAGAGTGATGTCACCATGAAGCAAACTTTGACGGAGTCCCCCAATAACAGTGTGGTCCTCCTAAGTCACATTTGGGTGGTTAACACACACACACACACACTCAGATGTTATCCAGACTTGCACTTTGAAACAATGAAAAGGACCTACAAGCCACGGTCCATGTAAATCACATCACACCCAGGTGACTGCCAAACACACACACACACACAGCATCCATAAGGAATGATGATAGATTAAATTATTAGTTCATTAAGTGGTACACTGGATTATATTTACCCTTTCAGGCTCTGGATGTTTCAGGTCCAGATCATTGTTTGGAAAGCTGTTTGGTTGCGGCTTTAGGCAGCTCACAGTCTTCTGAATCTGGCTGGTCTCAGTCTTCGTGTGTAACAGATAGAGAATGAAGACAAAAGAACAGTAATCTGACAGTTACTAAAAATGCATCACTCAAGAGGATGAATAGACCATTTCACTATCAGCAAATAGCGTAAGGTACACATCGTGCATGAGAAACATTCATTAAAATCTGTCCTAGGTCAATGTTACCTCTTCAAAATCTTGCACTGAAGAAGAATGCATGGCTTCTGAGCCTTGCTGAGGCATTTCTTCATCAAGATCCTGCAACAAAGAAAAGATGGCACAAAGATTAGACCAAGTGCTCTTCTTGCAACTGTACTGGGCAGGCCTGTGCTTCTGTTTTTAATTTGCATGTGTGTGTGTGTGTGGGGGGGGCCTTTCCACTCAAGAAATGTTTTCTTCTGAAAAAAATACTGGCTACAATAGTTAACAACTGATTCCTTTGCAATCATCCATCCTCTTCCACTTATCCTTATCAGGATTGTGGGGTAGCAGTTTTGGGGCCTATACCAGCTACCATAGGGCAGTACAACCTGGACAGATCACCAGTCTAACATGGAAGGACAAGCATTTGCATTCACACCAAAGGGCAGTTTTGAATCACCAGTTAACCTAACCCCATAAGCTACATCTTTGGACTGTGGGAAGAAGCCAGAGTACACAGCCAGAGAGAGCCCATGCACTAAAGCAGTAAAAAGTGCCTAAAACAAGTTAAGAAGTTGTATAGTACTATCTATCTTAATGTTCAAGCCTGAGTTTCAAAAAATTTCAACATAGAAACAAAGCACATGCAGTCAGTTCTGCATGCTGTAGGTCAAACTGTCAAGACATACGAGAAGACCCCTCCTAAAACCAGAGTGATGTCACCATGAAGCAAACTTTGACGGAGTCCCCCAATAACAGTGTGGTCCTCCTAAGTCACATTTGGGTGGTTAACACACACACACACACACTCAGATGTTATCCAGACTTGCACTTTGAAACAATGAAAAGGACCTACAAGCCACGGTCCATGTAAATCACATCACACCCAGGTGACTGCCAAACACACACACACACAGCATCCATAAAGAATGATGATAGATTAAATTATTAGTTCATTAAGTGGTACACTGGATTATATTTACCCTTTCAGGCTCTGGATGTTTCAGGTCCAGATCATTGTTTGGAAAGCTGTTTGGTTGCGGCTTTAGGCAGCTCACAGTCTTCTGAATCTGGCTGGTCTCAGTCTTCGTGTGTAACAGATAGAGAATGAAGACAAAAGAACAGTAATCTGACAGTTACTAAAAATGCATCACTCAAGAGGATGAATAGACCATTTCACTATCGGCAAATAGCGTAAGGTACACATCGTGCATGAGAAACATTCATTAAAATCTGTCCTAGGTCAATGTTACCTCTTCAAAATCTTGCACTGAAGAAGAATGCATGGCTTCTGAGCCTTGCTGAGGCATTTCTTCATCAAGATCCTGCAACAAAGAAAAGATGGCACAAAGATTAGACCAAGTGCTCTTCTTGCAACTGTACTGGGCAGGCCTGTGCTTCTGTTTTTAATTTGCATGTGTGTGTGTGTGTGTGTGGGGGGGGCTTTCCACTCAAGAAATGTTTTCTTCTGAAAAAAATACTGGCTACAATAATTAACAACTGATTCCTTTGCAATCATCCATCCTCTTCCACTTATCCTTATCAGGATTGTGGGGTAGCAGTTTTGGGGCCTATACCAGCTACCATAGGGCAGTACAACCTGGACAGATCACCAGTCTAACATGGAAGGACAAGCATTTGCATTCACACCAAAGGGCAGTTTTGAATCACCAGTTAACCTAACCCCATAAGCTACATCTTTGGACTGTGGGAAGAAGCCAGAGTACACAGCCAGAGAGAGCCCATGCACTAAAGCAGTAAAAAGTGCCTAAAACAAGTTAAGAAGTTGTATAGTACTATCTATCTTAATGTTCAAGCCTGAGTTTCAAAAAATTTCAACATAGAAACAAAGCACATGCAGTCAGCTCTGCATGCTGTAGGTCAAACTGTCAAGACATACGAGAAGACCCCTCCTAAAACCAGAGTGATGTCACCATGAAGCAAACTTTGACGGAGTCCCCCAATAACAGTGTGGTCCTCCTAAGTCACATTTGGGTGGTTAACACACACACACACACACACTCAGATGTTATCCAGACTTGCACTTTGAAACAATGAAAAGGACCTACAAGCCACGGTCCATGTAAATCACATCACACCCAGGTGACTGCCAAACACACACACACACAGCATCCATAAAGAATGATGATAGATTAAATTATTAGTTCATTAAGTGGTACACTGGATTATATTTACCCTTTCAGGCTCTGGATGTTTCAGGTCCAGATCATTGTTTGGAAAGCTGTTTGGTTGCGGCTTTAGGCAGCTCACAGTCTTCTGAATCTGGCTGGTCTCAGTCTTCGTGTGTAACAGATAGAGAATGAAGACAAAAGAACAGTAATCTGACAGTTACTAAAAATGCATCACTCAAGAGGATGAATAGACCATTTCACTATCGGCAAATAGCGTAAGGTACACATCGTGCATGAGAAACATTCATTAAAATCTGTCCTAGGTCAATGTTACCTCTTCAAAATCTTGCACTGAAGAAGAATGCATGGCTTCTGAGCCTTGCTGAGGCATTTCTTCATCAAGATCCTGCAACAAAGAAAAGATGGCACAAAGATTAGACCAAGTGCTCTTCTTGCAACTGTACTGGGCAGGCCTGTGCTTCTGTTTTTAATTTGCATGTGTGTGTGTGTGTGTGTGTGTGTGTGGGGGGGGGGGGGGGGCTTTCCACTCAAGAAATGTTTTCTTCTGAAAAAAATACTGGCTACAATAATTAACAACTGATTCCTTTGCAATCATCCATCCTCTTCCACTTATCCTTATCAGGATTGTGGGGTAGCACTTTTGGGGCCTATACCAGCTACCATAGGGCAGTACAACCTGGACAGATCACCAGTCTAACATGGAAGGACAAGCATTTGCATTCACACCAAAGGGCAGTTTTGAATCACCAGTTAACCTAACCCCATAAGCTACATCTTTGGACTGTGGGAAGAAGCCAGAGTACACAGCCAGAGAGAGCCCATGCACTAAAGCAGTAAAAAGTGCCTAAAACAAGTTAAGAAGTTGTATAGTACTATCTATCTTAATGTTCAAGCCTGAGTTTCAAAAAATTTCAACATAGAAACAAAGCACATGCAGTCAGCTCTGCATGCTGTAGGTCAAACTGTCAAGACATACGAGAAGACCCCTCCTAAAACCAGAGTGATGTCACCATGAAGCAAACTTTGACGGAGTCCCCCAATAACAGTGTGGTCCTCCTAAGTCACATTTGGGTGGTTAACACACACACACACACACACACACACACACTCAGATGTTATCCAGACTTGCACTTTGAAACAATGAAAAGGACCTACAAGCCACGGTCCATGTAAATCACATCACACCCAGGTGACTGCCAAACACACACACACAGCATCCATAAAGAATGATGATAGATTAAATTATTAGTTCATTAAGTGGTACACTGGATTATATTTACCCTTTCAGGCTCTGGATGTTTCAGGTCCAGATCATTGTTTGGAAAGCTGTTTGGTTGCGGCTTTAGGCAGCTCACAGTCTTCTGAATCTGGCTGGTCTCAGTCTTCGTGTGTAACAGATAGAGAATGAAGACAAAAGAACAGTAATCTGACAGTTACTAAAAATGCATCACTCAAGAGGATGAATAGACCATTTCACTATCGGCAAATAGCGTAAGGTACACATCGTGCATGAGAAACATTCATTAAAATCTGTCCTAGGTCAATGTTACCTCTTCAAAATCTTGCACTGAAGAAGAATGCATGGCTTCTGAGTCTTGCTGAGGCATTTCTTCATCAAGATCCTGCAACAAAGAAAAGATGGCACAAAGATTAGACCAAGTGCTCTCCTTGCAACTGTACTGGGCAGGCCTGTGCTTCTGTTTTTAATTTGCATGTGTGTGTGTGTGTGGGGGGGGGGGGGGCTTTCCACTCAAGAAATGTTTTCTTCTGAAAAAAATACTGGCTACAATAATTAACAACTGATTCCTTTGCAATCATCCATCCTCTTCCACTTATCCTTATCAGGATTGTGGGGTAGCAGTTTTGGGGCCTATACCAGCTACCATAGGGCAGTACAACCTGGACAGATCACCAGTCTAACATGGAAGGACAAGCATTTGCATTCACACCAAAGGGCAGTTTTGAATCACCAGTTAACCTAACCCCATAAGCTACATCTTTGGACTGTGGGAAGAAGCCAGAGTACACAGCCAGAGAGAGCCCATGCACTAAAGCAGTAAAAAGTGCCTAAAACAAGTTAAGAAGTTGTATAGTACTATCTATCTTAATGTTCAAGCCTGAGTTTCAAAAAATTTCAACATAGAAACAAAGCACATGCAGTCAGCTCTGCATGCTGTAGGTCAAACTGTCAAGACATACGAGAAGACCCCTCCTAAAACCAGAGTGATGTCACCATGAAGCAAACTTTGACGGAGTCCCCCAATAACAGTGTGGTCCTCCTAAGTCACATTTGGGTGGTTAACACACACACACACACACACACACACACTCAGATGTTATCCAGACTTGCACTTTGAAACAATGAAAAGGACCTACAAGCCACGGTCCATGTAAATCACATCACACCCAGGTGACTGCCAAACACACACACACACAGCATCCATAAAGAATGATGATAGATTAAATTATTAGTTCATTAAGTGGTACACTGGATTATATTTACCCTTTCAGGCTCTGGATGTTTCAGGTCCAGATCATTGTTTGGAAAGCTGTTTGGTTGCGGCTTTAGGCAGCTCACAGTCTTCTGAATCTGGCTGGTCTCAGTCTTCGTGTGTAACAGATAGAGAATGAAGACAAAAGAACAGTAATCTGACAGTTACTAAAAATGCATCACTCAAGAGGATGAATAGACCATTTCACTATCGGCAAATAGCGTAAGGTACACATCGTGCATGAGAAACATTCATTAAAATCTGTCCTAGGTCAATGTTACCTCTTCAAAATCTTGCACTGAAGAAGAATGCATGGCTTCTGAGCCTTGCTGAGGCATTTCTTCATCAAGATCCTGCAACAAAGAAAAGATGGCACAAAGATTAGACCAAGTGCTCTTCTTGCAACTGTACTGGGCAGGCCTGTGCTTCTGTTTTTAATTTGCATGTGTGTGTGTGTGTGTGTGTGTGTGTGTGTGTGTGGGGGGGGGGGGGGGGGCTTTCCACTCAAGAAATGTTTTCTTCTGAAAAAAATACTGGCTACAATAATTAACAACTGATTCCTTTGCAATCATCCATCCTCTTCCACTTATCCTTATCAGGATTGTGGGGTAGCAGTTTTGGGGCCTATACCAGCTACCATAGGGCAGTACAACCTGGACAGATCACCAGTCTAACATGGAAGGACAAGCATTTGCATTCACACCAAAGGGCAGTTTTGAATCACCAGTTAACCTAACCCCATAAGCTACATCTTTGGACTGTGGGAAGAAGCCAGAGTACACAGCCAGAGAGAGCCCATGCACTAAAGCAGTAAAAAGTGCCTAAAACAAGTTAAGAAGTTGTATAGTACTATCTATCTTAATGTTCAAGCCTGAGTTTCAAAAAATTTCAACATAGAAACAAAGCACATGCAGTCAGTTCTGCATGCTGTAGGTCAAACTGTCAAGACATACGAGAAGACCCCTCCTAAAACCAGAGTGATGTCACCATGAAGCAAACTTTGACGGAGTCCCCCAATAACAGTGTGGTCCTCCTAAGTCACATTTGGGTGGTTAACACACACACACACACTCAGATGTTATCCAGACTTGCACTTTGAAACAATGAAAAGGACCTACAAGCCACAGTCCATGTAAATCACATCACACCCAGGTGACTGCCAAACACACACACACACAGCATCCATAAAGAATGATGATAGATTAAATTATTAGTTCATTAAGTGGTACACTGGATTATATTTACCCTTTCAGGCTCTGGATGTTTCAGGTCCAGATCATTGTTTGGAAAGCTGTTTGGTTGCGGCTTTAGGCAGCTCACAGTCTTCTGAATCTGGCTGGTCTCAGTCTTCGTGTGTAACAGATAGAGAATGAAGACAAAAGAACAGTAATCTGACAGTTACTAAAAATGCATCACTCAAGAGGATGAATAGACCATTTCACTATCGGCAAATAGCGTAAGGTACACATCGTGCATGAGAAACATTCATTAAAATCTGTCCTAGGTCAATGTTACCTCTTCAAAATCTTGCACTGAAGAAGAATGCATGGCTTCTGAGCCTTGCTGAGGCATTTCTTCATCAAGATCCTGCAACAAAGAAAAGATGGCACAAAGATTAGACCAAGTGCTCTTCTTGCAACTGTACTGGGCAGGCCTGTGCTTCTGTTTTTAATTTGCACGTGTGTGTGTGTGTGTGTGTGTGGGGGGGGGGGGGGGGGGGGGGCTTTCCACTCAAGAAATGTTTTCTTCTGAAAAAAATACTGGCTACAATAGTTAACAACTGATTCCTTTGCAATCATCCATCCTCTTCCACTTATCCTTATCAGGATTGTGGGGTAGCAGTTTTGGGGCCTATACCAGCTACCATAGGGCAGTACAACCTGGACAGATCACCAGTCTAACATGGAAGGACAAGCATTTGCATTCACACCAAAGGGCAGTTTTGAATCACCAGTTAACCTAACCCCATAAGCTACATCTTTGGACTGTGGGAAGAAGCCAGAGTACACAGCGAGAGAGCCCATGCACTAAAGCAGTAAAAAGTGCCTAAAACAAGTTAAGTTGTATAGTACTATCTATCTTAATGTTCAAGCCTGAGTTTCAAACCGCATAGAAACAAAGCACATGCGGTCAGTTCTGCATGCTGTAGGTCAAACTGTCAAGAAATACGAGAAGACCCCTCCTAAAACCAGAGTGATGTCACCATGAAGCAAACTTTGACGGAGTCTCCCAATAACAGTGTGGTCCTCCTAAGTCACATTTGGGTGGTTAACACACACACACACACACACACACTCAGATGTTATCCAGACTTGCACTTTGAAACAATGAAAAGGACCTACAAGCCACAGTCCATGTAAATCACATCACACCCAGGTGACTGCCAAACACACACACACACAGCATCCATAAAGAATGATGATAGATTAAATTATTAGTTCATTAAGTGGTACACTGGATTATATTTACCCTTTCAGGCTCTGGATGTTTCAGGTCCAGATCATTGTTTGGAAAGCTGTTTGGTTGCGGCTTTAGGCAGCTCACAGTCTTCTGAATCTGGCTGGTCTCAGTCTTCGTGTGTAACAGATAGAGAATGAAGACAAAAGAACAGTAATCTGACAGTTACTAAAAATGCATCACTCAAGAGGATGAATAGACCATTTCACTATCGGCAAATAGCGTAAGGTACACATCGTGCATGAGAAACATTCATTAAAATCTGTCCTAGGTCAATGTTACCTCTTCAAAATCTTGCACTGAAGAAGAATGCATGGCTTCTGAGCCTTGCTGAGGCATTTCTTCATCAAGATCCTGCAACAAAGAAAAGATGGCACAAAGATTAGACCAAGTGCTCTTCTTGCAACTGTACTGGGCAGGCCTGTGCTTCTGTTTTTAATTTGCATGTGTGTGTGTGTGTGTGTGTGGGGGGGGGGCTTTCCACTCAAGAAATGTTTTCTTCTGAAAAAAATACTGGCTACAATAGTTAACAACTGATTCCTTTGCAATCATCCATCCTCTTCCACTTATCCTTATCAGGATTGTGGGGTTGCAGTTTTGGGGCCTATACCAGCTACCATAGGGCAGTACAACCTGGACAGATCACCAGTCTAACATGGAAGGACAAGCATTTGCATTCACACCAAAGGGCAGTTTTGAATCACCAGTTAACCTAACCCCATAAGCTACATCTTTGGACTGTGGGAAGAAGCCAGAGTACACAGCAAGAGAGCCCATGCACTAAAGCAGTAAAAAGTGCCTAAAACAAGTTAAGTTGTATAGTACTATCTATCTTAATGTTCAAGCCTGAGTTTCAAACCACATAGAAACAAAGCACATGCGGTCAGTTCTGCATGCTGTAGGTCAAACTGTCAAGAAATACGAGAAGACCCCTCCTAAAACCAGAGTGATGTCACCATGAAGCAAACTTTGACGGAGTCTCCCAATAACAGTGTGGTCCTCCTAAGTCACATTTGGGTGGTTAACACACACACACACACACACACACTCAGATGTTATCCAGACTTGCACTTTGAAACAATGAAAAGGACCTACAAGCCACAGTCCATGTAAATCACATCACACCCAGGTGACTGCCAAACACACACACACACAGCATCCATAAAGAATGATGATAGATTAAATTATTAGTTCATTAAGTGGTACACTGGATTATATTTACCCTTTCAGGCTCTGGATGTTTCAGGTCCAGATCATTGTTTGGAAAGCTGTTTGGTTGCGGCTTTAGGCAGCTCACAGTCTTCTGAATCTGGCTGGTCTCAGTCTTCGTGTGTAACAGATAGAGAATGAAGACAAAAGAACAGTAATCTGACAGTTACTAAAAATGCATCACTCAAGAGGATGAATAGACCATTTCACTATCGGCAAATAGCGTAAGGTACACATCGTGCATGAGAAACATTCATTAAAATCTGTCCTAGGTCAATGTTACCTCTTCAAAATCTTGCACTGAAGAAGAATGCATGGCTTCTGAGCCTTGCTGAGGCATTTCTTCATCAAGATCCTGCAACAAAGAAAAGATGGCACAAAGATTAGACCAAGTGCTCTTCTTGCAACTGTACTGGGCAGGCCTGTGCTTCTGTCTTTAATTTGCATGTGTGTGTGTGTGTGTGTGGGGGGGGGGGGGGGGGGGGGGCTTTCCACTCAAGAAATGTTTTCTTCTGAAAAAAATACTGGCTACAATAATTAACAACTGATTCCTTTGCAATCATCCATCCTCTTCCACTTATCCTTATCAGGATTGTGGGGTAGCAGTTTTGGGGCCTATACCAGCTACCATAGGGCAGTACAACCTGGACAGATCACCAGTCTAACATGGAAGGACAAGCATTTGCATTCACACCAAAGGGCAGTTTTGAATCACCAGTTAACCTAACCCCATAAGCTACATCTTTGGACTGTGGGAAGAAGCCAGAGTACACAGCCAGAGAGAGCCCATGCACTAAAGCAGTAAAAAGTGCCTAAAACAAGTTAAGAAGTTGTATAGTACTATCTATCTTAATGTTCAAGCCTGAGTTTCAAAAAATTTCAACATAGAAACAAAGCACATGCAGTCAGTTCTGCATGCTGTAGGTCAAACTGTCAAGACATACGAGAAGACCCCTCCTAAAACCAGAGTGATGTCACCATGAAGCAAACTTTGACGGAGTCTCCCAATAACAGTGTGGTCCTCCTAAGTCACATTTGGGTGGTTAACACACACACACACACACACACACACACACTCAGATGTTATCCAGACTTGCACTTTGAAACAATGAAAAGGACCTACAAGCCACGGTCCATGTAAATCACATCACACCCAGGTGACTGCCAAACACACACACACACACAGCATCCATAAAGAATGATGATAGATTAAATTATTAGTTCATTAAGTGGTACACTGGATTATATTTACCCTTTCAGGCTCTGGATGTTTCAGGTCCAGATCATTGTTTGGAAAGCTGTTTGGTTGCGGCTTTAGGCAGCTCACAGTCTTCTGAATCTGGCTGGTCTCCGTCTTCGTGTGTAACAGATAGAAAATGAATATACAGTGCATTTTTGAAGAGGCTTTTGAAACATTAAATAAACTGTATGAGAAAGATAAGTTTCAAGCTATTGTCTTTAAAATATTCACTGTCATGTATAGAGAATTTAAGGCCCTATGATTAAGAGACAAATAGTCAGTGTGATTTCTTTATTTTTTAAGCCATTGCTAAAGGAGTAAAACAATCACCTGTAGCAGCAACGAACTGTCACTAGGGCCCATTTATCTTCGAGGGACAAAATTTAAAATGAATCTAACTAAAGAGGCTACACAGCAAAATCTCCAGTGTTAAATTAACACTAGAGAGTGTCTATATGGGTCCACACAACACTGTTGAGTGTTGAATTAACACTTTTGACAGTGTTATATGTTTAAAAGTAACCTAGTCAGTTTTGAAGATTAACAAAGACTAACACTGAGCAGTGCTGATTTTCTAACACTGGAATATTTCTAACATTTTGAGTTATTTTCCAGTGTTAGAAAATCAGCACTGCTCAGTGTTAGCCATTGTTAATCTTCAAAACTGACTAGGTTACTTTTAAACATATAACACTGTCAAAAGTGTTAATTTAACACTCAACAGTGTTGTATTTAACACTCAGAGGTGTGGACCCTTATAGACACTCTCCAGTGTTAATTTAACACTGGAGATTTTGCTGTGTAGAATCACATTAAACATCAATCACTGTTAAAATTTAGAAACCGAAAGCCATTTTTTATTTCTGCATACCTGCTGATATTTTTTTAGTGCTTTTAGAGGGCTTTGATGTGGCAGCCATCACAATTGCCTGTTTTCCATTAGTACCTACCCCTGTTTTTCCAGTAGGTTATAGTACCATGTAGTTTTTCAGTAACTACTGCACCAAGGTTCCAAGTGATCCAAAGTGATCAGAAAATTTGACATAGACTGAATGCCACCAGGTGGCTGGTCAATGGTGTCACTCGATAAGTTATGAGTGCGCCTCCTTCGTGAAAATCCAAGCCATCATTTTTGAAACTCTGAAATTGTTTGAAATAGCGACCAAAATTAACAGCGTGATCCCTGAATTGAACACTAAAGTATAGACTGAGCAGCAGGCATTTTGTCACCTTGACGTCCATGCTTGCTGTGGCATTTATATCACTGGATGCTCGGCTGCATTGCTATAGTTACCCCAGGCACAGTAGGTGATACTCAATTTCAGTGAAAAACTAGATGCCCTAAGTCACGTTAAGCCAATTTGAGTAGGTACAAATGTAAAAATGGCTTAGGGTATGCAATTTATCAGTTCCAAAAAGTACAATTGTAGAAATACCTTGCATCTCCAGAGCCAATCCGAGTCACCATAATTATAGTCTATTTCTTCACCTGGACTTATGTCTCTGCTTGCAAATAAGCATAGATGGGGCTTTCCATTGTTATTTAATATTTTCATCTTAGCACTTGGACTGATGTGGTTGTCGTTGACAAGTCTGCCTAATGACCCATCTTCTTGAGATGCATCCACACTGTGGGGTTAGGCAAAAAAGTATTAGCTTAACTAGTTAGGAAGCTTTTTTTTCATAAATCAAAAGCAATGTGTAATTTAATCTTAATCAAACTACACTGATATAATACGCACCACCAGAGTTTTCCATCAAACTTGAATTCAAACATGAACACCTTCAGGCTGTCATGATAAACTCTGTGTCTCCGCTCACATTCTTCTTTTGTTATGAGTTTACCTCTGTATTCCAAAAGAAAGTCTCCTTTTTGGAATGGAACAGTCGTGAAAATGCCCCGACCTGAATTGCAGAGGCATACCAAGTGAGTGACAAAAGACAGTGACAAACTCCAAATCTAATCCAAACTAAAGACCAACTTACCTTTGAAGGCATTTATGTAGTGGATATCAAGTCCCAGTTTGTCCCTTCCAGCAGAAACATGACAGACTGCATCCTCCCGTGGAGGAATTATTTTTGTATGTGAAAATTTTGTAGTTGTTAGGGAAGTGAATGTGAGAGTGAATTTTCGCTGGCTTTGCGTGCTTAAAACTGTTGCAGTAGACGTTTGTGAAGTTTTGTTGTGAAAGGAGGATTAGAGTGTGTGTGTGTGTAGGTGTGTCTGTGAGAGAAAGACAAGGTGGGGGCCGAGTGCTGTGTGTGTGTGACTTTCTGCATGACAGAAGAGGAAGGAGAAGTAGGTCAGTTGATTTTCTGTGAAATAATAATAGTCAAGAAAAAGGGAAAACAATAAAGTGTGGAAGTGTGAGTGAGATATTGTCTCTGACTGGGGAAGCAGTGAGAGTAGAGGTCACCTTATTCCCCTGCTGGACACAAGAGAGAACAGGATTTGGAGTGTTGTGGAGGAAAATGATTAGTAATAACATCAAGCAGTTTTTGTGTTTGCAGTCAAGAACATATGAAATTTTTACTTGTGGGGTTTAAAGTTAGTAAAGAGTTAAATCAACCCTCCTCAAGAGTTCAATAATTTAGGCAGTTATGTTTATACGAATACTAAATGTATGTTTAGTGTCCTCATACAGGTGTTTTTTCTTAACCTGGAAACCTGAGTACGGCAGCAGAAGACAGGCCAAGCTTTGGCTAAAAATTCACGGCTGGACACCAGAGTTGTCCCCACCCCTCCCGGAAAACAAAAAGAAAAAAAAGAGAGAATGTAGTTTTAGGCAGGTTTTTCTCGCTGAACTGCTCTGGGTGCTGTGTCCCTGAATCTCACCAGTGTTAACCTCTGGCGGAAGACATGGAAAAAAGGAAAAGATGTTCCTGGTAAATGACTGAAACAAATAAAACCACACACAACCAGAGAAAGGTATGAGAAGTGTGAGGAACAGACACATGTGCGTGTTAGAGAAATGCCTCATTTGAGAAAAAGTTAAATTAACCCATATACAGACGCACCCATACATGCAATGAAGAAACAGCTTACATACATGTGCACGTACATGCAAGATTAAAGTAGCGACACTTAACATACACCTGTTTTTAAATGATATAGTTTATACATTACTGACAAATAAACTCTCTGGGTTGCAAGACAACAACTTAACGTCAAAAGACAAAGACACTGGTCTGATGATTAAGTGAGGATACGACAAATTTAGTGGTTAAAAGGGTCGAATTGGGACATGTTTTTGTTGCTTGTTTAAGACAAATGACTACTGAATGGTAGAAAATTCCTTTTTAGGTTTCTAAACAGGATCTTAAGAATTTTAACACGTACCTGTGTTGTCCTGTCAACTTGGGGGGTTATAAGTTGATTATATGGTGAGAAAAAACAAAAAAAGGGGGGATAACACAGCCAACACAACACAGCCAGCACAACATCATTTTCCTGTTCGCCTGTTTTGTTTTGTTTTTGTTTTTTCTGAAAGCCGAAGCTGACCTGGACTCCTACCCTCCCCGCTATCATCGTTGCCCTCTCCGCGACCATCTTTGACCCTTTGACCCCTGAAGGCCACAGCAGCTGGACTCACAACAACAACTTGAGGATGTCAACAGTGCTGCAAAAAAGCGATCTCATGCAGCAGAGACGGAGAGCACTAAACCTAAAGCCCGTTTCACTACACGGGGGAAATTCCCAGACTGCGTCAGCTGACAGAGCTGTGACGAGACGCACATTAAGCCCGGAGGAAAAGGGAGGGTGAGCAAAAGAATGCTGACCTCTGAGAAGAGCCGAACAGCAGAGCTGCAGAAGGCCGTGGAGCAAAGTAAGGACAACATAAACAGACTCCAATCTGACGTGGAAGGAAAAGACTCTGAGGTTTTTGCCCTCAGTAAGAGCTCAAGGCATCAGAGCAGAAACTGAGCATGGCTCCGGAGGAGCCGGCTGCTAATTGAACCCATCAGTCAGACTTGGAGGCCCACATACAGGACTTGAAATCAGGCGGAAGCTTGCTGGAGCAGGAGGTCGTCAGACCTGACGCAAAGCTCCAACAGCAGGAGCAAACCCTGAAAGAGTTACAGAAGCAAAAGGGTCAAGTTACAAGGAGAAGATGCAGGCAGCTGCAACAACGGATGAAAACAGACCCAAAGAGGAGGGGAGGACCCCAGGGCATGCTTCAGGCCGCTGGTTTACCCAAACAACAGAACAGGAAGGTGATGAACACAAACACACAAACACACACTTCTGCATCCGCCGACTTAGAATGAAGAGAAACACACACATGAACACTTATGCACTCGTTGAGTGAGTGAAAACTGATACACACCCATGCACCAAAATCAAAATGTTGATTTAATTCACTAAGAAGTGACACACAATGCTCCAGCTGCTGCAATGAAGAATGCTTTACTGACAAAGGCTCAATGCTGCACACAACAAATTCAAATACAGAATCTGCTACAATAATAAGCCCAGAGGGCATTTGTGTGGTCTGGGGAGCAGAGTCCGGAGCGGTTTGGTTATGAAAACGATGCCTGTGCGAGATATCTGGGGCTTAAGGCCTCGACTCAATTGTTTACTGTACACTAAAAAGAAAAGAAAACAGCCTGAGCAGTGGTGCAGAGTGAAAACGATGAATTAACAGTGTGAGTCTTATTTCAGAGCGCCACATCATCGTGATGGAGATTTAATAAAAGGAGGAACACACGGACAAAGAAGAAGAGAAAGGGGGGGCAGCCCTTGAACACGATTGCCTGAGGTATTAAAGTTCTGTACTAAATTCTGGTTTCCAGTGTGAGAAAAGTCACGCAGTGCCAGTAGTAGAGCTAGGTTGAGTGATGATTCTAAATTACTGTAAGTGAATCATCGTACACCCGTTCAAGTTTCATGATAACGGGGATCTAGACTTTGTTGAACTCTAGGCAATTTGAACAGCTAAGATTTGAGTGACCAAGTAGCAGTTGAATAAAAGTCATTGAATAAGTGTTGAAATAAACAGGCAGAATTAAGAGAATTAAAACATTTCAAGAGCTCAAATTACTTAATATGGAAACGGTTCTATTTTGTTTCACGAACGCAAAACATATAGGTTTAGGAATAGGAAAAGGTTGAGGTGGTGTTGATTTGACTCTGTGTAGGGTTAGGTGGGCATTTTTACTGATAGGAGGAATATTCAGTGACAAGTCCTAAGACCCGGGCGTCTGCATTTTTGTTTTTGTTATCTTTCATTTTATTTTGTTTTATATTTTGAACAGTGCACTGATTTTTGTTTGTGAATCTTTTCTTTAAGCAGATCTGCACATCGGAAATTACAAGCATTACACGTCGGCGAGAAAATTGTTGTAAGTGAGTTTCTCCGCATTAGAATTGGTTCTGGAGGAAACCACTTATGGGGACAATTAGAAAATGAGAGTCCCTGCCCAAAAAAAAAGGATTCAGCGAGGTAATCCGATCTCAAGTTCTTCTTTTTCTTTTTGAAATGACGTCATTTTGCTGAGGGCGGAAATCTAAATGCGGCGATGGTTTCCACTATCAGCAAAGAAAGAAAAATGGATGAATGAATGAATGGATGAAAGACTGGAAATAAAACAAACGGACTGACTGGTAAAAGCTGACAAGACTTGACTACGACTTAAGGTTAACCTCCACCGAGATAGAACAAGAGGGTGGATGAATTTATGTGTGATTCTTTTTACAGGAAATCTTTTTATAGCACCTCTGGAATGTGGATGTGCTGCTAATGTTTGCTTTGCTGTGTTAAGAATGTGTGAGGAGGGTGCAGTAGAAAACAGACAAGTGACATGAAAACAAGTAATGATAACAAATAACTAATTTGGGGACAGTTTAACCTAGAGCCCACTAACTGGCCATTAGGGGGCTCTCTCTCTTGGAGTAACATTGCCCAAAGGGTGAATAAAGCAAATTTCGGCAATAATAGTGATTTAATGATTGGAGAAACCTGAACATGATACTTGTCTGTTGTGCTGAATCTTTTATTACTCTTATGATTTGCAGGTGGTTGTAAATAAGCTGTTTACTTTAACAGGTTTGCTTTTTAGCTGAATTGCAAAATACAACTAGAACGATTAATTGAGACTAATCGCAACTAACCTGAAACTGAGGAGGTTCTATATAAGGAAGAATTAAAACAGGTATAAAATGCATCTGATCTTTAATTGCAGGTGTGACCATGAAGATTTTTGGTACAGATTGCAGGTTGTTGCTCATTATTGAAGTGTGCTCATAAAGGCAAAAAGCTATATAGGGGGTCTATGATTTGGTCTGTGTTTAATAATTTAGGTATGGCAAAATTAAAGGTTTTTAGACAATTTAGGGAACCAGTGAGAAGCATAATTAGATGATCAGAAACTGAGTACTAGACTTAAACTTAAGTTAGAATTAAGAATGCCCAATTTGTTTGAGGTCTGTTGTTCACTTTTATACACACATTGCAAATGTGCTTATAAGGAGACGGGATGGTCCAGTTGACGAAGGATCGGATTGATATATTGGAGGTATTGACTTCAAGTGAAGAGGGTTAAATGTATGCACGCTTACACACATAGAATCGGAATCAGAATCAGAATCAGATAAATCAGTCACATAGGCATAGCATAGGATTGGAATGAACAAAGTCAACAACATTAGGTTAGGAGAGCCAGCGAGGGAGATGTGTTGGCGTTCTGTCTCTTGCAGAGAAGGGAACAGACACCAGACGGGGACACGGAGATATGGGGACCCTTCACAGCAACTGGGGTCAAGTGTCATGGCCTTGGGGCTCCTTGAGAAGATGGATCCCATAACCACAGCGATAACCAGGAAGGGGTTGGCGAAAACTAGGAACACCAGAGACCAACGAGGTTCGAGAGGCTTTTGGCAAAAAGGGGGACACGGCGGTGACAACGGACAACAAACACACAGATCTTTGTTTGAAAGTGGGGCAGAATAATCCCCAGATCTGTGTAACGACTGAAGGGTGGTCTAACCCCGGAAGTCGAAGAAAGAAGAATCCGAGGGCGTTTCTTCACTCCAAGAGGAGGTGGTAAAGGGGCCTGAAGCGTGACAGGCTGAAACTCGAGTCTGAAGCTAAAAGAACAGCTGGGTTGTGGGAAAATTGGAAAACAACGGAGGTGTTGGGGTTGATAAGTGTCATAACGTGTTTGTTTGGTTTGGAGACAAATCCTGGTGTGAGTTGGGCTGGCAAGCCAGCCCAAAGAGGAGTAATGTGACCAGGAGATATTTTATTTTGTATTTTTATGATCACAGTTATAATTAGAAGTATCAATCATTAATCATTTACCATTGTGGAATCTGATGACAGTATAATCTTTGTTTTATATCTATGGTAATCTGAGTAAAGATTAATGTATGCAGGTTATCATCATTGTAATCAAGTTTCAAATGGTATCCACAGCATTGTATTCACCGTCCATAACTGGAGGGTCCAGCAGGACCTTGTTCTAATTCATTTGCAGGCCTACATCAGAACATGCACATAGAGAGTTATGTAAACACGCACGTTTACCCTTATTTACACAGGGAGGTCATGTCAGGACATTCTCTAGTTGGACACACAGGCTCACAGAACTGCACAACATGACATGTCACACACTTGTTTTTCTCTAAAGTATCATCTGATGTTTGTATAAGGAGAACTTTGGACTATGGGGAGACTGTTATCATTTCCAGTAAGGTCTAACTGTGTGATGTCATCATGGGTTATATAAGGATGGGGAACGGTCCACTCTTTGGAGATCTGTGGCTGTACGCTTGTCTTCCCATGCTTCTGTTTTAGAAGTGTGTAATAAAGATCACTATTCTGACATCTACTGAGACCATGCAGTCGTTTGTCTTCTCCTCAAAACTCGAATCATGACACTGGCTAAAGATTTCAGCTAACCAGCTGGACATAGTAGTGGTGGAGAATTAAAGGAAGAACTGATAGATCAAGTGATAGCAATATCTGAAAGAAGGAACACAAGACATTTGAGAAATACATTTGCAAGGATTACCAGTGTTCAAATGTTCCTCAACTTGTTTAATTACAGCAATTAACTGGCAGCTATTATGTTTAAACCTGTTTATCCACTACTATTCTGTCAACATAGAGTGGTATGTTGTTTTTTCCATTACACAGAGTCAAATGCGGCACAATGCCAGAGTTTGCTTCTTGGAAATGAGGTGCTTAAACACATATTCATTTAATTGAGAGATGATGTGTCAAGATTATTTCCTACAGAAATCTGGTTCCTGCTGTTGGCAGAAGACTTGAACTTGAACCTATAAGCCTTACTTTGCACTCAGCTGACACTTTTAGATACAGCGATCTTGTACTCGCTTATTTCCTGCTCTTTTGTCAAGATTATTTCCTACAGAAATCTGGTTCCTGCTGTTGGCAGAAGACTTGAACTTGAACCTATAAGCCTTACTTTGCACTCAGCTGACACTTTTAGATACAGCGATCTTGTACTCGCTTATTTCCTGCTCTTTGGTCAAGCATGTTTTTATCTACATCTAAAAGATACACAACTATATTTATAATACCAACCCATCTATTTAATTATCTAATTATTATATCTATATATAGAATAATTCTAATGAATTCTAATAATTCTAATTGGGCCTGTACAGCACAATCCCACTGATTTTGTGTTGCTTCCATCAGGCATGGCAACACTGATACTATGAAGCTGGTCTGTAATCTGTGACTAACGCTTTCAGTAGTTAGTGTACGTTATAATTTTTACCAGCAGCACAAACAGGAACATCAGATGTGGTTTTCAGCATCTGTCAAGCCTTTGTGTCTGTCTCAGCAAATTGTGCCAACATGAAGGAATCACAATTGTGCAAAATTAATTTACGAGACTCTATATGTGTGTAGTTGGATGACTGGATATGTAAAGCGCTTTGGGGTCCTTAAGGACTAGTAAAGCGCTATATAAATACAGGCCATTTACCATCTAGTTGTATCAAAATGCAAGTTTCAGTTTGGTAAGCCACCTTATTCCTGTGTGATGTCGCAGCTTAAACATGCTGAGACACCCCACAGGAACGAGGGCACTACACACCAAGGTAAAATTAAACATTAATTTCACCTCTGTCTTTCTTTTACGTTGACCCCAATATAAGTTATATCTTTAAAGAAAAGATTGTCAAGAGAAAGCGAATGAGCTGCAGTTAGTTAGAAATATACTGCAGTGTAATATTATATAATGAGCTTAAGTTATTCATGTCCAGTTTGTTACACATCAATAGTATTTATCCACTCCCAATCCTCCGTGTGTGTGTAATCAAGGTAAATTACTTTCATGTTACTCTTATCTGATTTTTACTGCACTAAAACACTAAGAACAACAAATAAGAAAATGAATATATATAAAAATACAATGTTACTCCCTTAAAAGTAAATACTGCCCACAGAGTGAGTTGCTTTGGAGGTTTCTCTTTCAAGTGATTTTGTATCTATTAGATACATGAATACACTAACCCTCATTGCACATTGCTACATGGGTTCTTACAAAATGAAAATGAAAATATGAAAGTGGGAATGGGGCCAAAACAAGTTGGGTAAGTATGCATGTTTGTTTTACATTTCTGCCAGTCACCTGCTGAGCAGCCTTTGTAATGTTTGCGTGGGTATGTGGGTAAAAATCTTTACATTGTTGTGTTGCAGTGAGCCAACAGACAGGTGTGATGTATGTCAGCACAATCATCAGAATTCAACACAGATTCCATCTGTTGCTTTTGAAATTTGCATTTCGACTGTGAGAAAAATCTGTGTTTCCAAACCTAGTAGCGTGGATGCCAGGTAATTGAAATAAACTGAATGTCAAACTGCTCATCAGAACGGTACCAGTGCTGCTTTCGAGTCCAGTGTCTTCCAGTTAATGAAAACGTCTTAGGGAACATTTGTCCCAACAGCATTACTGTTAACATAAGGACATGTTCGACATCAGGAGAAACAGACTGCTCCCTCTACCAGATATTTTTTCTAAAAGACAAGCTATGAAAAGGACTCTGAGTTCTCTGCTCAGTGTCAGGAAATGAAGGAGGTGGTGGAGAGTCATTGAGTCTTTATAGCTATGTAGAGGGCCAGAAGAAGGCTGCAGAAGATATTCAGGCACAACGTGAAGCTGACAAAAGGTGATATTACAGCAGAGCCCTGCCTCTACAAGGCAGACACAGCACTGCCCTCAGTAAACTATAATTAATATTCATCTTATAATGCAGGGTTTCCCCTTTCTGTACTTCAAGGAGATAAAAGGAGAGCTTCAGAGTTACACCCTGCTACTACCAGGTTGGACCCCCTTTTGCCTTCAGAACTACCTTAATTCTTCAAGATGCTGGAAACATTACCCAGAGATTATGTGACAGCATCGCACAGTTGCTGCAGATTTGTTGGCATACCTCAAAATATGAAGTAAGAGAAAGATAGCTGAAGCCATACCAGCCATACCAGCTTGGATGTCGACCAGATTAACAAGGTCTGCGTCAAGTGTTGAGGATTGGGACACACGGATGAGAAGTGGGCTCCTGGAACAATTCAATTCAGTTTTATTTATATAGCAACAAATCACAACAACAGTCGCCTCAAGGCGCTCTATATTGTAAGGTAAAGACCCTACGATAATACAAAGAAAACAGAAAACCCCAACAATCATAAGGACTCCCTATGAGTGGGAAGGAAAAACTCGCTTTTAGCAGAACCAGGCTCAGGGAGGGACGGCTATCTGCTGCAACCGGTTGGGGTGAGAGAAGGAAAACAGGAGTAAAGACATGCTGTAGAAGACAGCCAGAAATGAAAAATAACAAATAATTAAATACAGAGAGGTGTATAAACACATTAGTGAGTGAAAAAGATGACTGAAGAAAAAACACTCACGAGAATCCCCCAGCAACCTACATCTATTGCAGTGTAGCTAAAGGAGCTCTTGCTCTTGACGAAGGCGGTCACACTTTTCACCTCTCCTCCTCCTCCTCTCCCTTAGCTTCCCTGCTTAGCCTCTTGTGTCCTTGTCTAGTCTCGTATTTTTTGTATTACTTTTCCCTGGAACACTCTCTCACAGTCTGTTCTCTAAAACCTAAAGGAGGAATTATGGATTTGATCAACTGGTCCCTGAATGCAATTGACACCCGACGAGAAGTTTGGGCTCGGGTGAGCCTGAGTGCTGAATATATCTACCTATTCGGAACCTTGATAACAGGGTTCTTGCTGATCGGAGCTGGCTTGGCCCTGACTTATCGAAGAATTAAGAAAGCAGAACCGGCTGTTCAAACCCCCACAAGGCTGCCCGCTGGGATTGAAACGATGGGACGAGGCGTGAGTTTCTCCAAATGGGCTCAGTGAGTGCAGCATGGATAAGATCTTGGAGAAGCTTACGGCTGCCGTGAATACTCAGAATAAGATCTCTGAGTGCAAACTGGATTACATCTTGGAGGGGCTCGCTCGGAATAACACCTCTGAGCGCAAATTAGATCACATCATGGAGAAGCTCACGGCTCTCCAACAGGAGATTGAGAGACCAGTGTTGGACTGTTAGAACAGCTTTGAAATTCATATGAGTTGTTCGCACTAAAGTAAAAACCACCATCACTTCATGCGGATACCCCTTCGGCGCCAGCTGCGGTCTCAAGGCTGGAGCTGAACAAAAACACCCTCGACTGTGTTTAGACTGTTCTTCCCATTCTATGCAAGGCCACCTGGGTTGGCTGGAAGACTGTTTACTTAGCCTGGCAGGGCGAAGGACATTGTCTCAGCTGAACTCTGGACACGCACACACAGACATATATACACATGCAGATGTACACTCATCCCCCTCCCCCTCCAAACGCCTTCGGCGCTTATTCCCCTCCGATGCTGACGGTGGATCAAGGAGACCAGCGCTTATGCTGCAGGCCCGGATGCCCTGTCTATACTGGCTGTCTCTCACCCTTTACCCATCCCTGTTGCTTGTCATGTGTTTCTTTGGTGTATTAAGTTTTTTTTTCATGTGTCATGTGCAGAGGTGTTTTTTTTTCTGTTCTCAAACTGAACCCCCTGTTGGAGCTCAGTCTGGGGGGAGTTATTTTTTTCTCCTTATCTTTCCTCATGTGGTGCATTTTCCATTGTTATACCTCTCTGACCTGTCTTCCCCATGTGATGTTTTTGTGTAATGTATGTATGGTCGGAGGGTAAGATGGCGTGCAATAGGTCGACAGCCTTAACATGAAATTTCCCCTTGTGGGACTAATAAAGGTATCTTATCTTATCTTATCTTTAGCAAAAAGGAAAGTTTTAAGCCTAATTTTAAAAGTAGAGAGGGTGTCTTCTAAGCTGGTTCCATAGAAGAGGGCCCTGAAAATTGAAGGCTCTGCGTCTCATTCTACTTTTAAATAATAATAATAATAAACTTTATTTATAAAGCACACTTAAAAACCAAGGGTATGCCAAGGTGCTTAACAAGTAACATAGAGAATAGGAGGAGGATAATAGAAATAGGACCAAAGCAAGTACTAAGTATGCAAGCAGGTAGCTGTCACTGATACATAGGAAAGCAACAGGTACAGAGCAAACAAGAATTTAAATGAGCATAAAAGTGCATAATATAAAATCATAAAAGAAATATTAACTAGAGGGAAAGGCAAGATTGAATAAGTGGGTTTTTAGTCGTGATTTGAACAGTGCAATGGAATCAGATGCGCGGAGGTCGAGAGGAAGGGTATTCCACCGGGGCAGCCAGAGCAAACGCACGGTCACCCCGGGACTTCAGCCGAGATCTGGGTTGGGTCAGAAGTAGCTGAGTGGCAGATCTGAGTGTTCTAGCAGGAGTATGTGATTTGAGAAGTTCACTAAGATAACTTGGCACTAATTTATTAATAGTTTTGAATGTAAGGAGTAATATTTTAAATTGAATACGGTACTTTATGGGCAGCCAATGCAAGCTAGCTAGTACAGGAGTAATAGGGCAAAATTTCCTGGTACCAGTCAAGAGGTGGGCTGCTGCATTTTGGACTGTTTGCAGTCTAAGAAGAAGAGAAGAGGGAAGACCGTAGTACAAGGAATTACAGTAATCCAACCCGGAGGTCACAAAAGCATGAATAAGCTTCTCCAGGTCCTCATGCGGAACATAATGCCTAGCCTTAGAGATAAGGCGCAGTTGGTAGAAGCTAGATCTCACTACAGCAGACACTTGCTTATCGAGTTTGAGCGAGCTATCCAGCAGTACACCCAAGTTACTGACGTAGTCACAAGAAAAGCTAGCAAAGGAGCCCAGGGCAGCACAGAGTTGGGCACGAGGGATTTTACTGTTGAACACCACAATCTCAGTCTTCTTATCATTTAATACAAGAGAATTACTCAGGAACCATTCTTTGACCTCCCGCATGCATTCTTGAAAGTAGTGCAGGGACACAGCAAGGTCGTCAGTAAGTTCAAAATAGATCTGTATGTCATCGGCGTAACAGTGGAAGGCGATATTGTATTTTTCAAAGATTGCGCCTAGAGGGAGCAAATACAATGAGAAGAGAATAGGGCCCAACACTGATCCTTGAGGCACACCACAACAGACCGGAGCGGAGGAAGAGGAGAAGGTGCCCAAGTTAACTGATAAAGAACTATCAGCGAGATATGATTTAAACTAGTCGAGGGCAGTGCCTCTAATACCCACAGTGTGCTCAAGTCTTAGTAATAAAATGTTATGGTCCACCATATTAAAGGCCGAAGAGAGGTCCAGTAAAACTAGGACCATAGAGCGTCCAGTATCAGTGATTACAAGAATATCATTAAGAACTCTAACCAACGCTGTTTCAGTGCTATGGCAGATTGAAATTTCTCAGCAATGTTGTTTGTGTCCAAGTACGCCTGGAGCTGGGAGAGAACTAGTCTCTCCAGGATCTTGGACAAGAATGAGAGCTTAGAGATCAGTCTGTAGTTTGAAAGGTCATAACAGTCAGAGTTTCTTTTTTTAAGAATCGGGTGGACAACAGCATGCTTAAAAGCCAAAGGAACAGAGCCTGAGAGCAAGGAAAAGTTCATAAGAAATAGGATACTAGGTCTGATTACATCAAAACAGTCCTTAGCTAAACGAGATGGAAGAATGTCAAGCACAGTATTGGTGTTATTCATTTGAACAACTAGCCGCATAAGAGTCAAAAGTGACACAGGCTCAAACTGGTGGAAAGTTGAAATGCACTCAGGAATGGGGAGAGGATATAAAACAGGGGGAAGGGAGGACTTAAGAGATGTGATCTTATCTAAAAAGTGAATTTGAAATTGCTCACAAAGAGCCTGAGAATAAATTAAAGGCATGTCCGGGGAAGGGTTAACCACAGAGTTAAAAATTTTAAATAAGGTACGGGGGTTATGGTCATTGGCCAGGATGATTTTGGACAAGAAGGACACTTTGGCCGTTTTAGCAGCACTTTGGAATTTTAAGCGGCTAGTCCGTAGCATGTCGTGAGAAACCTGAAGTTTATCTTTTTTCACCTTCTCTCAGCGCGCCGACACACGCGATGTAAAGCGCACGTAGTGTCATTAAGCCAACAGGTTCTAGGGCGCTTCATCTTAATGGGGGCAACAGTATCAAGGATTGAAGAAAATAGCGATAACAAGGTATTACCACAGTCATCAACCGAGCGAAAAGAACAACAGTTGAGAGTGACAGATGCAGAATCCAAGAAAGACATAGAGAGGTTTGGCGAAGGGGAGCCGCAGGATGTAGTTCATTAGTGCATAAGCCAGTATCAAATATAACTGGGAAATGATCCGAGATCCCAGCGTCACTGTCCACTTCCTGCTGTGACAAAACAAATTTCCCACGTGTGGGACTAATAAAGGTTATCTTATCTTATCTTATATCCTTGATACAAATGTCCAGACCATATGAGAAAACCAAGTCCAAAGTATGTCCTTTAACATGCGTTGGGTCATTAACCCACTGAGCCAGGTTAAAAGAGTCCGTAAAGCAAGGAAGTGTTTAGCAAATGGGTCATCCTTACAGCAAGTGTGTATGTTAAAATCACCGACAATGAGAACACAACCATACTTAAAACGAACGGAGCCTAGGAGATCAGCAAAGTCTGTGATAAAATATTTGCTATATTTAGGTGGTCGATAAACCACCACGCAGAGTGTGGTTGTGGATGCCGTCATCTCCAATAATTGGACTTCAAAGCTAGAGTAGGTAGGTGAGGGTAGCTGCCGAACTGCATAAGAATTTTTAAAGACTGAGGCTACGCCGCCACCCCTACCAGTAAGCCTTGGTGAGCTAAAAGTGACACAGTCCGATGGAAAAGTTCGGTAAACCTGTTTATCCACTACTATTCTGTCAACATAGAGTGGTATGTTGTTTTTTCCATTACACAGAGTCAAATGCGGCACAATGCCAGAGTTTGCTTCTTGGAAATGAGGTGCTTAAACACATATTCATTTAATTGAGAGATGATGTGTCAAGATTATTTCCTACAGAAATCTGGTTCCTGCTGTTGGCAGAAGACTTGAACTTGAACCTATAAGCCTTACTCTGCACTCAGCTGACACTTTTAGATACAGCGATCTTGTACTCGCTTATTTCCTGCTCTTTGGTCAAGCATGTTTTTATCTACATCTAAAAGATACACAACTATATTTATAATACCAACCCATCTATTTAATTATCTAATTATTATATCTATATATAGAATAATTCTAATGAATTCTAATAATTCTAATTGGGCCTGTACAGCACAATCCCACTGATTTTGTGTTGCTTCCATCAGGCATGGCAACACTGATACTATGAAGCTGGTCTGTAATCTGTGACTAACGCTTTCAGTAGTTAGTGTACGTTATAATTTTTACCAGCAGCACAAACAGGAACATCAGATGTGGTTTTCAGCATCTGTCAAGCCTTTGTGTCTGTCTCAGCAAATTGTGCCAACATGAAGGAATCACAATTGTGCAAAATTAATTTACGAGACTCTATATGTGTGTAGTTGGATGACTGGATATGTAAAGCGCTTTGGGGTCCTTAAGGACTAGTAAAGCGCTATATAAATACAGGCCATTTACCATCTAGTTGTATCAAAATGCAAGTTTCAGTTTGGTAAGCCACCTTATTCCTGTGTGATGTCGCAGCTTAAACATGCTGAGACACCCCACAGGAACGAGGGCACTACACACCAAGGTAAAATTAAACATTAAGAATTAAGAAAAAAATATGCATACTTTAAAATCCTGTTACAAGTCAGTACAGTTGTCAAATCACCTCGATCTACTCTGGAACTTTTGTGGTACACAGAGGAATTTATGGTTAATTCAGTGACCGCAAAGTGTCTACATCAAGCCTATTCAAATGGCGGCCCGCGGGCCAAATGCGGCCCAGAAGCAACCTGCGAGTGGCCCTGCCTTGATTGGCAGAAACACAGAGAAAACGCAAAAAATGAATTCATTAATTAATTTTTAAAAATTAAAAATTCCTACAGCGTAGTGTAGACTGTGAATGCAACACTCCTAGTAGCCTAGCAATATTTAACCCACAATGCACCGTGATGTAAACATATTAAACAATCATCGTAATATATGATGCGACAACAGCATGTCTTTCTCACTCCAAAAGCGCAAAATTGACAATGAAAACTGTCGGTTTAACCCTGCCTGGACTGACAAATACTTATTCATTTTACCGAGTTTAATAATCTTACAACCGGAGTTGTACTACCATGGTGAGGGTCCTGTACAGCCCAAGAGAGAGCTGCAGCATCTTCCCTTCGTGTTTGCTTCTTGGCGAAGAAGAAAAGGCCTTTCACAGATTCTGAAACAATGAAATACTGCATGCTGGCCGTGGTGGATGCGGTGAAAAGTGAGTGTGACATCTGCTATTAAAAACGTACCCCTGTAGGACAGTTCAAATATTCGTAGAATTGAAGTTCTGACGTCAGACGAGTTTGAAATGCTGTTAGATGACCTGAAGAAAACTGATGTAATGTCTATAGCAGGAGATCACAGACAGAACTGATAATGCACAGTTATGCGTATATGTCCGTTTTTTGGATGGGAAATTGCTCGGTTTACTACCGTTAGAGGGACACACAGCTGGCGAAATGATGTTTGAGAAGATTTAAGCTCTTTTTGAGGAAAATGGTCTGGATATGAAGCGTGTCTGTATACTTGTGACCGATGGGGCTCCATCCATGGCAGGAAAAGTGAGTGGTCAGTGAAATATTTATTTTAATTTGAAAGGGAATTATCAAAATGTTTTTTGTTATTATTATTTCAAATGTGCAAAAAATAGTTTAGTTATAGCTCCCTTTTTTTTAAATGGACCTTTTGTGTGCATTTGTGAGAGGTCACCACCAGATCTATAGGGGAAAAGGAATAAAAAAAATACTTGTTTTTCAGTACAGTTGTGTGGGTTTGAAACTGATCATGATCTGCTGCTTACTGGCTTCAAAAAAAATATCTGGCCCAGATAAATTCCTCGGTTTGAAAATCTGGCCCAACTAACTTCGTAGTTGAATAGGCATGGTCTACATCATCGTGCTTGACAGTCGCGATGAGGCATGCTGTGATGTGCTGAGTTTGGATTTAGCCAAATGTGGCATTGCGCATTATAGCCAAATATTTCCATCTTGGTCTCTTGTGTTTAGGTCTTGTGGTTTATTCAGATTCAACTACAAATTTAAACCATGTTGCCATGTTCTTTGTAGAGAGAAGAGGCTTTCTCCTGACTACCCTTACAAACAACCTTCTGCAGTTTCTCAGAGCTTTGCGAAGCCTGACTTTTAGGATAAATTTGCTGGGATACCCACTCCTGGGAAGTTTGGCAGCTGTCTTGAACTTGTGAATAATCTTTCTCTTCTTTCTCTGTAGATTAATAAACTTTTTTAATGGCCTTCTCCTCCCAAACTGAAGTGCAGCTCATTTCATTGTTGTAACATGCAAATGAAAACTATTTGTATAGACTTGCTGATAATGAATTAATAAAGTGCATTTTATTAGCTGGCTGATATTACCATCATACTCACGTGCAAGCAGTAAGGATGCTTTATTTTTTACAGCACAACTGCTCATGATGACATATTGTTTTGTTAAATAAATAATGAGACGGTGTGATATGTCATATATTGTTGTTCATCTAAGGTTATATTTACTTCATTTTAAGACCTGTTAAGGGCCAGGTCTTTTTAAAACTATTGTTACTTTGAAATCATGCATAAAACTTCACAATATAAAGACGTTGTATTTTCTTTTTACCATGGTTGTATGGTAAACTACAACACATGACCTGCCTGTGTGTTTTATTACGAATACTGGGTTTTGATAGAAGATCAAAATAATAGTTTTCAAATGGACATTTTGAATGACTTTATGTTGACCTTTAGATTTCCTGTAACATCACTGAAATTAATGTTTTTTTTTCCACTCGCATCATTACTCTTATGCTCACATTTAACCTGTGTCTAACGAACTTTTAGTCTCTTAAACAACACATGTGGTTCTCTGTGCTCTGTGCTTCTTTTCTGGGTCCCCCTCCTCTAGTTGGTTCTGTTCGGTCTGGGGCTTGCTTCATTCTCGCCAACCCTTGCGGTCGCTGTTGTCCTGAAATCTCCTGTACAGGAAACAAAACAAAACGCCTCTCTCTGCTACACCTCAATAATCTACTGTGTTCATCTATTGTTCTCTTAATTATTCAAAGTTGGTTCAAAATATCATGTTCTGGGCTCTATCCTTTATATTAACTTTACTTAACCTTTACTTAATCTTAATGTTCCTTATGTGTGTGAGCAACACTTTTCATTTTATTAAACACACCCAGGGTAAGATATACACCATCACCATATCAGCATAAAAACAGACAGAGATGTTCCTCTTTCTATCACATTCTTCCATTATGATTCCTGGGGACTTACAATTTCTTGACTCTACTTCTGTCACTTGTTGCTAGGCAAGCTCAAATGCAGTTGGAAGCTAAATGATTTCCAGGCCCTTGGCCTGGCCTATGTTTAAAGCATTTGTGTTTGTAAGCGTGTATGCGGTTTAACCTTCTATTGCTCCAAGTCACTTACACAATAGATCGTCGGGACAACGCGCCAAACGAAGCTTAAGACCTTGAATAGACTGAGCATCAACTCTTTCATGAGCACAATATGCAATATGTATAAGAAAATGATTATAACTGCTTATTCTAATAAAAAGAGATCAAAGAGAAAACAAACATTTTTCAATCAGTTAAGCCTTACCCTAAACCAATCAAAAAGTCCTTCAAATTCATGAGGACTGGCATTTGGACCCCACAAGTGCCTGCTGGTCCCCACAAGTACAGTTGAATCACACACACACACACACACACACACACACACACACACACACACACACACACACACACACACACACAAAGCTAGAGCAGCATTTAAAACAAAACAAATGTTAAACACTTCTAATTCACTACTTGCTTGCCCTGTTCTTTAAGTGCATCAGGTAATTAAAATTTTGTGCATTAAGAGTTATGACCCACTCTAGGATTCTAAATAAACTCAGTAACCTAAACAAAATAAAAAAAGACAAACAAAAAACCGTAAAGGGATTAGTTATAAAAGTGGTCGGTTATACACTTTCATAAAGAGGAAAAAGGAAATACTGAACTACATGTACATAGATCAGAGGTATTCTAATTTTGTATATTCTAATTAGTTTTTATTTTAATTCTGTTTTGAAATTTTTTCAAGTCAGGTCACGTACTCGTTTATTGTATGAAAATGTTTAATTTTAGTTGTTATTACTGTCAGCATCAGTTTTAGTCTTTTTAATGATTACTGTATGTAATGTCAGAGGCAACATTTAGGAAAATGTTACAATGCAAATACAGAACCTTTTGATAGTAGTGACATTCAGAGTCTCGATAAACATGTCAATGAAAGCCTTTTGATAGAATTTTTACAAAAGCAACAAATAATACAACTTCCTCTCTCCCTATATATATTTTTTATAGTTAGTTTTCAACTCCATGTATTATTTCAGTTATTTTGCAAACATTTTGGAGTCTAGTGTTTGTTTTTATTTTAGTTAACTAAATGTTTGCTCATATCTAGTTTTAGTTTAGTTTTAGTTAACAACCTTGACATAGACGTAAGTGCTATGGTTAGGCACACCTTTCTGTTTTGTTTTCTGTTCTGCATGACTGATGTTGTTTTGTTTTGTTTTTTTTGTTCTCAGACATTGTGTTGAAATCAGATTTCCCATAGAAGATGTGGTATTTTAAAACCAAGAAAACAAAACCAAAACTATGTAGACCAGTCTCTGCAATAGTTTTAAGACCTCCAGATGGCATTTGAAGCGCAACTTGTTACTGACACCAATAAAAAAAAGTAACAAAAAGAAAAAACAGAACTTTTTTTTTGTTTTGTTTGCATTTTTTTTTTTTACTTGACAGATTAAACGATATAGATTTGAATTGTCTAAGAATAGCCTATCTGAAACAAATACTGTCCCACAATTCCTTACTCAGGCCTTTGTTACATTATTACATCTCCTTTTCTTCTTTTTTAATGTGCACAATAACTCGAGATTATTATAATGAATGTTTAAAAGTATGATTCATTGCTATGAGGAAACAATGTTCTTTGTGAGTGTCTCGTGCACATTAGAGGTAAGACAAAGAACATTTACTGGAACTCTGCCAGTGCTGGCAGTACAAAAGCAGTGCTGCAGGGAGTCCTGTTGCTTCACATGAGATGTATATGAGCCAAAGAAGACGTGGCAAGGTAATTAAGTTATTTCGGTTAACCTCCTAGGACCTGGCGTCCACATATGTGGACATCACATTTTGGGTTATTTAGACCAAAATACTCAATTTTGCATGGGCCTGATATCCACTTATGAGGACATTATACTGCTACTGTTCTATCAAAATTTTAAACGAATATCCTCATATGTGGCTTTTATTTTTCTTGAAAACAAAAATAAGGTAAAAAAAAATAAATCTGGTAATTCTTTGTTTTTACATTCATCTGGCCCCAATATGCCCAAATATCAAAGAGAAATTAAAAATGCACACCATGGAAGAGTTCGGGTCTTAGGAGGTTAAACTAAAAATTATTTTCAGACTTCTCTGGGATTGTTTTATATTATTATTATGTGCTATTATATTATGTGTATGCTGAAATTTGTGTTAGCGCCATTTATAGTTATTACATGTTTTATTTTGAAAAGCCTGAAAGGGATATGATGCTTTTGTTGTGAGAATTTGTGAAAAATAAAACAAGTGAATGTTGAATTGACGCGATGGTTTTACCGTCGTTGTTGCACAAACCGACGCATAAAACAGCCTCTTGTCCATCCAGACTCTTATTTTAGATATAAGAGAAATAGAGAACTCCAAGAAGAAACAAAGATAGCCATTACACCATGTTTAGATTTCACTGATATCGCACAGTAATGCCTATATTATTAGCTGAGAGTATTTCAGTGCACATCAACATTTAAACAATTTAAAACATCTTCTGTTCTATAAGCTACTTAACAAATTGTGTACATATACATGTTGCATACCCACTTTTTTATTTATGTATATTCATTCTGCAGGTTTGATTTTGAGTTATGGCGGGTCAAACCCTATTGTTTTTGCTGCTTTTGGTGATTATAGGTGAGTATTAAATAAAATCAGCCTAATGATTTATTGTTGTTGTATTGATTAGATTATTGCTGTTTAACGATGTGAGGATTCTAAGATTTGTATTCAAACACGTGCTTATTGTGATAGGTCATGTGAGTCCTCAGACAACAAGTAAGTGAAAGCTTTGATCACCTCTCTATAATTTATTAACATTCTCTTGAAGATCTATCAGAAAACACTAACAGTAATCCAAACTTTTTCCTCTGGCATCAAAATAATTTTAGCTGCACATTATTTTAATATAAGAGTTATCTCATCAGGTGGCTTTTGAATAATCTGATCTGAGTTCAGTCTGAGGCCACAACCTCCTTATTGGTTGTTGTTTTTTAGTTCTATAGTGTTCTGTTTTTGTGTTCTGATTTACTCTTCCTGCTATGACAGGCCAAAATGCTTTCAAAAGGATTTATTCTGGTTCTTCATGCTGTACAACCCCAATTCCAAAATAAAGTAATGGAATTGGAATCTAAACAACGATTTGCAAAGTGTTCCTTCATGTTTTCCTTTTTAGAATCACAGCTTTTATAAGATTTGTTGCTGCCATCAAATTTGAAATGAACCAATATATTTTTTTAATGGTACAGTTCTAAGTTCAAACTGTTTGTGTGTTTAATTTCAAATACATTGAAGTTTCTGAGTTTTGCAAATAACTTCAATGTGTTTTTAGTTACCTTTTTGACAGTAACTTTTTTGGAATTGGGGTTGTATTTATTAAGACACTGTATCTGTAGGATACAGTGTTTAAACTGCAGCATAATGGGGCAAATCCCCTTTTTACTCTTTTAAGGTACCCTCTATCCAATATCTGGAACAACAAGCACTGCTTCAGACGATGGAAGTTCTCCTCTTATTGTCCTACAGCGTGCTTTCCTGTATTTTGGACAGTCGTATAATCAGATTTATGTAAGTAAATTATGTTTTGGAAAACTCAAACATCTTTGTTTTATACATCTGCATTTTAAATGCAGTGACAAATCAGTTACAACTACAGAGCTGAATTGTACATGCTTAAAAAAGAAAATGAAATGAAAAAGAAAAAGAAAAGAAAATTCACTGTTATGAAAGTAATAATGTATGTTCAATTTCAAAATTACTTGCCGACTTGTCATTTTCATCCAGTACCAAAATACATAAAAATAGTTGAATGCTTCTGTGTGGTGGAATGTAGGACCAATAATTACTTACAAGGAAAATGTAGCTGTACAGCAGTGATGATTTATCGTAGACTGCAAAAAAAGATGGCTGGATGTAGCTTTTGGGTCTGAAAGTGAAGTCAATGCTCGCAATATGTTCCTTAAATATATGTTTTTTCTAATGACCACCAGGGGACAACTCACAGAGTTTGACAAAGGCAGCTATTTAGTAAGAGTCCCACATGTTAATGTGTGCATATATACCTATGTGTGCATCAGGTCACTCTTTGAACATCTTTCAGCTTTTGCCACGTGTGGAGACCAAACACTGTTTGGTATTTCTGCCACCTCTGCACATCCCCACATCAGGTAGCAAGTTAATGCAGGGTGTCATTCCTTTCCACCAAAAGCTTACTTTATGAATCACAATAGGTTACCAAATTGTTAACGATTCTTAGTCACTATTAAAGACACTATTAAAGTGCTGTCAGAGTTTGTTGTTGCATACAGTTAATTATACATGACTGCAGTGTACATTAACCTTGCTTCCTTGTACTCGACTTCACTCCACAAAAATCTCATGTTGATTTTTTTCTTAGTCAGTTGTCATGCTAAAATATTTTAATTACACACTGGAATTTCAGACTTGAACTGTGCAAGATGGTGCGGTTTCCCCCTGTGGGGCGAGGGCACCTGGACCTGGGATATAGAGTATGGTTGGGGGTTGTGATTGTGTGTACAGTGTCCATTAGTGTTTGTCTTCATATTAGGTGAGTGCTGAGTATTGGTACGTGTGCATGAGGGAGGGAATGGATGTTTGTGTCTGTGTGTGCCTGTATGTCTGTGTCTATATTAGAGATGGCACGATACCACTTTTTTATGTCCGATACCGATATCATAAATTTGGATATCTGCCGATACCGATATGAATCCGATATAGTGTTTTTTAATCAACAAAACTGTTTTTTAAAATATCTTGCTGCATTTTGTATAAGTTCATACTCAAGTTTAAAACAACAACTACACTAAAGCTATTCTGTTATACCTGTATGCAAAAAATCAGCAATACTGATCAATCTAATAAACTTAAACCTACACCATCCTCCCTATTCTGGTATTTTAAAGAGTACTTAGCGTAAATATTAAGCAACCTAACTAATAGGGTTCCAACTCCCAGCAACAACAAAAAAAAATAAATAAAAAATAGGGAACCACCCCTCACGCTCCACCTCATGATGCTTAATCGACGTAATCAACCTTAATTTGATGCAGTGTGAAAAAAAATGCACAGAAATCAATTATTTTTCAAGAAATATTAAATAGATTCAACATCTTTCTTCAACAAAATTGCAGACTGCACAGATGGTACCTTCCCAAAGGAAAAAAGTACTATAGCTTACTAGGGTATATATATTAGACTTAATAGTCACTATATACAGTAATTGACTTCTATTCCTTTTACATCAAATTAAAACTTTGGGTGTCAGATAATTACTTATTAAAAGCTAGAAATTTTAAATGAGAATAAGAAAGAAAAGTATGTCTTTGTGCCCCCTTTTCCCTGTTAATGCCCTATCGGCCCCCCTGGCTAAACTTTGCTAGATCCGCCCCTGCACAGTTACCAGCGTCAGCTACGTAGAAAAAGATCCTGGTGTAGAAAGTAATATTAAATAAATTCTAACAACAGCTTATCAAGCTTAAACGTGCTGCTGTTGTTCAGCCGCTGGTTTCCTCTTTCTGGTGCAAAGTGGGCCAAAAACAAACAAGAGAGACGGACTCGCGACAGAAAAGCCGATCAGCTGATCATTAAGCAGTTTCATGATTGTAGTAGCAGCAGGAGAGGCAGTCGCTTGTTAAGCTTAACGCAGGAATGCTTTACATTCAGAGATGGACTTACACACTTGCTTTACTTCTCTCGGGGATAACTTTGTCGGAGATGAAATGCCGGGTTGCTAGCGAAGCTCCACATGCTATCCAGACCACTGACAGGTCCCGCATGCCACAGCCGCTCTATCACATGATGCATACTGCTCCGACGTGCTAACGTTCTGAGGTGAGTTACGGCGTGTTGCAAGTTTTGTGAGGTGCTTTCGTGATATTTAATGGATCGGATTACATTTTTTATTTTTCTCCGATATCCGATCCAGTAATTTAGGTCAGTATCGGACCGATACCGATACGTAATATCGGATCGGTCCATCTCTAGTCTATATGTCAGGTCGGGAGTCGGGACTTAGACTCCACCTCTCTGGGAAGGAGGCCTATCTCCACTCGTCACACTCCATGCCGGTAGCTGATGCCTCCAGGCGTCGGTGTGTTGGTGGTTCTAGGTATCTGGGACTGGGTGCCCGGGGCTCAGTCACGTCCTTCTTAGGGGTTGGGGGCCCTCAGGCCTCTGGGCCTGCGGCTTGATTCACTCTGGCACAGCTGGCTGCCGGCAGAGCCCGCGGGCACGTCACTGCAGCCCCCTCTGGCTTCTGCTCTGTGGCTGCTGGGTGACCCCTTGTCTGGGGGTCTCCTCAGCTTTTCCCAGGAGGGTGACATGGATGCCCCTCCAATGGTCCTCCTTGGGCTCTCGCACTCTGGGGCCTGGATCTCCTCCATGCCTGCTTCATGCCCTAGGGGGCAGGGCTATAGCTTTTTTCTTTTCCTTCCTCCCTTTCCTATCCCCCAGCCATGTCTGTCCCATCTTTAACAACTAAAAATATAATAAAATAAATAAATAATAACAACGATGGATCAAATGGACCACTATGGCAGGGCCGTGATGATCGACTTGTTAAAGTAAATCTGTAGGGTATCTTTGTTGGCCTTCAGACTGAAATTTTGATGTCTAAAGAACCAAATGGGACAGGCAAAAAACAAACAAACTCCCGCCCCAAATAATTGTTCTTGACTTTGTAAAATAGTACATGGAATGATACATCATGTATAATTTTTGTGAATATAAATTAGATGTTATTGTTGGGAAATGAAAATGATGCTTTTCTAAGGTACTGTAGGTACATAAACATCTGAAATGAATAATTTTAACCTGTTATTAGACAGTTGCTAGCAACACAATGACATCAGAATACATCATACATAATGAAAGTTTTGTTGCTATAAATTATATTATTAAATATTATTATATTTAATAGTTGAATAAAGATTCCCCAAATATCAGCATGGGCTGCTGGTGTCTGATTGTTAGGCAAAACGATTTTCTCCTAATAAAGGTTAAACAAAAGAAAGAAAGAAAACTCCTAGTATTCTTTAGATAAAAATTAGACATTATTTCTGGTACACTTCTTTGAATTCTGTCTGTAGGAGACAAAGTTGGTTAAGTGAACCATTGTGTTTACGTTGATGAGTTCATGTGGTCACAAAAAATTGACAGGGTATTGGTCTTCTGCATAGAACTTTGCGATCACCAGCTAATGATGAAATTTACTTCACCTGGGCACAAGCAGATCCTAATGCAGATCTGTAATGTTTATCTTAGGGTGGATCTACTTTCTCAGATAGACCCCTTTATCATCAGCTGGTTTATAACACATAGATAGTAGTGGTCAGAACTATCCGCTAAGGCTTTGCAGTGTGGCCATTTATCTTTTACATGTAATCTATGGGCAAAATCAGCTCAAACAATTTGCACTGTGTCACTAATAAGTAAAATTCCAGTTTTTGCCAAATTAGCTCATGTTTGTTCTGGGCATTGAACTAAAGCATTTTAACAGTAAGCAATCTCTTATACTGGAATGTGGATGAGTCAGAAAACGAGCAATGGTATTTTATCTCCAGCTAACTAAACTAGTATAAATATGAGAAATGGCTAGCACAAAGCTAACATTATCCTTATAGTTGCAAACTAGGTATAGAGTACTTAAATATCAACTTTTAAAAGTTGATATTAAAAGTATTTTGTTTATATTTGTGAATCTGACTCATTACCCCATCAGTAAGTGATTATTGTTTCCTCTATTTATTTATACTACGCTACAGGTATAGTATAGGTTTGAATGGTACAATTTGATATCCCTGTGTTGGTGCTGTTCCTATATCATCATAATAATGCTCGTCCAGGGCCAACATCGCAACTGATCATGAGCATGTCTGCAAATTGAGTTCGCATTAGTCAAGAATCTGGCTAATGCTATTAAAAACTATCACTTGCAAATCAGCAAGTAACATAAATTTGGCCAACAGCAAACTTAACCCTGACAATGTATTTATTAAAATGTTTTTCCTTACATTACATACACATCCTTACATTTCCTTACAAAGACATAATATTACAACAACGTGACTGGTCAGTTGTAATATTGATCCTGGACCATAATTACTATGATGATGCAGGAACAAGACCAACACAGTGATATCAGATCCACCATTTTAATAACAAGTGATCAACACTTGTGTCTGAAGTGCCTACAGTTGATACCTAATTTATACTGGTTTTGACTTACAAGAATGTTTTTATTTTCTAGGTAAACCACAATGGGCATCTGACCTTTGATGCATCATGGTCTAGCTACACCCCGCAACTGTTTCCAATGTATGGATCCAGAGACATCATCGCTCCATTCTGGACAGATTTAGACAACAGAGGAAATGGTCAGATCTACTACAACCAATACACCAGTGGCAGTGTTCTCCAGCAAGCTACACAGGACATTAATCAATACTTTCCAGGACTCAATTTTAATGCAAACTGGGTCTTTGTTGCAACTTGGTATCAGGTTGCCTATTTTCCAACGAGTGGAACAGTAAGTCACCTCTTACTAAATTATGCAATCAATATGAAGCATAGGGTTATAATACCTATGAATATATATACTTTAAAAACAAGAAGTTGCTTGTTTTCAGCAAACAACAGTCCAAGCTGTCCTGATATCGGGTGGCCAGTACTCATTTGTGTTGATGAACTATGGGCAAATAGCCTACACAGCATATTCTATACAGGTTGGTACCATTTAAAATATAATATAGTAAAAACATATATTTTTAGTTTTTGTGGCCATCTCTTACTTTAAGTTAAATGCAGGGATATGTAAATACAAAATAACCATGCAATTATTTTTAACAGTGTGACATGTCATTTTCAGGCTGGATATGACACAGTCAATTCTGTTCACCATTTTTCCATCCCTGGATCATTCTCAGGAAACGCAACAGGACAGTTCTCAAATTTCCGTCTCAGCAGCAATGTCCATGTGCCCGGTCGCTGGGCCTTCAGGACAGACCATGGATCAAGAGGCTGTACTTTCAACAGTAAGATCTGAGCTAGAGAACGATCATCATAGCCAGCTGATCAAAATTCTACGAGAATTCTATGAGAAGAATGTTATTATATTAAATGACAATCCCCCTCTCTAGCCCTTCATTTTTTGATCTTCACTCTGTGAAAACAATAAACAAAAATGAATCCTAAAATTTAAAAATGAACACTGTTTGAGTAGTAAGAATCTCTTCAAGTTGAAGTAAAAAAATGTAAAGTATTCATTTTTCTATTGTTTCAAAGGTTTACCAGTGCAGCTTGGTGATTCCTTCTGGAGTGACAGGACCTGTGCACAGAAGTGCACATGCACCTCAGCAGGCCTGCAGTGCCGCAACCAGCCGTGCTCCTTTTCACAGATCTGCCAGCAAACTTCCTTCCAGTTTTCTTGCCAGACAGTGCAGAGACGCACTTGCACCATAAGTGGTGATCCCCATTACTACACCTTTGATAACCGAGTGTTCCACTTTCAGGGCACTTGCACCTATGTTCTCTCTGAGCAATGTAATAGTGGACTGCCCTACTACAGAGTAGAAGGCAAAAATGAGCACAGAGGCAGTACTCAAGTCTCTTGGACACGACTGGTGAAAGTGCATGTCTACAATGACACAATTGAGCTTGTCAAAGGACGTCGTGGTCAGGCAAAGGTATGGAATAAGAATCAAGTTTAAACTTACGGTGATATGTGTTTGTGACATGTGTGTTTTACTCTTTCTGTATGCTGGTGTTTTTACAGGTTAATGGGAACTTTGCATCCACTCCATTCTCCCTTAGCAATGGCACCGTGCAGGTTTATGAGTCAGGTTTTTCTGTGGTCGTCAGCACTGACTTTGGTTTAGTGGTGTCTTATGACACAAATCATTATGTCCAGATCAGCTTGACCTACACTTATCAGAATACAACATGCGGTCTTTGTGGAAACTTCAACAATCAACCTCAAGATGACTTTCGCACACGCCAGGGCCAGCTTGTGAGCTCTGATGTGGTTTTTGCTAACAGCTGGAGAGCATCAGGGGATGATGAGCCTGGTTGTGAGGCACAGTGTGGAGGTCTGGCCTGTGCTGGCTGCACTGCACAACAGACAGCATTGTACAGCAACACTGACCACTGTGGTATCCTCAGCAGTAGTTCTGGACCTTTTGCTGCTTGCCATCAGCAACTTCCTCCACAGTCCTTTGCGGACAGTTGTCTGTATGATCTGTGTGTAGGAGGAGGGTACCAACCTATTCTCTGTCAAGCCTTAAGTGTGTATGCAAGTCAGTGTCAACAAAATAATATTCGGCTGCAAAGCTGGAGGAGAACCGGCTTTTGTGGTATATTAACACATTTTTAATAATTATTTCAAAATATAATTTTATTAAAATGCCACAGATGCTAAAATCTAATTTTTCCTCTTCTTTCTAGAAATCCCATGCCCAGCCAACAGCCACTTTGAGTCTGAAGGCACAGGATGTCCAGCTACTTGTCTCAATCCCAACTCCACCCACAACTGTCCTCTCCCTGTGCAAGAAAGCTGCATCTGTGATTCAGGCTACATCCTCAGTGGTGGGGTCTGCGTCCCTCATGCCGAGTGTGGCTGCAGCTTTGAGGGCCGTTACTACCGCTCTGGACAAACTGTAATACTAGATGAAAACTGTGGGAGACGTTGTAGCTGCAGTTATGGCTCCATGACTTGCCACTCTCATGGTTGTGGGCCATTTGAATCATGCAGGGTGGAGGATGGAGAAAGAGGATGCAGACCAAATAGCTATGAAACATGCTGGATCAGAGGCCCAGGGTCATATCAGACATTTGATGGACTGACATACCAATATCCTGGGGCGTGTCAATTGACACTTGCCAAAGTTATGGGACTGTCCAGTCACCCAAACTTCACGGTGACAGCAGAAAAAGTGCCAAGAAACCAGCAAGGCTTTTCCAATGTGCTAAAGTTTGAGGCAGAGGGGACACAGGTCTCAATTGAGATGGAAATAAACGGCAAAGTTCAGGTAAATGACAGAAATACAATTGAAAGTCATTGTAGATTAATGTGTCATAATGAAAGACACAAAAAAAAGTTGACACAAGCAGATAAGCTACTAATAATAGAGAATCATTAAGTAGAGATCACTCTGTACTTATGCGGACATTATTCTACATTGTTGTTTTCATTGTAACCAGAATATTACACCAGAAAATCTGAAATAGGAAAGGTTACCTTTAAATACTGTCACTTAGCTTTGAGTTGCTTTTTTCCCCTATAAGAATGAATTCCTTTATAGTGTACCAAAATTATTCATTTTATATTCACTTTTACTTTTTAATTTAGTATGATGTTATTTAACTAACTATGAATTTGTCCTACTGATATACTCCTTCATTTAAACAGACCATCACATCACAGGCTGCCATATGATCATTATAGTATGACACTTTTATAGTACGACAGTATAGTAAATACAACAGATGTTGATTATAGTGGTGTATATTGAAGCAGTTGAAACAATTAGCACTTTAAAGCATAATAAATTAAAACAGTCAGGATGTAAGATAGACAGAAAAGACTGTTGCAGAGTTTTGGAGCTGCATTAATGAAGACCAGTTAGCTCTAAGAGTCAATCTGGAAATTGTTACAAATAAAAATGATCTAATATAATAGCTCCAAACTGGTTGTTTGGTAAAAAAAAATATTATCTACTACATTCTACAATAAGTACCAAGCTTAGGACTTATTGGGAAATGACAGATGGAAACATCATTAACAAAATGGTCTTTACTTAAAAGTGTTATTATAATTATTATGACTGACTATTTTAATGCCTTTTAGGTGGCTGGTCAGGTGATCAGGCTGCCTTTCAGTGCTGGGTCCAATGGAATCCAAATTTTCTACAGCAACCTGCGCAGTGTCATCATTCGCACCTCCTTTGGTGTAACTGTGCAGACAGTCTGGCCTCACTTTGTCCGTGTCACTGCTCCTGGTGTCTACAGCGGTTCACTGGGTGGACTCTGTGGTAACTACAATGGTCGTCCGCATGATGACTTCCGCACACCCAACGGTGTCCTGGTCAACAGTTCTCAGGACTTTGGAGACAGCTGGCGAGTTGGCTCTCTGGCTGCTCACTGTGTGGAAAGCAGAGGTCATGATCCTAGGACCGATTTTAATTCTAGTCAGTACTGTGGCATTCTCAGATCACCAGATGGGCCATTTGTACCCTGTTGGTCTGTGGTTGACCCAAGGCATCAGGTGGATGTATGTGTGGAGATCATGAGGGGCTCTAACAATCCAGCATCAACTCTGTGTGACGTCCTACGAGATTATGCACTAATGTGTCAACAGAAGGGTGTTGCCTTAGGACAATGGAGAAATGCAACTGGCTGTGGTAAGCATTCAACTGTTTTTGAATTAATTCTAGCCACGATCTCCAAATGTTTAAAAATGCTTTCATATGTTAACCTGTTTGTTCTTCTCCAGCACTAACCTGCCCATCAAACAGCCATTATGAACTCTGTGGAACCTCTTGTCCTTCTGCTTGCCCCAGCCTCTCTTTCCCCTTCACCTGTGATAGTGTGTGCCAGGAGGGCTGTCAGTGTAACAGTGGTTTTATCCTCAATGGTGACCAGTGTGTTCCACCAACATCTTGTGGATGCTATCATCAAGGACGCTATCGCGAAAGTGGTGAGCAGTTCTGGGATGGTGAACAATGTCAGAGCTTGTGTACCTGTAACGGAAATACAGGGAACGTCCACTGTACTCCCAACTCCTGTGGGCCCCAGGAGTCCTGCCGTGTGGTGGAGGGCGGGTTTGGCTGCCATCCCAACCCTTCTGGCACGTGCTCTGCCTCTGGAGACCCTCACTATTTCACCTTTGATCGTAAGGCTTATGACTTCCAAGGAACATGTCGCTATGTTCTGGTGACCCTTTGTAATGCCACTGATGAGCTGAATCAGTTTTCTGTGGAAGCTAAGAATGAGGCATTGAATGGGTTGCCAGTTTCAGTCACAGCAGAAGTTTTCGTGAATGTGTGGGGCTATCATGTGCACATGTCAAGATACAACAGGGGTATGGTAGAGGTGAGCGGAACTGTTTCTGAACAATTACTCATATTTTACATTATAAAAAGCAAAATTTAAAGCCACAGACAGTTACAGATGAACCTACCATGAGAGAGACCTCCACTTAACTGCAAAGTATTGTTAGAAAATGGACAACAAAAAATTGCTGTAAAGGAATGTTAAAGAGAAAGTAGTCTGGAAACTTCAATTTCTTCACTAGAGAGCCTCACTGAATTTATTTTTAACAATGAGCTATCACTTACACTTGTAGGGACAGTAATAAAAAATAACCAAATGTGAGAGACCCTTGGTAAATAATTGCCATGTGCTGTTGGTCATTGTGCTGCTATTACATTTGTTTAGTGCTGACATATGACTACGGATAAAGGGCATATGAATAAAATTAAATATTTTTGGCTTTCCTAAATTGTCCTTCCAATGTCCCAGGTAAATGGAATAACACAGAATGTACCAATTCTCTTGAATGGAAGTCGAGTATCTATCTTTGCCAGTGGATCTCGAACAATTGTCCGCACTGATTTTGGCTTAAGCGTCATATACGATGGATGGAGTACAGTTTCTATCACTGTGCCTCCAAATTACAGGTATCTGCCATTCATCTTCGCTCAAAATCAGCTGGTGTTGCAATTACTCACACACTCACACCTTTAAAAGTGTTCATAGTTGTGCACTACCACACTTTTATAACATAATTCGAATGTACAGGATTTTATTTGGCTCAGAATGGTCTTTTGGGGTGTCCCATAAGATTGATAATCCTCCCCACAGTAAAACCAATGAATCTGTTTTATCTTACTGTTCTCATCAAAAGGGGAAAAACATGTGGACTTTGTGGAAACTTCAATGGAAATTCAAATGATGACTTCTACACCCCATCTGGAATAACAGTCGCATCTCCAGATGAGTTTGGGAGAGCCTGGAAGGTCCCAGGAAACTACACCTGCAGTGATGGATGCGGCTCATCATGTCCGAGATGTCCCAATGAACAGCCCGCTAGAGATCAATGTGAGGTGATCCAGGCAGCTGATGGCCCCTTCAGTTTCTGCCATGATAAGGTGGACCGTGCACCATATTTCAACGACTGTGTGTTTGACGTGTGTGTGGCAGGAAATCGAGGTCATGACCTCCTTTGCAGGGCTCTTGAAACATATGTTAGAGCCTGTCAGTCTGCTAATGTTCGAATCTACCCTTGGAGACAAAATACCACCTGCGGTGAGTGAACCTGCCATTGTGTTGCTGATATAGTATCAAGCACAAGAAAATAAAATGCTTCTTTTTTGTTGTTGTTTTTGTAAGTGTGTTGAAATATGGTGTCTAAGTTTCATGACTGTTTTTTTTAACCACCTGACATCCATCTTTTGCTTTCTTGATTTTTTAGCACTGGACTGTCCAGCCAACAGCCATTATGAGCTGTGTGGTACTGACTGTGGCCACACCTGTGCCAGCAGTAATGATACCACCTGTGAACGGGCTTGCTCTGAGGGATGTTTCTGTGACGAAGGCTACCGCAGGAGTGGAACCAGTTGTGTCCCAGTGGAACGCTGTGGCTGCCAGTATAATGGATTCTACTATAATGTAAGTTCTACAAAGAACCATAGAGCTATATAAAAGAGGGATATAGTTTAAAGGTTTTAATTGCATAAATGATTTGAGCAGATAATTAACAATGACAGCTTGGCAACAGTAAATACATGGTAGGCTTTACTATAAACTGCGGTTATTCTTCCTCTTTTTGTTACATTCTCTCACACAGGCTGGCGAGTCCTTCTGGACAGACGGTTGCTCACAGAGATGTGAATGTCACGCTCCAAATGACCTGCGATGTTCTGCCTCGTCTTGCACTCCTGCACAACAGTGCTCCATCAGAGACGGCCAGCTGGGCTGTTACGATGCCATGTCCACCTGCACAGTGTGGGGGGATCCACACTACATCACCTTTGATGGAGCAGTGGCTCATTTCCAGGGAACTTGCTCCTACATCATCACTGAGAGCACAAACCATGGCACCAATGAAACCCAGTTTCAGGTGATAGCCACCAACAATCACCGTGGAAACAACCGTGTGTCATTTGTGTCTGCAGTGGACATATACCTCTCAAATCATCCAGAAAGTGTGCACATCAGGATCGGACCCAATAAAAGAGTAACGGTAAATACTAAGCTTTCTACGTTTCGCTCATATGAACACCTTCACAGCAGGTACTTTGCATGTCTCTCATAACTCTTGTTCTTCTAGGTAAATGGTGGAGAAGTGTCTCTTCCCACCTCTGCAAGAACTTTAGCTCAGGTGGTAAGGGAAGGCAGCTACATAGTTGTCGATGCACTTGACCTGGCGGTCCAGTTTGATGGCCAGAGTACTTTGTTGGTAAGAATCGCCCAAAACCGTCAAAACAGAGTCACAGGTATGTGTGGAAACTTCAATGGCGACTCTGGGGATGACAAAGTCTCACCCAATGGCACACTGGCACAAAATGACAATGACTTTGGACAGAGCTGGAAGTCAACAAGAAGCCAACCAGGGTGAGCTGTTTGGAACTTCTTTAGGACATTCCAAAAATAGAGTCTTGTTGACCTTCATCAACTCATATAACATAATGTCTTGCTTTGAATGAGAAGATTTTATGGACAACAGCATATATATTACATCCCAGTAAAAATAATAAATGTACCGTTGTGTTGAGTGTGAATTGGGAGTGTAGATGTACAGGACATTTTACCAAAGTACACAAAATTTCCCAAAGTGTTAAACATATAATGTCTTTTCCAGATGTGGGTCTACTGATCAAAGAAGTGGTGATGGACTGAATGACTGCACCTTTAGAGAAGAATACTCCCAACTCTGCAGTGTCATCACCAACACCACCGGTCCATTCAGAGCCTGTCACCTGCACTCTGACCCCGAGCCATTTTTCACTTCCTGTGTCTATGACCTCTGCCTCTACACTCCAGCCAATGGCATGCTGTGTTCTGCTGTCTCAGCCTATGAGAAAACCTGCTCTGTTCTAGGGCTAGACATCCCTGACTGGCGCTCTGGTTTACTGTGTGGTAAGTTTGTGCTGGATAATTAAGTGATGTCTTTTTGATGTCTTTTGATAGAGCTTAACAGGTTTTTCTTGAAAGATTGGCTTTGTTTTATTGTACTCCTGTCACTCTTCTTCTGCAGAGGAGTCAGACCCATGTGAACAGCTGGACTGCACAGAGTACGAGTGGTGTGGTAAGAAGGACGGTGTCTATGGCTGCTTCTGTGATGAACACCATGACCGAGGCAACAGTGAAAGCTATGGTGAAGGAAGCTCCTATTTAAACCTTGTTTTATTTTTGGGTCATTGGCAATGGTACTGCAGTGCAGTTTGTACAAGAAAAATGGGATTTGTTAGTTATTTGTTTTCTTATTCTTCTTTTTAAACTTGTATTAACAGACTCAACCATCACTTGTGCCAGTAGTTCAGGCACCATGTCCGTGTCCCGTTGTCAGCTATTTGAGGCTGGCTTTCACTCTGATGCCCTCCATCTCCGAGATGAATCCTGCAATGGGACTCTTGAGTATGGTCGACTGGTTTTCCACTTTGACAATGACAACCATCTGTGTGGGACAGCACTCAGGGTACAGTTATAAAACCAAAATATTATGGATAGTCACTGTTATTATACTGTACATGTCATGTTTTGTCATTTATATTATAAATGACATCATATTCAATTTGTAATGTTTTGTTTTTTTAATTTTAGAGCAACGGAACACATTTCATGTATGAGAACATCGTCCAGGGTTTTGTGGATCCTCATGGAAGTCTTATCAGCCGCCAGAGGAGCATCAATCTGCGTTTCTGCTGCGAATACCCCCTGAATCAGGCCCTGTCTATGTCCGTGGGCATCAATCCTGTAGAAAGGTAACAATACATCTCCTATGCATTATATACAATACTTAGATTAGATTTTTACATATTCCAGTGTTTTATGTAATTAAATGTGCACTTCAGGCATCTTTTGGGAACTTATTTTGAAAGATAGTGCTTTAAGATCACAATACTGACAATAAGACAAAATAAAAACATGAAAATGAGAACGTCATTTTTGCCGCACATTAACATTACACTTTTTGATGTTCATGCATGTTAATAATGTTCATCATTTAATAATGAACTCATTTGTAGTATTATTATGTTTTTTGTAGCATCATTAGGAAGAAGATTGCAACCGGTCAAGGACAGTACAGCATGAGAATGATCCCCTTCCAGGACCCTGGCTTCCGCTTCCCCTTCAGCAGTGACACAAACATACAAATGGAAATAGATCAGAGGTTATATGTGGCGGTGAGAACAGAAGGAGTGGATCAAAGCCAGATCTCCACTATTTTGGACTCCTGCTGGGCCACACCAGTCAACATGCCAAATTACCCCGTCCGCTGGGATCTTATTACTGCAGAGTAAGAGCACGTTTGCAGTGTCACCTTGTCTTAGTATACTTTATTAAAAACTTGAAAGAATCAGACCCAGACAGACCTCTCCTCGGTTTTTCTCCACCAATTCTTCCTCATAATGAATTCTGCTGCTTTGCTTTATAATGTGGGATATTTAAACGTCTGCCTGTCTTCCAGGTGTCCCAATGAAGCCGATGGAACGGTAGAGCTGATTCAGAACGGCATCTCTACTGAGGCCCGATTCTCCTTCAGGATGTTTACTTTTACCAACTATTCATCCATTTACCTTCACTGCAATGTGCACCTGTGTCTTTTGAGACACAACAATTGCACAGCTGTACGTACCACTGTTTTAAATTCTTATTGGTTTACATTCTTACCTAATAAATTTAAAAACTGTTAAATCTGCAGAAGCCTATAAACATTTTTTTTCTCTCAGCGCTGTTACCCGGGTTACCACAGGCGAGTTCGGAGGGATATATCCTTCCATGACACTTCATCCATCTCACTTGGACCGCTTGTTTCAAGGCCAGGTAGCAGAGGTACATTGAAGCTCTCCTGTCTCTTCACCTTGCACTCTTATTGATCACATAAAGTTCACGGATAAAGTAAATGTAAACTTTGGTTCTTCTCTTGCAGACCCAGTGATGCAATTAAACAGTGGCCAAAGCCAGGTGACACCTCTGCTGGCCCTGCTGGCCAGTTTGATCCTAGCCAGCATGCTGGTAACCCTGCTGGTCAAACGATTTGCTCCCAAAATTCCAGTCTAGAAACCGCCAAAACTCTGGAGATCAAAAATTATCCATATTTTGAAAATCATTCATTATTCAGTCACTTCTAAATGGTATTTTTCATCGGAGTGTTGTCTTTGTCTTTCTTGAGGAGTGTTTCTTTAGTTGTGGTAAGGTTTGCAGTAAGTTGGCTTTAAATCTAAATGGGATAAAATATGTGTGATATTAAAGTTTTAACCTTGTTGCATTCACTGTTTGTTGATAAGATTAACTTGTTCTTGGTTTCTGTGTGAGATTTTTATAATTAAATCTACATCATAATTAAAATAATGTATAATCAAGGGCAAATCAAGGATTAAATAAAGTATTTAGTGCACATATACTTGTCTCTCAGAAACGCAACCAACACTACTTTGGATTTACAAAATAAAGTGATAGTACAAAGTGAAGTACAATAAACTGGGTACCTACTGTTTGAGCTACAATTTAATATCATAACATGATTACTATTTTTGCTTCGTTTTATCAGTTGAAATAAAAGTTAATGAATAATCGCCTAAATGTATCACAAATCATTCATAATATGTAATAAAAATCTGATTATGAACAATGTCTATTTTTTATCTCCAGTAAGATCATACAGTAAAATGTGTTGCTGAATAAAATCTCACTTAGTCATTCTGTTATTGAAGTAGAAGGCCAAGTTGATCTTTAGCACCCAGCTGCAACCCATCCATCCGCTTTGTCCGGGGCCAGGTCGCGGGGGCAGCAGCCTAAGCAAAGAGGCCCAGACCTCCCTCTCCCCAGCCACCTCCTCCAGCTTATCCGGGGGAATACCAAGGCGTTCCCAGGCCAGCCGAGAGATATAATCTCTCCAGCGTGTCCTGGGTCTGCGCCGGGGCCTCCTCCCGGTGGGACATGCCTGGAACACCTCACCCAGGAGGCGCCCAGGGGGCATCCTTGTCAGATGCCCAAACCACCTCAGTTGGCTCCTTTCGATGTGGAGCAGCAGCTGCTCTACTCTGAGCCCCTCCCGGATGGCCGAACTTCTCACCCTATCTCTAAGGGAGAGGCCAGCCACCCTTCGGAGGAAGCTCATTTCTGCCGCTTGTATCTGCGATCTCGTTCTTTCGGTCACTACCCACAGCTCGTGGCCATAGGTGAGGGTAGGGACGTAGATCGACCGGTAAATTGAGAGCTTCGCTTTTACACTCAGCTCCCTCTTCACCACGACGGACCGGTGCAGCGTCCGCATTACTGCAGCTGCAGCCCCAATCCGTCTGTCGATCTCCGGCTCCCTTCTCCCATCACTCGCGAACAAGACCCCGAGATACTTGAACTCCTCCACTTGGGGCAGGAACTCATCCCCGACCCGGAGTGGGCACTCCACCCTTTTCCGGCTGAGAACCATGGCCTCAGATTTGGAGGTGCTGATCCTCATTCCTGCTGCTTCACACTCGGCTGCGAACCGTTCCAGTGCGAGCTGGAGGCCCTCACCCGATGAAGCCAACAGAACCACATCATCTGCAAAAATCAGAGATGTGATTCTGAGGCCACCAAAGCGAAAGCCCTCCGCCACTTGGCTGCGCCTAGAAATCCTGTCCATAAAAATTATGAACAGAACCGGAGACAAAGGGCAGCCCTGGCGGAGCCCATCACCCACCAGGAACGAGTCCGACTTATTGCCGGCAATGCGAACCAAGCTCTTGCAACGGTTGTATAGGGATCAAATGGCCCGTAGCAATGGGCCAGACACCCCATATTCCCGCAACACCTCCCACAGGACACCCCGAGGGACACGGTCGAATGCCTTCTCCAAGTCCACAAAACACATGTAGACTGGTTGGGCAAACTCCCATGCACCCTCAAGTATCCTGGAGAGGATAAAGAGCTGGTCCAGTGTTCCGCGACCAGGACGAAAACCGCATTGTTCCTCCTGTATCCGAGGTTCGACTAACGGACGAACTCTCCTTTCCAGCACCCTGGCATAGACTTTCCCAGGGAGGCTGAGGAGTGTGATCCCCCTGTAGTTGGAACACACCCTCCGGTCCCCTTTCTTAAAGATGGGGACCACCACCCCGGTCTGCCAGTCCACAGGTACTGCCCCTGATCTCCACACAACATTGCAGAGGCGTGTCAACCAGGACAGCCCTACAACGTCCAGAGCCTTCAGGAACTCGGGGGGGGGGGACCTCATCAACACCAGGGGCTCTGCCACCAAGGAGTTGTTTAACTGCCTCAGTGACCTCGCCCCCAGAAATTGGCGGGTCATTCCCCTCATCCCCAGACTCTGCTTCCTCCTCGGAAGACGTGTCAGTGGGATTAAGGAGGTCCTCAAAGTATTCCTTCCACCGCCTGACAATTTTCTCAGTCGACGTCAGCAGCGCTCCGCCAGCACTATACACAGTGCAGGTGGAGCACCGCTTTCCCCTCCTGAGGCGTCTGACGGTTTGCCAGAATCTCTTCGAGGCAGTCCGAAAGTCTTTTTCCATGGCCTCTCCGAACTCCTCCCACACCCGAGTTTTTGCTTCAGCCACTGCCCGAGCCGCATTCCGCTTGGCCTGTCAATACCTGTCGGCTGCCTCCGGAGTCCCACAGGCTAACCAAGCCCGATAGGACTCCTTCTTCAGCCTGGTGGCTCCCTTCACCTCTGGTGTCCACCATTTGGTTCGGGGATTACCACCACGGCAGGCACCAACCACCTTGCAGGGTGTTCGTTATGGCCAAACTGTGATTAGCACAGAAGTCCAATAACAGAGCACTGCTCGGGTTCAGATCAGGGAGGCCGTTCCTCCCAATCACGCCCCTCCAGGTCTCGCTGTCGTTACCCACGTGAGCATTGAAGTCTCCCAGCAGGACAACAGAGTCTCCAGGTGGAGCACCCTCCAGCACCCCCCCCAGGGACTCTAAGAAGGCTGGGTACTCTGAACTGCCACTCGGCGCATAAGCGCAGATGACAGTCAGGACCCGTTCCCCGACCCTAAGGCGTAGGGAAAAAACCCTCTCGTCCACCGGGAAAAACCCCAACGTACCGGCAGCAAGCCGAGGGGATATTAGGATACCCACCCCAGCCCGCCGCCTCCCACCAGGGGCAACTCCAGACTGAGACAGAGTCCAGCCCCTCTCCAGGAGACTGGTTCCAGAGCCCAAGCCATGTGTAGAGGTGAGCCCAACTATATCTAGCCGGTACCTCTCAACCTCACGCACTAACTCAGGCTCCTTCCCCACCAGAGAGGTGACATTCCATGTCCCTATTGCCAGTCTTGGCAGCCGGGGGTCAGTCCGCCAGGGCCTCCGCTCCTGGCCGCCACCCGGCACACAATGCCGGGTGGCGGCCAGCTGCAACCCGCAATACTGTTATGGATTTTTATCCATGTTTATTTTTGGAGTAAAGCTATTTGTATACAATATGCAATCTTTGCTGTCACAATTCCACAAATCAGTGACTCATCTGTTAAAACATTTGTGCTTATGATTCTAAACTGACAGTAGGAATGATCTCCCAAATAACATAGCTTTAATCGTTGCTCATTGATTGTTAAGCGCATCTGTGCTTGTTTGTTGCAAGCGTTACCTTTAAGACATTGTAGCTTAAACCTATTCGCTGGAACGTTCAAGACAATTTAACTACACAGCAAAGCAAGACGAGTAGGCAAAGTTGTTTTTGTTTCTCGTGCACGGGAGAGAACTGGACAAACGCCGTTCCTTCACTTGACCCCAGTCGCTCTCGTCCGCTCCCCCGTAACACTGCTCTTTTATTGAGGTTACATGAATATACATAGGTTCATTAACATATGACGTCTACATACACACAAAGAGTACCTTGCCTGTGCGTTGTGTAAGTGTGTGTGTGGTCTGGAAGTCCAGCAGTTCATCTAAACAAAAGGCATTTAGAGTAAAACAGATATAGATGTGTTTGCTATACCATATATCAGCAAGAAAAGATAAAACCTTGCTCATGATCCCAAGAGGTGTGTGATCTATGCCAGAACACTCTGGAGAGGAGTGAACGCACCCCCCTCTTCATGCTACACAGAGTTGTTACAGACCTCCTAGGATGAGACATTCTTTCAATCTACAAATGATTATATACTTCTAAGCATATATGAGTAGATATTTCTAAGCATAAATGACAATCGACAATATAAACCTGACAGACATAATGACCTATTTAAGAATAAGACGAGGCTTGGCTTGATAGCATTTATTATAAGACATTTTTCCTCCTTCCCTGCTCAACAAAAATTGGGCTGTCACCACAAATTCAGGCCACAAATTCTTACTATGGTTAATTATTAGAATCAAGAACTCATGAAGGAAAGGAAAATACCGGGAAAATCAACTTGGATTACAGTTACAGGAGTAAAAACATTAGACCCACCTGCTTAAATGATGCTTTGCCCATGAAGAGGTTTTGATTGTGGCATTCATAATACTTTAACAGAAAAGTGGCAGTGATTTGAAGGCAAGATTCACAATGACTTATGTGAATCCACAGATCCATGTGAATATTGGGCAGTGTGTTTGCCTGACAAATTTCCTTTTACTTAGTTTGTTCATTTACAACATGGTGATTATGTTTAACAGTTATCTGTCGCACTCTCTCGTGATATTTCCATTGATAAGATCACGTGGCTGGCTAGCACATGAACTTTTCTCAGGATTTCAACACAAGCACTGCAAGTGAAGCAACCAATGTCACGTTCAGTTTCTAATTGTCTTCCCCATGTGATGTTTTTGTGTAATGTATGTATGGTCGGAGGGTAAGATGGCGCCGCCATTGCATGCAATAGGTCGGCAGCCTTAACATTAAATTTCCCACTTGTGGGACTAATAAAGGTATCTTATCTTATCTTAATTATATGAGTGCTGGAACTGTAGATGTGTAAATACTGCACTGGGTGAACTTTGACTGGAAGCCAGGAATGATTGGGTTGGGTGAAAGCCAACTTGATGGTGGAGTAATGAATAGGTTGAGCCTGCACACAGCTTTAAACCTGTTCTTACTCTAAGTAGGCTAATGCTGTGCAATAATTGCTGACCTAAATACATAAGAGAAACAATTATTATCCACATCCCATTGTCATCATTGCTGCCAGGACATTTCATGTTATTCCTATCAAAGCTATTGTTTATTCTGATAAATTGTTTATGATTAATATGTGATTGATATTAGTTTCATTTCTCAGTAAATGAAAATGAAAGAATGAAAGGAGGAATGTACCCAAAAGGAGCCGCGCAACCTGCACAAGGCCCACATTTTTGTTTTTTACTTATGGTATCTTGAATACTTGGATGAGTGACAAAACGTTTCTCCCACTGAAGACGCTACATCCAGATGAACAGAATCAACTTTTGGGCATTTACTTACCTGGATGATTGAGCGTGCATCAGGACGTTTCATGGGTTATGTTTTGAAACAGGATCAGGATTTTGTGCTATTTTACCTTAAATTGTTATCCATCTGCTTGAGTGCAGTAACTGAAGGAGACTTGTTTCCCATCCTAGAGACCCTGAAGTTCTTTACAACAAAATAAAAGAAAAAAACAAAACAAATCAAAAGACAAGTAAAAGTTAGTATGCAGCCGCTTACAAAGCTTACAAAGACACTAAAAATGTCATCTTGTTCGACAGAAGGGAAAATCCACCATTCTTTGTATTATAAAATACTTTAAATGTTAAAAGCCTTTAAAATGGCAATTTCAGTTTTCCAGGAGTTAGAGTTTGTAATTTAATGTAATTCAATTCAAATTTATTTATGTAGCAAATCAAAACAACAAGTGTTTTGATTTGAGTGTGTTTCCCATCCAACCACAGCTGACAGGCCAAACCGCACACCTCAACAACAAAAACACTTCCTGTATCTGGCCCTCATGAGACTTCACTGGCCACTCAGAAGCCAGGAAATCCTATATTCGGATAAATGCAGGGAAAACAATGAGGTAGATTCAACACATACTTATTACTGGTTTGAAAGTGCAGGTGTGAACATTCAAATGTGCAAACATGTAAATATCAAAACATGTAACCACCAAATGGGTACATAACTAACTCTATAACCCTCCTAAACACCTCTTTGTGTATCAAATGACATAGAAATTTACTACACTTTACACATGCATTAATTCATAAGGAAAGGATTTTCACTTTTGGAATTTTACACACAGTGTGCCATCTCTGCTGTCACGTTTCACAATCAGTGTGTCAGGCGTTGTGTGGAGGCGAGGAAGAAGGAACCCAAACGCAGGACTCACGGGTAAGTGAAGACTGGTGAAGGTTTATTATAAGGAGCAGATGAAAAGAGGGTGAACGGACACTGACTGGCTGGATCACTGAATGGCTGACTGAACTGAGGGAACACACGGGAAGGACAACATCACACGAACATCAAAATCAACATCAATGACACGACAAAGAACTGGTGAAACCGAGGAACTTACATACACAGGTTGAACGATGACAATGATTGGAAACAGGTGAGTACAGGGCTGAACATAATCTGACTAATGACACAAGAGACAAGCTGACACGGGGAAAAAACAGGAAATGAGAACACTGATGTGGCAACATAACCTAAATGTGACAAAACTGAAAACACTGGGTCATCGACCCAGGAACCCTGACACAGTGAACATGTCAGTGGTAAAATGTTGATTCATACTGATCATAAACGACGCCTGTGCTCTTTTGTCTGAGGATCCAGTGGCACATTTAAGACATGAAAACTTTATCTAGAAACAAAAAAAGGCTTGGCTTGATAACACTAGGAGTTTGATCGAATGTTCAGCTTCCACCAATCCTGGGTATTTTCATTCTCCTTCCTGGACAATAAAAAATGTTTTCTGCTCCAAGTACATTGTGTTTCTGACCCCTGTCATGTAAACATTAAACCACTGGAAACCCCGATTATGAAAACATATTATCCTTCTGAAAGCGTCCGTCAGAAGATTAGTAGACTGTAGTTATACAGGAATGAGCATGATGAGCACTGGTGTTTAAACAATGCTCTCTGGACCCAAACCTGTTATGTTGATGTGGATGTGGCCCTCAAATGCAGTCCAAAACATGGGCATGTCACGATCTGCAATGTCAGAGGATCCAAAATGCAGATGAGAAGAGGCAAAACTAGATTTTTAAAAAATATTAAACAAACAAGAAAACCAACTAAACAGAAAGTAATCACAAAAACCTAAACTGGGAAAAGTAAATTCATTAAACTTGGAACACCTGGAAATCCCCAAACACTTGAGGCATGGAGACATATAAACAAGGGAAAAGGGGAAGCTGACACAATATATACACATGAGGAAAGACACGGTCAGTGGAAACATATTAGGAACACAGCAGGAATGAATTAGACATGATGACACAGGGGAAGTAAAACTGAATACACTGAACGCAGGACGAGACTGTAAAAAAACAAAAACAGGAAGTAACACTGAGACCATGACTAAGATGTAGGAACTTGACACGAGGAAAGGAGAACGAGAGTCCACACCAGACTGCAGAGACAAAAAACATAAGGAGGGGAACATGGGAACAGATAGAGACAAAACACAAAGACATGACTAAGACATGGAGAGCGACAGAGAGGGAAATGAAACACAGACAGACCACTACGACACAAAGGGCGAGAGACACAAACCGGAAAACATACACAGAGGACATGATGGACTCTCATAGGACACATAAATAGGAGACAAAGACAAGAAAACATAAACCAGAAATACAAATGACCTCAGAAACATGAAAAAGAACTAAACTCAAGACTAAACTGTATAAACGTATTAAACATAACAATAAACCAAAGAAAGAACCAAATACAGAATAACTTAAAATGCTGGGTTGATGAACCAGATCCTTGACAGGGCAGGTATTGGCAGTGTGAGTCTTGCCTGCAAAAGGGTCATCTCTATATAAGGAGGTGCAGAAGAAGAAATGTGAGGTGATATCAGACATCAGTCCACCCACAATTGATTCTAAGAATTTAATAAGTGTTAACATTCATTTTTTGTAACCCGCAAGTGTTGACTGCCTGGGTGCAGCAGCTTTTGCCTCTGCTGTTATTTGGATGAAATTTTCCTCAAGTAAAATGAGAAATATCTGACATTACAGAATAGCTGCAGTTACAAACACTACAGCTGGAGTTTCTGTTTTGTATAGTCAACATGGACAAGAAGATGCCAGAGCTTCTCAATTTTCTTCATGCACCAAATTTAATGAGGAAAAAACATTTTTTCTTCCTTCACTCCCTCTTCCTGACTGTAAACACTGTGTTTATCATCACTAATGATGACAAGATGGCGCCAGCAGTATGCACGGCGACACGTCCGCTAACCCTGCTAACTTTGCTTTGGCTTTGGCTAGCCTTATCCTTCTCCTTTCTATCCCAAAATGCTCTCGCTCTGCGTGTGTATAATCGCCAGTTACTCCTTGAAATCAAAGCTTCATATGACCTCGCTCTTAAACAATCGGTGGTAGGAAATGCTTATGGGCCTCCTCCACCACTTCTAGAGCCCTGTATCCCGGCCTACTTGTGTCAACACACCTTCACAACGTCCTGGAAAAAGCGTCCGAGGAAACGAGGAAAGCGGGCTGGTACACTCATCAAACTCCGAGCTGTTCTCCGCGCTTCTCGCGGAACTACTGGACCAGCAGAGTGCATCTCGAGATGGATCCTGCCTGTTGTCCCTGGAACTTCCACGTCACTTGATCCCCCGTCCTCAGCTTTTTATTTTCCTAAGCGGCCTCGGACCCGTGGATGCGGTGTGGACCACAGAAATCTTCGCACACTTGACCGAGCTGGAGCGTCCGATGCTAGGATCTACACATTCCAAATGGCCTTGCTAAATGTAAGATCATTAGCAAACAAGACGTTTGTATTAAACGACTTCATAAAGTCACAACAGTTGGACTTTCTATTTCTGACGGAAACATGGCTCCAACCCGGTGAGTCTGTAGCGTTTTCGGAACTGGTCCCTCCCAATTTCTCATTCTTTAGCCTCCCTCGGTCCTCTGGCAGGGGGGGAGGCCTAGCCACTGTGTTCAATCCTCGATTTCACTGCCATCAAATATTACAGCATGACTCATTTTCTAGTTTTGAACTCCAGCTGTTTGAGTTACACCTTAATCCTGCTGCGCCTCTGCTGTGTGCCCTCATATATCGCCCTCCCAAGTTTAATAAGGATTTTATCAAAGAGTTTTCTGATTTTATGGCTGGAATCGCTCTTAAATACGACAGCTTTTTGATCCTTGGCGATTTTAATATTCATGTCTGTTGTGATTCGAAACTTTTGGTCAAGGACTTTTTAAATATTATTGATTCCTTTAACTTGACCCAGTGGGTTTCTGGTCCCACGCACGAAAAAGGTCACACACTGGACTTGGTGCTTTCCCACGGGTTGGAAGTGTGCATCACGGATATATCCGAATTACGCATTTCCGATCATCTTCCTGTGTTGTTCACTCTAACACTGCGCTGCTCGATGGACAAGTCGAACGCCCCACTGCGCAAAAAGCGAGCGCTTAATGTACTAACAGCACCTGCCTTTTCTGCTGCCTTTATGGACTCTGGAATATTGAACTCCAATTGTAAAAATGTTGAGGACCTTTCGGCTATTCTTCATTCTACTTGCACTTATATCTTGGACTCTATTGCACCATTCAGAACTGTGCGCGCTAAGAATTCATCAGAACTGTGGTTGAACGATTACACCCGCTCCCTCAGACGCGACTACAGACGCGCTGAAAGGAGATGGAAAAAGGACAGATTGTATGTTTCCTTACAGATTTTAAGGACTCGTCTCTCTGCTTATCAAGAAGCTGTAAAAACTGCAAAAACACAATTTGTCTCAAACTTAGTATCAGCAAACGGTCATAGGCCTCAGGTACTTTTTAACATTCTTAATCGCTTTTTTAGTTTATGTGATAATCCTGGAGTTACTTCTTCACCAAGTATGTGCGATGATTTTTTAGCATTTTTTAATAACAAGATCTTATCGATTAGGGCCCTTGTTTCGTTGTCTGTTGTCTCAGTTCAAAGCCCTCCACCTGTGTGTTCAGCTGTCTTAGAGCAGTTTGATCCCGTCTCCCTTAAGGACCTGACCGCGATAGTTAGTGGCCTAAGATCATCACACTGCCCCTCTGATTCTCTTCCCCCGAGTCTGCTCAAAAACACTTTTAATATTGTTGGCCCTTTTATTCTGAAATTGATTAATACGTCCCTTACTACAGGCTGCGTCCCACTATGCTTCAAACAAGCTGTAGTTCAGCCTCTTCTTAAAAAACAAAACCTGGACCCAACTGTTCTGTCTAATTACAGGCCCATCTCAAAGCTTCCTTTTCTATCTAAAGTTTTGGAGAAAGTGGTCTATCTACAGTTGCAGGCACACCTCGATTCTAATATGATCTCAGAAAAATTTCAATCTGGTTTTAAATCATTACATAGCACTGAGACAGCACTTTTAAGGATTTTTAACGATATTCTCTTAACTATGGATTCTGGCAGCCCTGCTGCCCTTTTACTGTTGGACTTGTCAGCAGCTTTTGACACGGTTGACCACGACATCCTGTTATCACGGCTAGAATCGCATGCTGGCCTAAAAGGATCTGCCCTTCAGTGGTTTCGCTCCTACTTGACAGAAAGGTTCTTTTATGTCAATATGGGCCCCCACAACTCCAAATTAGCTCCTCTTAAATACGGCGTTCCTCAAGGCTCTATTTTGGGTCCCGCCCTCTTCGCACTCTATTTGCTGCCATTGGGCTCCATCTTCTCGCGGTACAGCATTTCATTCCATTGCTTTGCGGATGATCTACAGATTTATCTACCTTTAAAATCAGGATCAGATCAACCGCAGCTCTTATTACGCTGCCTTGACGACGTTAAACAGTGGTTATCATTAAATTTTTTACAGCTAAACGAAAACAAAACTGAGGTTGTCATTTTTGGCAATTTCAATCATATCGACAGCACGTTGGGTACCCTCTCCTCGTATTGTAAAACACATGTAAAAAACCTCGGAGTTTACATTGATGGTTCTTTTAAATTGAATAAGCAGGTGAGTGCAGTAGTTCAGTCCTGTTTTTTTCAGCTAAGACAGCTAGCCAGGATAAAGCCATACCTTCCGGCTGACGTCTTCGAGCGTATCATCCACCTTTTTCTTACTTGCAGATTGGACTACTGCAATTCATTGTATTATGGCCTAGATCATGCCACCATCCATCGCCTTCAGATGGTTCAAAATGCCGCTGCTCGCCTGGTACCAAACGGAGAGAGCATATAACCCCAATTTTTAGCCTCTTTATGTGGCACCCCTGTGAGGGAATGACCACATTAATGTTATTTTGTGTAAAACACTCATGTAACGGGACATTTTTCATTGCTATATGTATTTATCTTCAGTTCTTTAAGAGGATAGAAAATCCATGTAATAGGGATTCATTTTATGTTAGAAAGCAGTGAGGGCGGAACTTTGGTGCTTGCTCCGGGGTTTGGGGGTGCAGTAAGTGGAGCCCACCTTCCGCTGCTTCCTCAGACACGTTCTGGAGGAAAGCAGAGACGCATCGTGTCTTCCTTACTCCGCTCTTCACCTGCTTTTACAGGTCGGTAAATGGTGCTCGCACCGAAAATGTTGTTTATTGTTACCATGGTTACCCACGTTAACGTGAATGAGAGAGTTAAGGCGGTCCGCCCGAGTTAATTACATGTAAACGCGGGAGAAAACCAGAGGAGTGTCCCGTGCGACCGCACCGCGAGCCCGCTCGTTAGGTGGAGCGCTCGTGAAGCAGAGTCAGTGCGCTCCTATGCTCGGTGCAAACGTGTTGTAATGCTCCAATCGAATCAGTTCTGTGAGATGTGAATGTTAATAGTTATGTTGAAAGTGACTGAGTAGATTAGCTAGTGTAACACAAGCACTCTGAGCAACTCTGTGTAGCTAACAGAGGCATTCACGGGTTAATTAAACAAGCTGTGTTTCATGATGCACTAAATAGTGATTTTGCCAGTAAATTACTGGAGGGAACAAATGTAATGTATTTACCAATGCTGTTATTGAATATAACTGTTTAGCCAGTAAGACACTGCAGAAGACAATGTGATGTGTTTATTGATATGATAAAAGAATGTAGTTGTTATGGAAAGAAGTGTGAACTTAAGAAACTGAACCAGTTAAAAAGAGTATATTTCACTGATGTTGTGAAATAAGTAAATGTAATTGATGTGAATGAGGAACCAGCTGAACAGTATATTGAAAGCTCATGTTTAGTGTTTTATAGCATTTATTTGTGTGAAATAAATCAGACTCAGACACGTTCTGGAGGAAAGCAGAGACGCATCGTGTCTTCCTTACTCCGCTCTTCACCTGCTTTTACAGGTAACATATTGTCATCGTGGTCTTCATCCTTGGGACCCGTAACAAATCTTGGGGGCTCGTCCGGGATCGGCGCCACCTTGTGGTCGGGGCTGATCCATAAATGACATCTGGGACCAGGACGCGAGCTGATGCTGGCTGAGCGAGCTGAGAGTTGGAGCCGAGACTGATCCATCGTCGTGCTGAGTGGCCCATTGAGAGGGACAGCAAGGAGTTGCAGCCATGGCCGAGGGAGGGAGGAAGAGCCTAGTGTGGGACATTAGGAGAAGCCTACTCACCCTGTCAGTGGGAGAACTCTACAAGATCGCTAAGAAGGTGGGTCCAGCGGACCCGGGTCAGCCAGAGCTCGACGCAACAGACCAGGAGGGCTGCTTTGACCACATCAGTTCTTTCATGTACAGTAAGCCACTGCTTGAGGCAGAAGATGGTGGGATGGTGGACTTGTTAATGTTAAAGGACTTCATTGATGATGTGATTGAAAATCGACAAGTATGTGATGATAGTGTGTACGCAGATTCACCTGTTACACAGACACTTACACAAACTCTGCAACCAGCTCACCCCTCAAGTGGCATGGGTGATAGTCCTACGCAACCTGTTCCAGTGACCACGATAGCTAACATGGTTAACCGGCCGCCAGTTGCAGGTACAACTAGTCTTACTGGACTAGCTAGCTCTATCTCTGATATCACTAACACTGAGCTGCAGGAGATGTTAAATAGCTATGAGGCGCTTGGTAAAAAACTGAGACAAAGTGTAATGGTCCCCACTGAACAGTCACCTCGACAGCCAACAGGTTTGCTAGTTCAAGCTAACCTAACACAGAGCGACCCATTTCAACCCAACCCACCCGGGCAGTCACGGGCCCAGCCCACTCGTGAGGGGATGATCTCTCTGAGAGACCTCTCTTATCTCCAGAGAAGAGAATTTAGAGTACAAGGGGGTCAAGTTGGTGACCATTCATCCGACATTAGCTACAACAACATTTGCAAACAGATGGATGAGGGGATTAGAGAAGGCTTCCCTGACGCAGAGATAGTTCGTGGAGTGCTCAGGATAATAAAGCCTGGAACTTTTAAAGATATGCTAATCAATAAAGACGATTTGACTGTACTTGAACTGAAGGGGTTCCTCCAGGCCCACCTGAGAGAGAAAAATAGTACAGAACTCTTTCAGGAATTAATGTGTGCCAGACAAGACGAGAGTGAGACACCACAGCAGTTTCTCTACCGGGTGATAGGGTTGAAGCAGCGGGTCCTCTTCACCTCCAAAATGTCTGATGCAGGCATAAAGTACAGTCCAGCTACTGTTCAGGATGTTTTCTTGCACTCAGTCTACCAGGGGCTTGGGTATAAGCACAGTGACATTAGGCGAGAGTTAAAACCTCTGTTGTCAAGCGGAGAGGTGAGTGATGAAACAATTTTGCGCCACATAATGAGAATCACTAGTGAGGAAAGTGAGAGGCAAAAGAGAATAGGCTCGTCCCGTCGACAGAACACAACTAACGCACATAGTGCTCAGTCTGAGCTCAACACCATCCAGGAATGTAGTAAGCAAGACCGACCAGTTGACATAACTAAGACTGACCCGATTAAAGAACTCACAGCTAAAGTTAATGAGCTCGCTGGGCTGGTGGAGGCAATGAGACAACAGACTCTAGCACGAGCCTCAGACCTAGCGAACCCATACTCACAAAACAGGTCAAGAAACAGAAAAGACAAAACCTTTGGGTGTCCAAACTGTGTTGAACAGAACCGTCCAGATTGTTGCCATTGCTTCATCTGTGGGGAAGAGGGTCACAGGGCGGTTGGCTGCTTAAAAAAATCTAAGAACCAGGGAAACGTGAACCGGTCTCTGCAGCGGGGCGCCCAGTGACCGAGTCCAAAAGAGAGCCCCACAGTGAGCGCTTAAGGGAGGTGAGGACCCAACCTAGCCTTAACAGTAGCAAACCCAGTCTCCCCTCACCAGTCACATCAGGAGTTAACCGGCAGCAGGGTGAGGCACTCGCTACGTCTGGTGTTATGACACCCCACACTAAACGTGGGGCAGTTGCTAAGCTAATCGGTAAGAAAGCTCTCATACAGTGTAATTTGAATGGCTTAGCAGTGAAAGCACTACTTGACACAGGTGCTCAAGTTAGCATCATAAGTCGAGATTGGAAAGACAGATACTTGCCTGACTTAGTCATGCGACCTCTGTCAGAGATCATCGAGGAAATTGATGAGTTGAAAGTGTGCGCAGTCAATGGGGAAACCATACCATTTGATGGCTGGGTACCCATCATGATCAACTTACCGGGGGGTGAAGACCCCAGCCTCTCCGTCAGTACTCCGGTCCTCGTCAGTACTTTGCCAATGGACAAACCATTGATCGGTTTCAATGTCTTGGAACAGATCATTGAGGGGCAACCAGAGCGGTTGATACCTACTCTTGTTACCTTGCTGTGCAATGCCATCTGTCTTCCCCCTGAGAAAGCTGAGGTGGTCGTAAGCTTCATCCAGACAGCAGAGCCAAACATGAAGCAAGGGCGCTTGAGAACAGGTGAAAGGGATGTGATTATCCCTGCTGGACAGGTCACCTGGGTAAAGTGCCGGGTTCCATCATTCATGAATCCACCTGATTGTTTGGTGCTGTTTGAGGCTGATGAGGGTAATCAGGCCCTAGAGCAGTTGGATGTTTGGACGGGGTTAGTTGAAATACAGAATCCAGCTAAGCCGTACGTCGCCATTGCACTGAGTAACGACACCAAACATGATATCACCTTGACGAGGAAGACTGCCCTGGGCACCTTACAGCCGGTTGAACGTATTGTGGAGGCCGAGGCCCCAAACGAGTCCCAACCTACCGTGACAGTTCGCGAGGTAACGGTGGAGCCAGCTGAACCTCTCCCAACGTCATGGCATCCGCCAGTGAACCTTGAACATTTGGAGGAGGAACAAAAAGAGATTGTGGAGAGAATGTTGTTCGACGAGTGCAGGGCCTTTGCGAGGGATGGGAATGATATTGGTTGTAATCCTGATCTGAAAATGGTGATAAACCTAAAGGATGACATACCAGTGCAGAGAGCATATACTTCCATACCTAAGCCGCTGCTACGGGAGGTTAAAGAGTACGTGCAAGACCTCCTGGTGAAGGGATGGATAGTAAGATCCAAGTCCTCTTATGCTGCTCCCATCGTGTGTGTACGGAAGAAAGACGGTTCACTCCGTCTTTGCATAGACTACCGTCTATTGAACCAGAAAACTGTTCCGGACCGACACCCACTACCTCGGATACGCGACCTGCTTGACACCTTAGGGGGATACTCCTGGTTCAGCATCCTTGATCAAGGCAAGGCTTACCACCAGGGGTTTGTGGATGAAGGCTCCCGCCATCTCACCGCCTTCACCACACCCTGGGGCCTATACGAATGGGTGAGAATCCCGTTTGGGCTCACTAATGCACCCGCCGCCTTCCAGAGAAGTATGGAAGAGATCTTAGGTTCGCTGAGGGATGACTGTTGCGTACCATACCTTGACGACATCCTCTGTTACTCACAGTCTTTTGAAGCCCATGTCGAGGTGGTCCGCAAAGTTCTTCAGGTCCTACAGGTCCACGGTGTGAAGCTGCGGCCTGAGAAGTGTGAGCTTTTTAAAGCAGAAGTTCGTTACGTGGGGCGCTTAGTTAGCGCTGAGGGCGTCAGGATTGACCCAAAGGATCTGGAGGCTGTCTTGGCCCTGAAGACCAAGTCACCGCAGACGGTGGGTGATCTGAGGCGGGTCCTGGGCTTCCTTAGCTACTATCGCTCTTTCATACAGAACTTTTCGAGGATAGCTCAGCCACTGTACGAGCTACTCCAGAGCAAGTCTTCAGAACGGCCCACTCGTAGCCATCAGAGTAAAACCAAAGGGCCTCAAATGCCATCAAGGGCGCCCATAGACTGGACTCCTGAGCATCAGAGGGTACTGGAACAACTGGTCGACATGCTAGTCCATCCTCCAGTGCTAGCATATCCAGACTTTGACCAACCCTTTGTTTTGCACACTGATGCATCCGAGCAGGGACTGGGCGCTGTACTCTACCAACAGCAGGGCGGGAAGTTGCGCGCCATTGGCTATGGGTCACGAACCCTGTCGCCTGCTGAACGGAACTACCACCTGCACAGTGGCAAGTTGGAGTTCCTGGCTCTTAAATGGGCGGTGTGTGAAAAGTTCAGAGATTATCTGTTCTATGCACCACACTTCACCATTTACACAGACAATAACCCGCTTACGTATATCATGAGCACAGCTAAGCTGAACGCAGTTGGTCATCGATGGGTTGGGGAATTGTCTGATTTCCGATTTAGCATCAAATACAGGCCAGGAAAAACAAACATAGATGCCGACACGCTGTCCCGCGTTCCTCTGGATGTGAACAACCTTGCGTCAGTGTGCACCGAAGAGTTGTCACATGAGGTGGTGAGAGCGGCTTGGGAGGGAGCAAGAGTAGCCCAGCAGAAAGAAGTTGCGTGGGCGGCTGTCCTTTTAGCTTCCTCCCAGGATGTCATGCTGCAGCCAGGCGCGGCTCTCCAGGAAGTCAAACCTGATGACCTGATGCAGGCACAAAGGGATGACCCCACGATGAAGGAGGTCATCAGACTTAAAGAGTCTAATGTCAGACTCAGTGAGAGTATCAGGAGGTCGTTAGAAGGATCTGCTTGTAAACTCCTCCGCGAGTGGGACCGATTACACCTCGAAAGTGGAATCTTGTACAGACGAACACCCGAACGGAAACAACTAGTCCTACCTCTCCTGTACCAGCCTATGGTCTTGAAACATCTTCATGACCAGATGGGTCATGTCGGTACTGAGAGGGTCCTTCATCTCGCACGAGAGAGGTTCTATTGGCCTCACATGAAGAGGTGCATAGAGGACTACGTCACTAAGAAATGCTGTTGCATTAAACAAAAGAAACCCACAGTTCATGTGCGTGCACCCATGGGCAACCTGAAGTCCAACTCACCACTTGAACTTGTCTGTATAGACTACCTACATCTTGAGAAAAGCAAAGGCGGGTATGAATACATTTTGGTGGTGGTCGACCACTTTACACGGTTCGCTCAGGCCTACCCGACCAAGAACAAATCCGGGCGGACTGCAGCCGAGCGGATCTACAATGATTTTATACCTCGCTTCGGGTTCCCCAACAAACTCCATCACGATCAGGGGCGAGAGTTCGAAAATGAGCTCTTCCGAACTCTTGGGCAGCTCTCAGGGGTTGGTCATTCTCGGACATCCCCATACCACCCCCAGGGTAATCCTGCAGAACGATTCAACCGCACCTTGCTGCAGATGTTGCGTACCCTGACAGACAAAGAAAAGGAAACATGGAAAGATCATCTCCCACAGGTTGTACACGCATATAACTGTACTCGTCATGAGTCCACTGGTTATTCCCCACATTTCTTGCTTTTTGGCTGTCACCCCCGCCTTCCGGTCGATCTGCTGTTCGGCCTGGTTGAGGAAACTGAACCAGTGTCGCACGGGGGGTATGCTGAAAAGTGGCGTAAGAGAATGACAGAGGCCTATCAGGTTGCCACCAGGTTGCCTTCCCCTTAGCTAGTGCTAAGGGGAAGTCGTACTATGATCAGAAGGTGAGGGGAGTGGTACTGAAACCAGGGGACAGAGTGTTGGTGAGGAACTTAGGCGAGCGGGGTGGACCTGGCAAATTACGCTCCTACTGGGAGAACAGGATATATGTGGTCAAGGAACAGGCTTCGGATAACCCAGTGTATGTCGTCCATCCAGAGGGTAATGACCAGGGAAGGACTCGGACCCTGCACCGGAACTTGCTCCTCTTGGTCAATGATTTGCCAGTAGAGTTCCCACCACAACCAACTAAACTAACCTTAAGATCGACTCACAAACAGACCAATGCTCGAGTGAGGGGTAAAGACAGGGAAGGACGGATAGAAAATGCTGAGACCTCTGATTCAGATGATGACCCGGGTAGTGGCTACTGGCTGAGGGTACCACCAATCCAGGCTGAGTTCAGAACAACCGTCCCTTCCGGGAAACAGGCTGTCAGCCAGGACAGATTGGAACCGGGTAGGCAGACGCAGGCTCAGTTTGAAGGAGGATCTGTTCTGAGCCCGAGAGATCTTGAAGAGCCAGGACGAAGGACACCTGTGATAGATGCCGAGGACATTGTTGAGAATCTGTCAGAGGTGGCTGGAGCCCACGAAGGAGGTCCATTAGGAAGAGGGGGTCCCATGGCACCTGAGAATGGAGATGAAGTTGAGACTCACCAGTGTGACCGCGAGGGGAGTAACAGTTCGGCAGCCCTTAGCTTGCCTCAGTCAGAAGTGGAACCTGAGTTACCTCGACATGAGTGCTGTGATGAGCAGGTAGGAGACTCTCAGTCTAGCTCACCTGCCCCACTGAGGCGATCCACCCGACAGAGGCGTCCAGGCCAAATGCTCACCTATTCATCTCTAGGTCATCCAACATACCAGTCACGGCCCACTGTAAACATGGTAGATACTTACCTCGTGCCTTCGGCCACCCTGTGGCCCCCACAACCAAGCCTATCTTCATTCCAAGGCCCACCGGTCGTCCAGGTCCCATATATCTCTCTTCTCTACCCCATATGTAGTTATTAGGAAGAAGCCCTAAACTATGGTGGTTGCTTAATCCTAGAGAACCAAACATTCCTAAGTGCTTGAAGTTTTAATTTAAGGGTTTGATTATTCACTGTCCGAGATTTGACGAGAATACAGAGATTGGGAGTGTAAATTTGTTTCAAGTGTCAGGAGCCACTTTTGTTGTAGGGGAGTGTGTGGCACCCCTGTGAGGGAATGACCACATTAATGTTATTTTGTGTAAAACACTCATGTAACGGGACATTTTTCATTGCTATATGTATTTATCTTCAGTTCTTTAAGAGGATAGAAAATCCATGTAATAGGGATTCATTTTATGTTAGAAAGCAGTGAGGGCGGAACTTTGGTGCTTGCTCCGGGGTTTGGGGGTGCAGTAAGTGGAGCCCACCTTCCGCTGCTTCCTCAGACACGTTCTGGAGGAAAGCAGAGACGCATCGTGTCTTCCTTACTCCGCTCTTCACCTGCTTTTACAGGTCGGTAAATGGTGCTCGCACCGAAAATGTTGTTTATTGTTACCATGGTTACCCACGTTAACGTGAATGAGAGAGTTAAGGCGGTCCGCCCGAGTTAATTACATGTAAACGCGGGAGAAAACCAGAGGAGTGTCCCGTGCGACCGCACCGCGAGCCCGCTCGTTAGGTGGAGCGCTCGTGAAGCAGAGTCAGTGCGCTCCTATGCTCGGTGCAAACGTGTTGTAATGCTCCAATCGAATCAGTTCTGTGAGATGTGAATGTTAATAGTTATGTTGAAAGTGACTGAGTAGATTAGCTAGTGTAACACAAGCACTCTGAGCAACTCTGTGTAGCTAACAGAGGCATTCACGGGTTAATTAAACAAGCTGTGTTTCATGATGCACTAAATAGTGATTTTGCCAGTAAATTACTGGAGGGAACAAATGTAATGTATTTACCAATGCTGTTATTGAATATAACTGTTTAGCCAGTAAGACACTGCAGAAGACAATGTGATGTGTTTATTGATATGATAAAAGAATGTAGTTGTTATGGAAAGAAGTGTGAACTTAAGAAACTGAACCAGTTAAAAAGAGTATATTTCACTGATGTTGTGAAATAAGTAAATGTAATTGATGTGAATGAGGAACCAGCTGAACAGTATATTGAAAGCTCATGTTTAGTGTTTTATAGCATTTATTTGTGTGAAATAAATCAGACTCAGACACGTTCTGGAGGAAAGCAGAGACGCATCGTGTCTTCCTTACTCCGCTCTTCACCTGCTTTTACAGGTAACATATTGTCATCGTGGTCTTCATCCTTGGGACCCGTAACATTTACACTGGCTCCCTGTCCCCTACAGGATCCAATTTAAACTCTTACTTTTTGTCTTTAAGTCACTCAACGCCCGAGCCCCCCCCCTACTTGTCAGAGCTCCTCTCTGCCTATGCTCCAGGAAAACCCACGAGATCTAGTTCAAAACTATTGTTGTCCATTCCACGGACTAACCTCAAATCTCGTGGTGATAGATCCTTCTCTGTGGCAGGTCCCAGACTTTGGAATAGTCTCCCCTTTAATATTAGATCTGCTCAAACTCTTGAGCAATTTAAATCTTTACTAAAGACACACTTTTACGCTCTGGCTTTTAACACATTATGACCCAAGCATTTTGGATTTATCTGAATTAGTTAGTATTGTTTCAATTCTTCTATTTTATTGTTTCTATTGTTATTATTGTATTACACTGTAGTTTTTAATTTTATTGTTATTGTTAAGCACTTTGTGCAGCATCGGCTGTTGGAAATGTGCTATATAAATAAATCTGACCTTGACCTTGACCTTGACTAATAGTTTGAGAATGATTTACTGTGTCAGCAGTAAACCCTTTGTCTGAGATCTGTATCTATCGTTGTTAAAGTTACTGCTTGACTATTAACCATGGTGACGGTAACTGACATCATTCTTCTCTAAATATCCTTTGATGGAGTATTTGATTACATTTCCTAGGTAAATATCCCCAACTATATAAAGCCTTGTGTGTCCCCTGCAGTCTCAAATGAGCATGAGAGACTCACAACTAATATTACATCAAGATTCAACAGATTCATCTGAATTTAGCTCTGCACTTAGGTTATAAATTAAATTTTTTTTTTCCCTTTTTAATGAAGAGATCTGATTTGACAAAATGGCGGGTCAAATCGTGTTTTTTGTGCTGTTTTTGGGAATGACAGGTTAGTAATTGTGTGGATGCTTTAAGCATCCACACTATTGAGTTCCTGTTTCTCTTTATTCTTTATTGTGTGGATGCTTTAAGCATCCACACTATTGAGTTCCTGTTTCTCTTTATTCTTTATTTTTATTGTGTGGATGCTTTAAGCATCCACACTATTGAGTTCCTGTTTCTCTTTATTCTTTATTATTATTATTCTTCAAGTTGCTTCCGTACACTTTTCGCCGTAGAACTACTTCCACAATTTTCAGCCGATTTTCACCGTTCAAATTTTAAACTATTCTGCTATTTTTGCTCTTTCCGGCTATGACTTTTGCTATTTTTTGCTATTATACTTTTTAAAATATTAAGCTTTTTTCCTTTAATTTGTCCCATTGAAATGAATGGGAAACTTCAGCAATTCTGCTAAAATTTGCTTGTTTTTGAAACTTAACTACTTCCTCATACTTTCACCTAGAACAACCATTCAAATTTTAAAATGTTCACAAATTATTGGGCTATTCAGGTATGATTCAGCTTTTTCAAATCTTTTACTGTTTTACTTTTATGCCTCTTAAAGTTTTGAGTTGCAAAATTGTGATTTTTCACAAAATACATGTGTTGTTATGGTTGCTATGCTCTTGGCTTCCAGTGTGCCACTGAAGGTTTTGCAATTTTCACTTCATGTCCGAACAACTTCCTGCTACTTGCTCAATTTTCACTCAACTTCCACAAATTATACATCAAAACGTAGGTATTTTTGCTGGCTTTCAGAAAATGTCACCATCATTGTTGTGGGATTTATATAATTTTGGCAAATCTCCTCAGACTAACACAAGGTCAGAAAACTCTCCATATAAAGTCAATGGAGAGTTTGTTCAAAATCACCGCTGCATTTCTGTAATGAGAGGCATATTCGAATCGTCATATCTCCTTAACGAAGCAAAGTTAAGACATGAGGCTTGTCCCGGTATATCTTCAGACACTCCTGACGCTCACAATTCAAGAATTATTTTCTCACCTATTACCGTTCTGAAATGAGTTGGACTTGTTTGAGGGTAGGAAATTTGTCCTTCGCTCAGATTTCTTCAGATTTCAAACTGTGGAAATGAACCACTTTTTTCTCTCGTCATAACTTTTTGTTGGATTTCCACAGAGACCTGAAAATTTCCATGATTGTTCACCAAACCCTGCTGTCTCTTACGGTGAAAGAATGATATCGATACTCCAAATAGATTTAGAGTTAGAAAGCGTTGTTTGAGGGCAAGTCAAGGCAGTTTTTGCTTCGCTCTACTCAGTTATGGTGCATTAGAAGTCAAATATCTTTAATAATTCATATTTTAATGATAAATTGTAAACACTGGAAGATTCCCCCATCTCTTCTGAACAAAACGGTGTAAGAATGACCGCTCTAGCCCCTACGGTTAGGAAATTATTTTCATTTGTTTGAGGGGAGTCGTCACTATGAGAAATAGGCTGCAATAATCCTGTGCCTCTCTGTGCTGCGTGTGTAAAAAGAGGCACATGTTTTGGCGGGAAAAAGTACACAGGCTCTCTGATTGGTGGATTCAAATTCAGCAGCTCCCAGGCTGACCTAGAAACTTACTTCTCTCTCCCTGTGCATTTTTTTGCTGATTTTTTCATTTAACAAGTATATTTGAGGGACCCTCAGCATGTTCAGCATTTTTTCAGCTGTCCATTTTGCTTTTCCAATTTTTCTGTTTAACTTATTACTATTGTGCTAAATAATACTATTTCTGCTATTTTATAAGATTTGTGCCTAATATAGTATTTCTGCTAAATTACAATATTTCTGCTTTTTATACTAGTTGTGCTAAAACATAGTATTTCTACTAAATGTAGTATTTATGCTTAATCATACTATTTCTGCTTTTTATGGGATTTGTGCCTAATATAGTATTTCTGCTTTTTATAGGATTTTTGCTCAAACATAGTATTTCTACTAAATGTAGTGTTTATGCTTAATCATCCTATTTCTGCTTTTTATAGGATTTGTGCTTAATATAGTATTTCTGCTAAATTATAGTATTTCTGCTTTTTATAGTATTTGTGCTAAAACATAGTATTTCTACTAAATGTAGTATTTATGCTTAATCATAGTATTTCTATATATTTCTGCCAGGTCCCCAGGCAGCCAATCCTCTGTGAGGACTGAGAAATTCAAATTTTCAAATCAGGGCCTGCACGGCTTCCCAGCCAATCATATATGTGTCCTGAGGCATTCAAATTTGCATATTGGGGCCTTCATGGCTTCTAAGCCAGCCAATCATATCTGAGGGCTGAGGAATTCAAATCCACAAATCAGGGCCTGCACAGCTTCCCAGCCAGCCAATCATGTATGTGGGCTCCAGGTATTCAAATTTGCATATTGGGGAATTCGTGGCTTCTAAGTCAACAAGTCATCCATGTCATATATCTCTAAAAATTCATATTTTAATGATAAATTGTCAACACTTGAAGATTCCCCCATCTCTTCTGAACAAAACGGTGTAAGAATGACCGCTCTAGCCCCTATGGTTAGGAAATTATGGTCATTTGTTTGAGGGGAATCCTCACTATGTGAAATAAACTGAAAGAAGCAGGTCTATGTCTCTGTGCTGCGTGTGTAAAAAGATGCACCTGTTTTGGCGGGAAAACGTAAACAGCCTCTCTGATTGGTGGATTCAAATTCAGCAGCTCCCAGGCTGACCTAGAAACTTAGTCCTCTCTCCCTGTGTGTGTGTGTGTGTGTGTGTGTGTGTGTGTGTGTGTGTGTGTGTGTGTGTGTGTGTGTGTGTTTAGTGGGAGAGAGAGGACCCTGCCCTTATTTGACAGCATGTCATTGTAGGATTTAAATTGAACATAGTTAGACTGGTTGACTGGATTAGAGCCTTTGTTTGTGTGTCCCTCTGTGCATTTGTGTTTCAATAAGTTATTACTATTCTGCTAAATCATAGTATTTCTGGTACTTTTCGGTACTTGTGCTAAATACAGTATTTCTGCTAAATCATACTATTTCTGCTTTTCATAGGATTTGTGCTTAATATAGTATTTCTGCTAAATTATAGTTTTTCTTCTTTTTATAATATTTGTGCTAAAACATAGTATTTCTACTAAATGTAGTATTTATGCTTAATAATAGTATTTCTATATATTTCTGCCAGGTCCCCAGGCAGCCAATCCTCTGTGAGGACTGAGACATTCAAATTTTCAAATCAGGGCCTGCACAGTTTCCCAGCCAATCAAATAAGTGTCCTGAGGCATTCAAATTTGCATATTGGGGCCTTCGTGGCTTCTAAGCCAGCCAATCATATCTGAGGGCTGAGGAATTCAAATCCACAAATCAGGGCCTGCACGGCTTCCCAGCCAGCCAATCACATATGTGGTCTCAGGCATTCAAATTTGCATATTGGGGAATTCGTGGCTTCTAAGTCAACAAGTCATCCATGTCATATATCTCTAAAAATTCATATTTTAATATTAAATTGTCAACACTTGAAGATTCCCCCATCTCTTCTGAACAAAACGGTGTAAGAATGACCGCTCTAGCCCCTACGGTTAGGAAATTATGGTCATTTGTTTGAGGGGAGTCCTCACTATGAGAAATAGGCTGCAATAATCCTGTGCCTCTCTCTGCTGCGTGTGTAAAAAGATGCACCTGTTTTGGCGGGAAAAAGTACACAGGCTCTCTAATTGGTGGATTCAAATTCAGCAGCTCCCAGGCTGACCTAGAAACTTACTTCTCTCTCCCTGTGCATTTTTTTGCTGATTTTTTTCATTTAACAAGTATATTTGAGGGACCCTCAGCATGTTCAGCATTTTTTCAGCTGTCCATTTTGCTTTTCCAATTTTTCTGTTTAACTTATTACTATTGTGCTAAATCATACTGTTTCTGCTATTTCATAAGATTTGTGCTTAATATAGTATTTCTGCTTTTAATAGGATTTGTGCTTAATATAGTATTTCTGCTTTTTATAGAATTTGTGCTTAATATAGTATTTCTGCTTTTTATAGGATTTGTGCTTAATATGGTATTTCTGCTAAATTATAGTATTTCTGCTTTTTATAGTATTTGTGCTAAAACATAGTATTTCTACTAAATGTAGTATTTATGCTTAATCATACTATTTCTATATATTTCTGCCAGGTCCCCAGGAAGCCAATCCTCTGTGAGGACTGAGACATTCAAATTTTCAAATCAGGGCCTGCACAGTTTCCCAGCCAATCAAATAAGTGTCCTGAGGCATTCAAATTTGCATATTGGGGCCTTCGTGGCTTCTAAGCCAGCCAATCATATCTGAGGGCTGAGGAATTCAAATCCACAAATCAGGGCCTGCACGGCTTCCCAGCCAGCCAATCACATATGTGGTCTCAGGCATTCAAATTTGCATATTGGGGAATTCGTGGCTTCTAAGTCAACAAGTCATCCATGTCATATATCTCTAAAAATTCATATTTTAATATTAAATTGTCAACACTTGAAGATTCCCCCATCTCTTCTGAACAAAACGGTGTAAGAATGACCGTTCTAGCCCCTACGGTTAGGAAATTACGGTCATTTGTTTGAGGGGAGTCGTCACTATGAGAAATAGACTGCAAAAATCCTGTGTCTCTCTGTGCTGCTGCGTGTGTAAACAGATGCACCTGTTTTGGTGGGGAAAAGTGCACAGCCTCTCTGATTGGTGGATTCAAATTCACCAGCTCCCAGGCTGACCTAGAAACTTACTTCTCTCTCCCTGTGTGTCTGTGTGTGTGTGTGTGTCTGTGTGTGACAGAGAGAGAGAGAGAGAGAGAGAGAGAGAGAGAGAGAAAGGCTTTTAATGGGATGATCTCATTCTAAGATTTAAATTCAATATATTCAGACTGGTTGACTGAATTGGATCTTGTGTGTGGGTCTCTCTGTGCATGTGTGTTTCCTCATGTGTACATATTTGTGATTGTGTGGCTGTAATAAATTTTTTTGCAGATTTTTGTCATTTAACAAGTATATTTGAGGGACCCTCAGCATGTTCAGCATTTTTTCAGCTGTCCATTTTGCTTTTCCAATTTTTCTGTTTAACTTATTACTATTGTGTTGTACTATTTTTCTAAATCATAGTGTTTCTGTAATGTTTAAGTATTTTTGGCTAAATATATTCTTTCTGTTATCTTATACTATTTCTCCTAAATTCTTATATTTTTGAGAAGTTATCATGTTTCTGGTAAGTTACAATATTTCTGCTAAATTCTGCTATGCTATTGTATTTCTGCCAAGTATTATGTTTCCTCTAAGATATTGCAGTTCTGCTAAGTTATTCCATTTTAGCAAACTTATTTTGCTTCTGCAAAGTTTTTACAATTTCTGCAACTTTTCAGCTTTTTCAGCTAGTTTTTGCATACAGCTTCAGCTTTAAGCATCCACACTGCATTTTCGCAGGAAATGCAAATTTTTCTAGTTATTATTGTGTGGATGCTTTAAGCATCCACACTATTGAGTTCCTGTTTCTCTTTATTCTTTATTATTATCTTTATTATTATTGTGTGGATGCTTTAAGCATCCACACTATTGAGTTCCTGTTTCTCTTTATTCTTTATTATTATTATTCCGGGTGTTTCCGTACACTTTTCGCCGTAGAACTACTTCCACAATTTTCAGCCGATTTTCACCATTCAAATTTTAAACTATTCTGCTATTTTTGCTCTTTCCGGCTATATCTTTTGGTATTTTTAACTATTATACTTTTTAAAATATTCCACTTTTTTCCTTTAATTTGTCCCATTGAAATTAATGGGAAACTTCAGCAATTCTGCTAAATTTTGCTTGTTTTTGAAACTTAACTACTTCCTCAAATTTTCACCTAGAACAACCATTCAAACTTTAAAATGTTCACAAATTATTGGGCTATTCATGTATGTTTCAGCTTTTTCAAATCTTTTACTGTTTTACTTTTATGCCTCTTAAAGTTTTGAGTTGCAAAATTGTGATTTTTCACAAAATACATGTGTTGTTATGGTTGCTATGCTCTTGGCTTCCAGTGTGCCACTGAAGGTTTTGCAATTTTCACTTCATGTCCGAACAACTGTTTGCTACTTGCTCAATTTTCACTCAACTTCCACAAATTATACATCAAAACGTAGGTATTTTTGCTGGCTTTCAGAAAATGTCACCATCATTGTTGTGGGATTTATAGAATTTTTGCAAATCTCCTCAGACTAACACAAGGTCAGAAAACTCTCCATATAAAGTGAATGGAGAGCTTGTTCAAAATCACCGCTGGATTTCTGTAATGAGAGGCATATTCGAATCGTCATATCTCCTTAACGAAGCAAAGTTAAGACATGAGGCTTGTCCCCGAATATCTTCAGACACCCCTGACGCTCACAATTCAAGAATTTCTTTCTCACCTATTACCGTTCTGAAATGAGTTGGACTTGTTTGAGGGTAGGAAATTCGTCCTTCGCTCAGATTTCTTCAGATTTCAAACTGTGGAAATAAACCACTTTTTTCTCTCGTCATAACTTTTTGTTGGATTTCCACAGAGACCTGAAAATTTCCATGATTGTTCACCAAAGCCTGCTGTCTCTTACGGTGAAAGAATGATATCGATACTCCAAATAGATTTCAAGTCACAAAGCGTTGTTTGAGGGCAAGTCAAGGCAGTTTTTGCTTCGCTCTACTCAGTTATGGTGCATTAGAAGTCAAATATCTTTAATAATTCATATTTTAATGATAAATTGTAAACACTGGAAGATTCCCCCATCTCTTCTGAACAAAACGGTGTAAGAATGACCGCTCTAGCCCCTACGGTTTGGAAATTATGGTCATTTGTTTGAGGGGAGTCCTCACTATGAGAAATAGGCTGCAATAATCCTGTGCCTCTCTGTGCTGCGTGTGTAAAAAGAGGCACATGTTTTGGCGGGAAAAAGTACACAGGCTCTCTGATTGGTGGATTCAAATTCAGCAGCTCCCAGGCTGACCTAGAAACTTACTTCTCTCTCCCTGTGCATTTTTTTGCTGATTTTTTCATTTAACAAGTATATTTGAGGGACCCTCAGCATGTTCAGCATTTTTTCAGCTGTCCATTTTGCTTTTCCAATTTTTCTGTTTAACTTATTACTATTGTGCTAAATAATACTATTTCTGCTATTTTATAAGATTTGTGCCTAATATAGTATTTCTGCTAAATTACAATATTTCTGCTTTTTATACTATTTGTGCTAAAACATAGTATTTCTACTAAATGTAGTATTTATGCTTAATCATACTATTTCTGCTTTTTATGGGATTTGTGCCTAATATAGTATTTCTGCTTTTTATAGGATTTTTGCTCAAACATAGTATTTCTACTAAATGTAGTGTTTATGCTTAATCATCCTATTTCTGCTTTTTATAGGATTTGTGCTTAATATAGTATTTCTGCTAAATTATAGTATTTCTGCTTTTTATAGTATTTGTGCTAAAACATAGTATTTCTACTAAATGTAGTATTTATGCTTAATGATAGTATTTCTATATATTTCTGCCAGGTCCCCAGGCAGCCAATCCTCTGTGAGGACTGAGAAATTCAAATTTTCAAATCAGGGCCTGCACGGCTTCCCAGCCAGTCATATATGTGTCCTGAGGCATTCAAATTTGCATATTGGGGCCTTCATGGCTTCTAAGCCAGCCAATCATATCTGAGGGCTGAGGAATTCAAATCCACAAATCAGGGCCTGCACGGCTTCCCAGCCAGCCAATCATATATGTGGTCTCAGGCATTCATATTTGCATATTGGGGAATTCGTGGCTTCTAAGTCAACAAGTCATCCATGTCATATATCTCTAAAAATTCACATTTTAATGATAAATTGTTAACACTGGAAGATTCCCCCATCTCTTCTGAACAAAACAGTGTAAGAATGACCGCTCTAGCCCCTACGGTTAGGAAATTATGGTCATTTGTTTGAGGGGAGTCCTCACTATGAGAAATAGGCTGCAATAATCCTGTGCCTCTCTGTGCTGCTGCGTGTGTAAAAAGATGCACCTGTTTTGGCGGGAAAACGTAAACAGCCACTCTGATTGGTGGATTTAAATTCGGCAGCTCTCTCCCTCTGTGTCTGTCTGTGTGTGTGTGTGTGTGTGTGTGTGTGTGTGTGTGTGTGTGTGTGTGTGTGTGTGTGTGTGTTTAGTGGGAGAGAGAGGACCCTGCCCTTATTTGACAGCATGTCATTGTAGGATTTAAATTGAACATAGTTAGACTGGTTGACTGGATTAGAGCCTGTGTTTGTGTGTCCCTCTGTGCATTTGTGTTTCAATAAGTTATTACTATTCTGCTAAATCATAGTATTTCTGGTACTTTTCGGTACTTGTGCTAAACACAGTATTTCTGCTAAATCATAATATTTCTGCTTTTCATAGGATTTATGCCTAATATAGTATTTCTGCTAAATTATAGTATTTCTGCTTTTTATAGGATTTGTGCCTAACATAGTATTTCTGCTAAATTATAGTATTTCTGCTTTTTATACTATTTGTTCTAAATTATAGTATTTCTGCTTTTTATAGGATTTGTGCTTAATATAGTATTTCTGCTAAATTATAGTTTTTCTTCTTTTTATAATATTTGTGCTAAAACATAGTATTTCTACTAAATGTAGTATTTATGCTTAATAATAGTATTTCTATATATTTCTGCCAGGTCCCCAGGCAGCCAATCCTCTGTGAGGACTGAGACATTCAAATTTTCAAATCAGGGCCTGCACAGTTTCCCAGCCAATCAAATAAGTGTCCTGAGGCATTCAAATTTGCATATTGGGGCCTTCGTGGCTTCTAAGCCAGCCAATCATATCTGAGGGCTGAGGAATTCAAATCCACAAATCAGGGCCTGCACGGCTTCCCAGCCAGCCAATCACATATGTGGTCTCAGGCATTCAAATTTGCATATTGGGGAATTCGTGGCTTCTAAGTCAACAAGTCATCCATGTCATATATCTCTAAAAATTCATATTTTAATATTAAATTGTCAACACTTGAAGATTCCCCCATCTCTTCTGAACAAAACGGTGTAAGAATGACCGTTCTAGCCCCTACGGTTAGGAAATTACGGTCATTTGTTTGAGGGGAGTCGTCACTATGAGAAATAGACTGCAAAAATCCTGTGTCTCTCTGTGCTGCTGCGTGTGTAAACAGATGCACCTGTTTTGGTGGGGAAAAGTGCACAGCCTCTCTGATTGGTGGATTCAAATTCACCAGCTCCCAGGCTGACCTAGAAACTTACTTCTCTCTCCCTGTGTGTGTGTGTGTGTGTGTGTGTGTGTGTGTGTGTGTGTGTGTGTGACAGAGAGAGAGAGAGAGAGAGAGAGAGAGAAAGGCTTTTAATGGGATGATCTCATTCTAAGATTTAAATTCAATATATTTAGACTGGTTGACTGAATTGGATCTTGTGTGTGGGTCTCTCTGTGCATGTGTGTTTCCTCATGTGTACATATTTGTGATTGTGTGGCTGTAATAAATTTTTTTGCAGATTTTTGTCATTTAACAAGTATATTTGAGGGACCCTCAGCATGTTCAGCATTTTTTCAGCTGTCCATTTTGCTTTTCCAATTTTTCTGTTTAACTTATTACTATTGTGCTAAATCATACTATTTCTGCTATTTTATAAGATTTGTGCTTAATATACTATTTCTGCTTTTATAGGATTTGTGCTTAATATAGTATTTCTGCTAAATGTAGTATTTATGCTTAATCATACTATTTCTGCTTTTCATAGTATTTGTGCTTAATATAGTATTTCTGCTAAATTTAGTATTTCTGATTAATTATAGTTTTTCTACTAAATCATAGTACAGTATTTCTGCTTTTTATGGGATTTGTGCTAAAACAAAGTATTTCTACTAAATGTAGTATTTGTGCTTAATCATACCATTTCTGCTTTTTATAGGATTTGTGCTTAATATAGTATTTCTGCTAAATTATAGTATTTCTGCCAAATTATAATATTTGTGCTAAAACATAGTCTCAATTTAAAATTACAATATTCATAGTTCATCACAGTGTCTCTGGTAAATCACAATATTTCTGCTCTGTTGTACTATTTTTCTAAATCATAGTGTTTCTGTAATGTTTAAGTATTTTTGGCTAAATATATTCTTTCTGTTATCTTATACTATTTCTCCTAAATTCTTGTATTTTTGAGAAGTTATCATGTTTCTGGTAAGTTACAATATTTCTGCTAAATTCTGCTATGCTATTGTATTTCTGCCAAGTATTATGTTTCCTCTAAGATATTGCAGTTCTGCTAAGTTATTCCATTTTAGCAAACTTCTTTTGCTTCTGCAAAGTTTTTACAATTTCTGCAACTTTTCAGCTTTTTCAGCTACTTTTTGCATACAGCTTCAGCTTTAAGCATCCACACTGCATTTTCGCAGGAAATGCAAATTTTTCTAGTTATTCTTCAAGTTGCTTCCGTACACTTTTCGCCGTAGAACTACTTCCACAATTTTCAGCCGATTTTCACCGTTCAAATTTTAAACTATTCTGCTATTTTTGCTCTTTCCGGCTATGACTTTTGCTATTTTTTGCTATTATACTTTTTAAAATATTAAGCTTTTTTCCTTTAATTTGTCCCATTGAAATGAATGGGAAACTTCAGCAATTCTGCTAAAATTTGCTTGTTTTTGAAACTTAACTACTTCCTCATACTTTCACCTAGAACAACCATTCAAATTTTAAAATGTTCACAAATTATTGGGCTATTCAGGTATGATTCAGCTTTTTCAAATCTTTTACTGTTTTACTTTTATGCCTCTTAAAGTTTTCAGTTGCAAAATTGTGATTTTTCACAAAATACATGTGTTGTTATGGTTGCTATGCTCTTGGCTTCCAGTGTGCCACTGAAGGTTTTGCAATTTTCACTTCATGTCCGAACAACTTCCTGCTACTTGCTCAATTTTCACTCAACTTCCACAAATTATACATCAAAACGTAGGTATTTTTGCTGGCTTTCAGAAAATGTCACCATCATTGTTGTGGGATTTATAGAATTTTGACAAATCTCCTCAGACTAACACAAGGTCAGAAAACTCTCCATATAAAGTCAATGGAGAGTTTGTTCAAAATCACCGCTGCATTTCTGTAATGAGAGGCATATTCGAATCGTCATATCTCCTTAACGAAGCAAAGTTAAGACATGAGGCTTGTCCCGGTATATCTTCAGACACTCGTGACGCTCACAATTCAAGAATTATTTTCTCACCTATTACCGTTCTGAAATGAGTTGGACTTGTTTGAGGGTAGGAAATTTGTCCTTCGCTCAGATTTCTTCAGATTTCAAACTGTGGAAATGAACCACTTTTTTCTCTCGTCATAACTTTTTGTTGGATTTCCACAGAGACCTGAAAATTTCCATGATTGTTCACCAAAGCCTGCTGTCTCTTACGGTGAAAGACTGATATCGATACTCCAAATAGATTTAGAGTTAGAAAGCGTTGTTTGAGGGCAAGTCAAGGCAGTTTTTGCTTCGCTCTACTCAGTTATGGTGCATTAGAAGTCAAATATCTTTAATAATTCATATTTTAATGATAAATTGTAAACACTGGAAGATTCCCCCATCTCTTCTGAACAAAACGGTGTAAGAATGACCGCTCTAGCCCCTACGGTTAGAAAATTATTTTCATTTGTTTGAGGGGAGTCCTCACTATGAGAAATAGGCTGCAATAATCCTGTGCCTCTCTGTGCTGCGTGTGTAAAAAGAGGCACATGTTTTGGCGGGAAAAAGTACACAGGCTCTCTGATTGGTGGATTCAAATTCAGCAGCTCCCAGGCTGACCTAGAAACTTACTTCTCTCTCCCTGTGCATTTTTTTGCTGATTTTTTCATTTAACAAGTATATTTGAGGGACCCTCAGCATGTTCAGCATTTTTTCAGCTGTCCATTTTGCTTTTCCAATTTTTCTGTTTAACTTATTACTATTGTGCTAAATAATACTATTTCTGCTATTTTATAAGATTTGTGCCTAATATAGTATTTCTGCTAAATTACAATATTTCTGCTTTTTATACTATTTGTGCTAAAACATAGTATTTCTACTAAATGTAGTATTTATGCTTAATCATACTATTTCTGCTTTTTATGGGATTTGTGCCTAATATAGTATTTCTGCTTTTTATAAGATTTTTGCTCAAACATAGTATTTCTACTAAATGTAGTGTTTATGCTTAATCATCCTATTTCTGCTTTTTATAGGATTTGTGCTTAATATAGTATTTCTGCTAAATTATAGTATTTCTGCTTTTTATAGTATTTGTGCTAAAACATAGTATTTCTACTAAATGTAGTATTTATGCTTAATCATAGTATTTCTATATATTTCTGCCAGGTCCCCAGGCAGCCAATCCTCTGTGAGGACTGAGACATTCAAATTTTCAAATCAGGGCCTGCACGGCTTCCCAGCCAATCATATATGTGTCCTGAGGCATTCAAATTTGCATATTGGGGCCTTCATGGCTTCTAAGCCAGCCAATCATATCTGAGGGCTGAGGAATTCAAATCCACAAATCAGGGCCTGCACAGCTTCCCAGCCAGCCAATCATGTATGTGGGCTCCAGGTATTCAAATTTGCATATTGGGGAATTCGTGGCTTCTAAGTCAACAAGTCATCCATGTCATATATCTCTAAAAATTCATATTTTAATGATAAATTGTCAACACTTGAAGATTCCCCCATCTCTTCTGAACAAAACGGTGTAAGAATGACCGCTCTAGCCCCTATGGTTCTGAAATTATGGTCATTTGTTTGAGGGGAATCCTCACTATGTGAAATAAACTGAAAGAAGCAGGTCTATGTCTCTGTGCTGCGTGTGTAAAAAGAGGCACCTGTTTTGGCGGGAAAACGTAAACAGCCTCTCTGATTGGTGGATTCAAATTCAGCAGCTCCCAGGCTGACCTAGAAACTTAGTCCTCTCTCCCTGTGTGTGTGTGTGTGTGTGTGTGTGTGTGTGTGTGTGTGTGTGTGTTTAGTGGGAGAGAGAGGACCCTGCCCTTATTTGACAGCATGTCATTGTAGGATTTAAATTGAACATAGTTAGACTGGTTGACTGGATTAGAGCCTGTGTTTGTGTGTCCCTCTGTGCATTTGTGTTTCAATAAGTTATTACTATTCTGCTAAATCATAGTATTTCTGGTACTTTTCGGTACTTGTGCTAAATACAGTATTTCTGCTAAATCATACTATTTCTGCTTTTCATAGGATTTGTGCTTAATATAGTATTTCTGCTAAATTATAGTTTTTCTTCTTTTTATAATATTTGTGCTAAAACATAGTATTTCTACTAAATGTAGTATTTATGCTTAATAATAGTATTTCTATATATTTCTGCCAGGTCCCCAGGCAGCCAATCCTCTGTGAGGACTGAGACATTCAAATTTTCAAATCAGGGCCTGCACAGTTTCCCAGCCAATCAAATAAGTGTCCTGAGGCATTCAAATTTGCATATTGGGGCCTTCGTGGCTTCTAAGCCAGCCAATCATATCTGAGGGCTGAGGAATTCAAATCCACAAATCAGGGCCTGCACGGCTTCCCAGCCAGCCAATCACATATGTGGTCTCAGGCATTCAAATTTGCATATTGGGGAATTCGTGGCTTCTAAGTCAACAAGTCATCCATGTCATATATCTCTAAAAATTCATATTTTAATATTAAATTGTCAACACTTGAAGATTCCCCCATCTCTTCTGAACAAAACGGTGTAAGAATGACCGTTCTAGCCCCTACGGTTAGGAAATTACGGTCATTTGTTTGAGGGGAGTCGTCACTATGAGAAATAGACTGCAAAAATCCTGTGTCTCTCTGTGCTGCTGCGTGTGTAAACAGATGCACCTGTTTTGGTGGGGAAAAGTGCACAGCCTCTCTGATTGGTGGATTCAAATTCACCAGCTCCCAGGCTGACCTAGAAACTTACTTCTCTCTCCCTGTGTGTGTGTGTGTGTGTGTGTGTGTGTGTGTGTGTGTGTGTGTGTGTGTGTGTGTGTGTGTGTGTGTGTGTGTGTGTGTGACAGAGAGAGAGAGAGAGAGAGAGAAAGGCTTTTAATGGGATGATCTCATTCTAAGATTTAAATTCAATATATTTAGACTGGTTGACTGAATTGGATCTTGTGTGTGGGTCTCTCTGTGCATGTGTGTTTCCTCATGTGTACATATTTGTGATTGTGTGGCTGTAATAAATGTTTTTGCAGATTTTTGTCATTTAACAAGTATATTTGAGGGACCCTCAGCATGTTCAGCATTTTTTCAGCTGTCCATTTTGCTTTTCCAATTTTTCTGTTTAACTTATTACTATTGTGCTAAATCATACTATTTCTGCTATTTTATAAGATTTGTGCTTAATATACTATTTCTGCTTTTATAGGATTTGTGCTTAATATAGTATTTCTGCTAAATGTAGTATTTATGCTTAATCATACTATTTCTGCTTTTCATAGTATTTGTGCTTAATATAGTATTTCTGCTAAATTTAGTATTTCTGATTAATTATAGTTTTTCTACTAAATCATAGTACAGTATTTCTGCTTTTTATGGGATTTGTGCTAAAACAAAGTATTTCTACTAAATGTAGTATTTGTGCTTAATCATACCATTTCTGCTTTTTATAGGATTTGTGCTTAATATGGTATTTCTGCTAAATTATAGTATTTCTGCCAAATTATAATATTTGTGCTAAAACATAGTCTCAATTTAAAATTACAATATTCATAGTTCATCACAGTGTCTCTGGTAAATCACAATATTTCTGCTCTGTTGTACTATTTTTCTAAATCATAGTGTTTCTGTAATGTTTAAGTATTTTTGGCTAAATATATTCTTTCTGTTATCTTATACTATTTCTCCTAAATTCTTGTATTTTTGAGAAGTTATCATGTTTCTGGTAAGTTACAATATTTCTGCTAAATTCTGCTATGCTATTGTATTTCTGCCAAGTATTATGTTTCCTCTAAGATATTGCAGTTCTGCTAAGTTATTCCATTTTAGCAAACTTCTTTTGCTTCTGCAAAGTTTTTACAATTTCTGCAACTTTTCAGCTTTTTCAGCTACTTTTTGCATACAGCTTCAGCTTTAAGCATCCACACTGCATTTTCGCAGGAAATGCAAATTTTTCTAGTTATTCTTCAAGTTGCTTCCGTACACTTTTCGCCGTAGAACTACTTCCACAATTTTCAGCCGATTTTCACCGTTCAAATTTTAAACTATTCAGCTATTTTTGCTCTTTCCGGCTATGACTTTTGCTATTTTTAACTATTATACTTTTTAAAATATTCCACTTTTTTCCTTTAATTTGTCCCATTGAAATGAATGGGAAACTTCAGCAATTCTGCTAAAATTTGCTTGTTTTTGAAACTTAACTACTTCCTCATACTTTCACCTAGAACAACCATTCAAATTTTAAAATGTTCACAAATTATTGGGCTATTCAGGTATGATTCAGCTTTTTCAAATCTTTTACTGTTTTACTTTTATGCCTCTTAAAGTTTTGAGTTGCAAAATTGTGATTTTTCACAAAATACATGCGTTGTTATGGTTGCTATGCTCTTGGCTTCCAGTGTGCCACTGAAGCTTTTGCAGTCTTCTCTTCATGTCCGAACAACTGTTTGCTACTTGCTCAATTTTCACTCAACTTCCACAAATTATACATCAAAACGTAGGTATTTTTGCTGGCTTTCAGAAAATGTCACTATCATTGTTGTGGTATTCATAGAACTTTCGCAAATCTCCTCAGACTAACACAAGGTCAGAAAACTCTCCATATAAAGTCAATGGAGAGTTTGTTCAAAACCACCGCTGCATTTCTGTAATGAGAGGCATATTCGAATCGTCATATCTCCTTAACGAAGCAAAGTTAAGACATGAGGCTTGTCCCCGAATATCTTCAGACACTCCTGACGCTCACAATTCAAGAATTTCTTTCTCAACTATTACCGTTCTGAAATGAGTTGGACTTGTTTGAGGGTAGGAAATTCGTCCTTCGCTCAGATTTCTTCAGATTTCAAAGTCTGGAAATGAACCACTTTTTTCTCTCGTCATAACTTTTTGTTGGATTTCCACAGAGACCTGAAAATTTCCATGATTGTTCACCAAAGCCTGCTGTCTCTTACGGTGAAAGAATGATATCGATACTCCAAATAGATTTCAAGTTACAAAGCGTTGTTTGAGGGCAAGTCAAGGCAGTTTTTGCTTCGCTCTACTCAGTTATGGTGCATTAGAAGTCAAATATCTTTAATAATTCATATTTTAATGATAAATTGTAAACACTGGAAGATTCCCCCATGTCTTCTGAACAAAACGGTGTAAGAATGACCGTTCTAGCCCCTACGGTTAGGAAATTATGGTCATTTGTTTGAGGGGAGTCGTCACTATGAGAAATAGACTGCAATAATCCTGTGCCTCTCTCTGCTGCGTGTGTAAAAAGATGCACCTTTTTTGGCGGGAAAACGTAAACAGCCACTCTGATTGGTGGATTTAAATTCGGCAGCTCTCTCCCTCTGTGTCTGTCTGTGTGTGTGTGTGTGTGTGTGTGTGTGTGTGTGTGTGTGTGTGTGTGTGTTTAGTGGGAGAGAGAGGACCCTGCCCTTATTTGGCAGCATGTCATTGTAGGATTTAAATTGAATATAGTTAGACTGATTGACTGGATTAGAGCCTGTGTTTGTGTGTCCCTCTCTGCATTTCTGTTTCAATATGCCTCCATATTTGTAATTTTGTAAGTTATTGCTATTCTGCTAAATCATAGTATTTCTGGTACTTTTCTGTACTTGTGCTAAATACAGTATTTCTGCTAATTTATAGTGTTTCTGCTTTATTATACTATTTGTGCTAAAACATAGTATTTCTACTAAATGTAGTATTTCTGCTTTTTATACTATTTGTGCTAAATTATAATATTTCTGCTTTTTATACTATTTGTGCTAAATTATAATATTTCTGCTTTTTATACTATTTGTGCTAAATTATAATATTTCTGCTTTTTATACTATTTGTGCTAAAACATAGTATTTCTACTAAATGTAGTATTTCTGCTTTTTATACTATTTGTGCTAAATTATAATATTTCTGCTTTTTATACTATTTGTGCTAAATTATAATATTTCTGCTTTTTATACTATTTGTGCTAAATTATAATATTTCTGCTTTTTATACTATTTGTGCTAAAACATAGTATTTCTACTAAATGTAGTATTTCTGCTTTTTATACTATTTGTGCTAAATTATAATATTTCTGCTTTTTATACTATTTGTGCTAAATTATAATATTTCTGCTTTTTATACTATTTGTGCTAAAACATAGTATTTCTACTAAATGTAGTATTTCTGCTTTTTATACTATTTGTGCTAAATTATAATATTTCTGCTTTTTATACTATTTGTGCTAAATTATAATATTTCTGCTTTTTATACTATTTGTGCTAAATTATAATATTTCTGCTTTTTATAGTATTTGTGCTAAAACATAGTATTTCTACTAAATGTAGTATTTATGCTTAATCATAGTATTTCTATATATTTCTGCCAGGTCCCCAGGCAGCCAATCCTCTGTGAGGACTTAGACATTCAAATTTTCAAATCAGGGCCTGCACGGTTTCCCAGCCAATCATATATGTGTCCTGAGGCATTCAAATTTGCATATTGGGGCCTTCATGGCTTCTAAGCCAGCCAATCATATCTGAGGGCTGAGGAATTCAAATCCACAAATCAGGGCCTGCACAGCTTCCCAGCCAGCCAATCATGTATGTGGGCTCCAGGTATTCAAATTTGCATATTGGGGAATTCGTGGCTTCTAAGTCAACAAGTCATCCATGTCATATATCTCTAAAAATTCATATTTTAATGATAAATTGTCAACACTTGAAGATTCCCCCATCTCTTCTGAACAAAACGGTGTAAGAATGACCGCTCTAGCCCCTATGGTTAGGAAATTATGGTCATTTGTTTGAGGGGAATCCTCACTATGTGAAATAAACTGAAAGAAGCAGGTCTATGTCTCTGTGCTGCGTGTGTAAAAAGAGGCACCTGTTTTGGCGGGAAAACGTAAACAGCCTCTCTGATTGGTGGATTCAAATTCAGCAGCTCCCAGGCTGACCTAGAAACTTAGTCCTCTCTCCCTGTGTGTGTGTGTGTGTGTGTGTGTGTGTGTGTGTGTGTGTGTGTGTGTGTGTGTGTGTGTGTGTTTAGTGGGAGAGAGAGGACCCTGCCCTTATTTGGCAGCATGTCATTGTAGGATTTAAATTGAACATAGTTAGACTGGTTGACTGGATTAGAGCCTGTGTTTGTGTGTCCCTCTGTGCATTTGTGTTTCAATAAGTTATTACTATTCTGCTAAATCATAGTATTTCTGGTACTTTTCAGTACTTGTGCTAAATACAGTATTTCTGCTAAATCATACTATTTCTGCTTTTCATAGGATTTATGCCTAATATAGTATTTCTGCTAAATTATAGTATTTCTGCTTTTTATAGGATTTGTGCCTAACATAGTATTTCTGCTACATTATAGTATTTCTGCTTTTTATAGGATTTGTGCCTAACATAGTATTTCTGCTAAATTATAGTATTTCTGCTTTTTATACTATTTGTTCTAAATTATAGTATTTCTGCTTTTTATAGGATTTGTGCTTAATATAGTATTTCTGCTAAATTATAGTTTTTCTTTTTTTTATAGTATTTGTGCTAAAACATAGTATTTCTACTAAATGTAGTATTTATGCTTAATAATAGTATTTCTATATATTTCTGCCAGGTCCCCAGGCAGCCAATCCTCTGTGAGGACTGAGACATTCAAATTTTCAAATCAGGGCCTGCACAGTTTCCCAGCCAATCAAATAAGTGTCCTGAGGCATTCAAATTTGCATATTGGGGCCTTTGTGGCTTCTAAGCCAGCCAATCATATCTGAGGGCTGAGGAATTCAAATCCACAAATCAGGGCCTGCACAGCTTCCCAGCCAGCCAATCATGTATGTGGGCTCCAGGTATTCAAATTTGCATATTGGGGAATTCGTGGCTTCTAAGTCAACAAGTCATCCATGTCATATATCTCTAAAAATTCATATTTTAATGATAAATTGTCAACACTTGAAGATTCCCCCATCTCTTCTGAACAAAACGGTGTAAGAATGACCGCTCTAGCCCCTATGGTTAGGAAATTATGGTCATTTGTTTGAGGGGAATCCTCACTATGTGAAATAAACTGAAAGAAGCAGGTCTATGTCTCTGTGCTGCGTGTGTAAAAAGAGGCACCTGTTTTGGCGGGAAAACGTAAACAGCCTCTCTGATTGGTGGATTCAAATTCAGCAGCTCCCAGGCTGACCTAGAAACTTAGTCCTCTCTCCCTGTGTGTGTGTGTGTGTGTGTGTGTGTGTGTGTGTGTGTGTGTGTGTGTGTTTAGTGGGAGAGAGAGGACCCTGCCCTTATTTGGCAGCATGTCATTGTAGGATTTAAATTGAACATAGTTAGACTGGTTGACTGGATTAGAGCCTGTGTTTGTGTGTCCCTCTGTGCATTTGTGTTTCAATAAGTTATTACTATTCTGCTAAATCATAGTATTTCTGGTACTTTTCAGTACTTGTGCTAAATACAGTATTTCTGCTAAATCATACTATTTCTGCTTTTCATAGGATTTATGCCTAATATAGTATTTCTGCTAAATTATAGTATTTCTGCTTTTTATAGGATTTGTGCCTAACATAGTATTTCTGCTAAATTATAGTATTTCTGCTTTTTATAGGATTTGTGCCTAACATAGTATTTCTGCTAAATTATAGTATTTCTGCTTTTTATACTATTTGTTCTAAATTATAGTATTTCTGCTTTTTATAGGATTTGTGCTTAATATAGTATTTCTGCTAAATTATAGTTTTTCTTTTTTTTATAGTATTTGTGCTAAAACATAGTATTTCTACTAAATGTAGTATTTATGCTTAATAATAGTATTTCTATATATTTCTGCCAGGTCCCCAGGCAGCCAATCCTCTGTGAGGACTGAGACATTCAAATTTTCAAATCAGGGCCTGCACAGTTTCCCAGCCAATCAAATAAGTGTCCTGAGGCATTCAAATTTGCATATTGGGGCCTTTGTGGCTTCTAAGCCAGCCAATCATATCTGAGGGCTGAGGAATTCAAATCCACAAATCAGGGCCTGCACAGCTTCCCAGCCAGCCAATCATGTATGTGGGCTCCAGGTATTCAAATTTGCATATTGGGGAATTCGTGGCTTCTAAGTCAACAAGTCATCCGTGTCATATATCTCTAAAAATTCATATTTTAATGATAAATTGTCAACACTTGAAGATTCCCCCATCTCTTCTGAACAAAACGGTGTAAGAATGACCGTTCTAGCTCCTACGGTTAGGAAATTATGGTCATTTGTTTGAGGGGAGTCGTCATTATGAGAAATAGACTGCAATGATCCTGTGTCTCTCTGTGCTGCGTGTGTAAAAAGGATGCACCTGTTTTGGAGGGAAAGAGTGCACAGGCTCTCTGATTGGTGGATTCAAATTCAGCAGCTCCCAGGCTGACCTAGAAACTCACTTTTCTCTCCCTGTGTGTGTGTGTGTGTGTGTGTGTGTGTGTGTGTGTGTGTGTGTGTGTGTGTGTGTGTGTGTGTGTGTGAGTGACAGAGAGAGAGAGAGAGAGAGAGAGAGAGAGAGAGAGAGAGAGAAAGGCTTTTAATGGGATGATCTCATTCTAAGATTTAAATTCAATATATTTAGACTGGTTGACTGAATTGGATCTTGTGTGTGGGTCTCTCTGTGCATGTGTGTTTCCTCATGTGTACATATTTGTGATTGTGTGGCTGTAATAAATTTTTTTGCAGATTTTTGTCATTTAACAAGTATATTTGAGGGACCCTCAGCATGTTCAGCATTTTTTCAGCTGTCCATTTTGCTTTTCCAATTTTTCTGTTTAACTTATTACTATTGTGCTAAATCATACTGTTTCTGCTATTTTATAAGATTTGTGCTTAATATACTATTTCTGCTTTTATAGGATTTGTGCTTAATATAGTATTTCTGCTAAATGTAGTATTTATGCTTAATCATACTATTTCTGCTTTTCATAGTATTTGTGCTTAATATAGTATTTCTGCTAAATTTAGTATTTCTGATTAATTATAGTTTTTCTACTAAATCATAGTACAGTATTTCTGCTTTTTATGGGATTTGTGCTAAAATAAAGTATTTCTACTAAATATAGTATTTGTGCTTAATCATACCATTTCTGCTTTTTATAGGATTTGTGCTTAATATAGTATTTCTGCTAAATTATAGTATTTCTGCCAAATTATAATATTTGTGCTAAAACATAGTCTCAATTTAAAATTACAATATTCATAGTTCATCACAGTGTCTCTGGTAAATCACAATATTTCTGCTCTGTTGTACTATTTTTCTAAATCATAGTGTTTCTGTAATGTTTAAGTATTTTTGGCTAAATATATTCTTTCTGTTATCTTATACTATTTCTCCTAAATTCTTGTATTTTTGAGAAGTTATCATGTTTCTGGTAAGTTACAATATTTCTGCTAAATTCTGCTATGCTATTGTATTTCTGCCAAGTATTATGTTTCCTCTAAGATATTGCAGTTCTACTAAGTTATTCCATTTTAGCAAACTTATTTTGCTTCTGCAAAGTTTTTACAATTTCTGCAACTTTTCAGCTTTTTCAGCTAGTTTTTGCATACAGCTTCAGCTTTAAGCATCCACACTGCATTTTCGCAGGAAATGCAAATTTTTCTAGTTGTGTGGATGCTTTAAGCATCCACACTATTGAGTTCCTGTTTCTCTTTATTCTTTATTGGGTGGATGCCGTAGGCATCCACACTATTGAGATCCTGTTTCTCTTTATTCTTTATCCTTTATTATTCTAGTTGCTCCGTTTCTTTGCCGCTTAACTACTCCCTCAGTTTTCAGCCGATTTTTACCATTCAAACTCTAAACTGTTCTGCTATTTCTGCTTTCGACTGCTATATCTTTTGGTACTTATTACTATTATACTTTTTAAAATATTACACTTTTTTCCTTTAATTTGTCCCATTGAAATGAATGGGAAACTTCTACAATTCTGCTAAAACTTGCTTGTCTTTGAAACTTAACTACTTCCTCATACTTTCACCTAGAAACTCCATTCAAACTTTAAAACGTTCTCAGATGATTGGGCTATTCCTGTGTGATTCAGCTTTTTCATATCTGTTACCGTTTTCATGTAATGACTCTTTAAGTTTTCAGTTACAACTTTGTGATTTTTCAGAAAATACATGTGTTGCTATGGTTGCTATGCAATTAACTCCCACTGCACACTCGTCCGTTCTGAATTTTCTCTTCATGTCTGAACAACTCCTTGCTACTCGCTCAATTTCCACTCAACTTCCACAAATTATACATCAAAACGTAGGTATTTTTGCTGGCTTTAAGACAGTGTCACTATAATTATTGTGAGAGTTACGTTTTTTTCACAATTTGCCTCGAAGTGACACATGGTCTAAAAACTCCCCATTCAAAGTCTATGGGGAGGTTGTGAAACTCAGAGCTGAAATACTGAAACTGAAGGCATTTTCAAATCGTCATATCTCCTTAACGAAGCAAAGTTAAGACATGAGGCTTGTCCCTGTATATCTTCAGACACTCCTGACACTCACAATTCAAGAATTATTTTCTCACCTATTACCGTTCTGAGATGAGTTAGACTTGTTTGAGGGGTGGAAATCTGTCCTCCTCTCATTTTTCAAATTCCGAAAATGAAGCCGTTTCTTCTCTCGTCATATCTCCGCGACGGAGATACAAAGAGCTATGTAAATCGCAGTCAAAGTACACCAAAGTCCGCTGATTCACCCAGTGCAAGAATTATGCTTCTATCCCACCTAGTTTTTGAGTTACACGACGTTTTGTAACTCCAAAAAACGGCGTTTTTCGCGTCTCACCGCGATCTAATTCTGACTCCTCATCACCCTTTTTTTCAAAGCGCCCGCCCCCTTAGAGGTGGCGCGATTGGTAATGACACCGCTCTTCAGACCAGAGGTCGTGGGTTCGATTCCACCTTGGCCCACATGTTTTTTTTTTAACTACAAATTTATACACTATCACAGACCGGTAATTCATATTGATAATTTATTACAATTCTGCAAAGTTTAATGATTTTAGCAGCTTTTCTAATATGGACCTCAGATTCTGGTTAACAGTCTATGGCAGAAATACATACAAGTACACAGCCTGATGAAGCAGACAGAAGCAGTACCTCTGATTGGTTCCGCAGTTTCACCTCTTATCAGCACAAATCTCACCCTCTTCTGCTGTTTTCACCTCTTTTCTGCTAATTTGAGCTTCTGTTCCACAGTGCACTCAGCCTCTTCTGCTGTTTTCATTAGAATTTTAAGCTTTTCCACCTTTTTTCAGTTACGTGAGAACCAGTTTGGCTCAATGAGTAGCTGAAAAATATCAGCCTCTTCTGCTGTTTTAGCAGGATTTCAGAGTTCAGCTTTTTCACTTGTTTTAAGCACAAATTTCAGTTTCTTTACCTCATTTCACAACAAAGTTCTTCCTCTTCACCTCTTTTCTGCTAATTTGAGCTGCTGCTCCACAGTGCACATTTTCCCTCTCATCATATCTTTGCTTGTGACCAGAACTCATTTGGCTCAGAGGGTAGGGCATCTGTCGTGAGACCCGGTGGCAGAGGTTCGAATCCTACCTGTGACAGCTGCTACACATGTTCACTGCTTGCATGCCCTCTGCTTTCTTGACACTCTCCAGTGTGTCATTACACATACAGCCATCTTCAGCAAGCACTTCTGCTTCTACACTTCTTTTCAACTCGGCTTTTTGCTTCTTTACCTCTTTTCAGCAGAAATTATTCCTCTTCACCTCTTTTCTGCTAATTAGAGCTCCTGCTCCACAGTGCACTTAGCCTCTTCTGCTGTTTTCATTAGAATTTTAAGCTTTTCCACCTTTTTTCAGTTACGTGAGAACCAGTTTGGCTCAGTGAGTAGCTGAAAAATATCAGCCTCTACTACTGTTTTAGCAGGATTTCAGAGTTCAGCTTTTTCACTTGTTTTAAGCACAAATTTCAGTTTCTTTACCTCATTTCACAACAAAGTTATTCCTCTTCACCTCTTTTCTGCTAATTTGAGCTTCTGCTCCACAGTGCACATTTTCTCTCTCATCATATATTTGCTTGAGACCAGAACTCATTTGGCTCAGAGGGTAGGGCAGCTGCCGTGAGACCCGGGGGCAGAGTTTCGAATCCTACCTGTGACAGTTGCTACACATGTTCCCTGCTTGCATGCGCTCTGCTTTCTTGACACTCTCCAGTGTGTCATTACACATACAGCCATCTTCAGCAAGCACTTCTACACCTCTTTTCAACTCATCTTTTTGCTTCTTTACCTCTTTTCAGCAGAACTTCTTCTGATTCACCTCTTTTCTGCTAAATGTTTAGCCTTTTCACCTCTTATTAGCACAATACTAAGCAGCTTCTGCTAATTTCACCAGAATTGTCAGTCTCTCCACCTCTTCTTTGTAAGAATCAGTTTGGTCCAGTAAGGTGAGACGCCGCCTATAGATCAGAAAGGCCAGGTTCGAATCTCGCTCAGGGCAATGTTTTTTGTTTTTTCAACTTTTTCTGCTTTTTTCAGCAGAAATCTTCAGCGTAAGGCATCCACACAGCATTTTCGCAGGAAATGCAATTTTTTCTAGTTGGGTGGATGCCGTAGGCATCCACACTATTGAGATCCTGTTTCTCTTTATTCTTTATCCTTTATTATTCTAGTTGCTCCGTTTCTTTGCCGCTTAACTACTCCCTCAGTTTTCAGCCGATTTTTACCATTCAAACTCTAAACTGTTCTGCTATTTCTGCTTTCGACTGCTATATCTTTTGGTACTTATTACTATTATACTTTTTAAAATATTACACTTTTTTCCTTTAATTTGTCCCATTGAAATGAATGGGAAACTTCTACAATTCTGCTAAAACTTGCTTGTCTTTGAAACTTAACTACTTCCTCATACTTTCACCTAGAAACTCCATTCAAACTTTAAAACGTTCTCAGATGATTGGGCTATTCCTGTGTGATTCAGCTTTTTCATATCTGTTACCGTTTTCATGTAATGACTCTTTAAGTTTTCAGTTACAACTTTGTGATTTTTCAGAAAATACATGTGTTGCTATGGTTGCTATGCAATTAACTCCCACTGCACACTCGTCCGTTCTGAATTTTCTCTTCATGTCTGAACAACTCCTTGCTACTCGCTCAATTTCCACTCAACTTCCACAAATTATACATCAAAACGTAGGTATTTTTGCTGGCTTTAAGACAGTGTCACTATAATTATTGTGAGAGTTACGTTTTTTTCACAATTTGCCTCGAAGTGACACATGGTCTAAAAACTCCCCATTCAAAGTCTATGGGGAGGTTGTGAAACTCAGAGCTGAAATACTGAAACTGAAGGCATTTTCAAATCGTCATATCTCCTTAACGAAGCAAAGTTAAGACATGAGGCTTGTCCCTGTATATCTTCAGACACTCCTGACACTCACAATTCAAGAATTATTTTCTCACCTATTACCGTTCTGAGATGAGTTAGACTTGTTTGAGGGGTGGAAATCTGTCCTCCTCTCATTTTTCAAATTCCGAAAATGAAGCCGTTTCTTCTCTCGTCATATCTCCGCGACGGAGATACAAAGAGCTATGTAAATCGCAGTCAAAGTACACCAAAGTCCGCTGATTCACCCAGTGCAAGAATTATGCTTCTATCCCACCTAGTTTTTGAGTTACACGACGTTTTGTAACTCCAAAAAACGGCGTTTTTCGCGTCTCACCGCGATCTAATTCTGACTCCTCATCACCCTTTTTTTCAAAGCGCCCGCCCCCTTAGAGGTGGCGCGATTGGTAATGACACCGCTCTTCAGACCAGAGGTCGTGGGTTCGATTCCACCTTGGCCCACATGTTTTTTTTTTAACTACAAATTTATACACTATCACAGACCGGTAATTCATATTGATAATTTATTACAATTCTGCAAAGTTTAATGATTTTAGCAGCTTTTCTAATATGGACCTCAGATTCTGGTTAACAGTCTATGGCAGAAATACATACAAGTACACAGCCTGATGAAGCAGACAGAAGCAGTACCTCTGATTGGTTCCGCAGTTTCACCTCTTATCAGCACAAATCTCACCCTCTTCTGCTGTTTTCACCTCTTTTCTGCTAATTTGAGCTTCTGTTCCACAGTGCACTCAGCCTCTTCTGCTGTTTTCATTAGAATTTTAAGCTTTTCCACCTTTTTTCAGTTACGTGAGAACCAGTTTGGCTCAATGAGTAGCTGAAAAATATCAGCCTCTTCTGCTGTTTTAGCAGGATTTCAGAGTTCAGCTTTTTCACTTGTTTTAAGCACAAATTTCAGTTTCTTTACCTCATTTCACAACAAAGTTCTTCCTCTTCACCTCTTTTCTGCTAATTTGAGCTGCTGCTCCACAGTGCACATTTTCCCTCTCATCATATCTTTGCTTGTGACCAGAACTCATTTGGCTCAGAGGGTAGGGCATCTGTCGTGAGACCCGGTGGCAGAGGTTCGAATCCTACCTGTGACAGCTGCTACACATGTTCACTGCTTGCATGCGCTCTGCTTTCTTGACACTCTCCAGTGTGTCATTACACATACAGCCATCTTCAGCAAGCACTTCTGCTTCTACACTTCTTTTCAACTCGGCTTTTTGCTTCTTTACCTCTTTTCAGCAGAAATTATTCCTCTTCACCTCTTTTCTGCTAATTAGAGCTCCTGCTCCACAGTGCACTTAGCCTCTTCTGCTGTTTTCATTAGAATTTTAAGCTTTTCCACCTTTTTTCAGTTACGTGAGAACCAGTTTGGCTCAGTGAGTAGCTGAAAAATATCAGCCTCTACTACTGTTTTAGCAGGATTTCAGAGTTCAGCTTTTTCACTTGTTTTAAGCACAAATTTCAGTTTCTTTACCTCATTTCACAACAAAGTTCTTCCTCTTCACCTCTTTTCTGCTAATTTGAGCTTCTGCTCCACAGTGCACATTTTCTCTCTCATCATATATTTGCTTGAGACCAGAACTCATTTGGCTCAGAGGGTAGGGCAGCTGCCGTGAGACCCGGGGGCAGAGTTTCGAATCCTACCTGTGACAGTTGCTACACATGTTCCCTGCTTGCATGCGCTCTGCTTTCTTGACACTCTCCAGTGTGTCATTACACATACAGCCATCTTCAGCAAGCACTTCTACACCTCTTTTCAACTCATCTTTTTGCTTCTTTACCTCTTTTCAGCAGAACTTCTTCTGATTCACCTCTTTTCTGCTAAATGTTTAGCCTTTTCACCTCTTATTAGCACAATACTAAGCAGCTTCTGCTAATTTCACCAGAATTGTCAGTCTCTCCACCTCTTCTTTGTAAGAATCAGTTTGGTCCAGTAAGGTGAGACGCCGCCTATAGATCAGAAAGGCCAGGTTCGAATCTCGCTCAGGGCAATGTTTTTTGTTTTTTCAACTTTTTCTGCTTTTTTCAGCAGAAATCTTCAGCGTAAGGCATCCACACAGCATTTTCGCAGGAAATGCAATTTTTTCTAGTTGGGTGGATGCCGTAGGCATCCACACTATTGAGATCCTGTTTCTCTTTATTCTTTGGGTGGATGCCGTAGGCATCCACACTATTGAGATCCTGTTTCTCTTTATTCTTTATCCTTTATTATTCTAGTTGCTCCGTTTCTTTGCCGCTTAACTACTCCCTCAGTTTTCAGCCGATTTTTACCATTCAAACTCTAAACTGTTCTGCTATTTCTGCTTTCGACTGCTATATCTTTTGGTACTTATTACTATTATACTTTTTAAAATATTACACTTTTTTCCTTTAATTTGTCCCATTGAAATGAATGGGAAACTTCTACAATTCTGCTAAAACTTGCTTGTCTTTGAAACTTAACTACTTCCTCATACTTTCACCTAGAAACTCCATTCAAACTTTAAAACGTTCTCAGATGATTGGGCTATTCCTGTGTGATTCAGCTTTTTCATATCTGTTACCGTTTTCATGTAATGACTCTTTAAGTTTTCAGTTACAACTTTGTGATTTTTCAGAAAATACATGTGTTGCTATGGTTGCTATGCAATTAACTCCCACTGCACACTCGTCCGTTCTGAATTTTCTCTTCATGTCTGAACAACTCCTTGCTACTCGCTCAATTTCCACTCAACTTCCACAAATTATACATCAAAACGTAGGTATTTTTGCTGGCTTTAAGACAGTGTCACTATAATTATTGTGAGAGTTACGTTTTTTTCACAATTTGCCTCGAAGTGACACATGGTCTAAAAACTCCCCATTCAAAGTCTATGGGGAGGTTGTGAAACTCAGAGCTGAAATACTGAAACTGAAGGCATTTTCAAATCGTCATATCTCCTTAACGAAGCAAAGTTAAGACATGAGGCTTGTCCCTGTATATCTTCAGACACTCCTGACACTCACAATTCAAGAATTATTTTCTCACCTATTACCGTTCTGAGATGAGTTAGACTTGTTTGAGGGGTGGAAATCTGTCCTCCTCTCATTTTTCAAATTCCGAAAATGAAGCCGTTTCTTCTCTCGTCATATCTCCGCGACGGAGATACAAAGAGCTATGTAAATCGCAGTCAAAGTACACCAAAGTCCGCTGATTCACCCAGTGCAAGAATTATGCTTCTATCACACCTAGTTTTTGAGTTACACGACGTTTTGTAACTCCAAAAAACGGCGTTTTTCGCGTCTCACCGCGATCTAATTCTGACTCCTCATCACCCTTTTTTTCAAAGCGCCCGCCCCCTTAGAGGTGGCGCGATTGGTAATGACACCGCTCTTCAGACCAGAGGTCGTGGGTTCGATTCCACCTTGGCCCACATGTTTTTTTTTTAACTACAAATTTATACACTATCACAGACCGGTAATTCATATTGATAATTTATTACAATTCTGCAAAGTTTAATGATTTTAGCAGCTTTTCTAATATGGACCTCAGATTCTGGTTAACAGTCTATGGCAGAAATACATACAAGTACACAGCCTGATGAAGCAGACAGAAGCAGTACCTCTGATTGGTTCCGCAGTTTCACCTCTTATCAGCACAAATCTCACCCTCTTCTGCTGTTTTCACCTCTTTTCTGCTAATTTGAGCTTCTGTTCCACAGTGCACTCAGCCTCTTCTGCTGTTTTCATTAGAATTTTAAGCTTTTCCACCTTTTTTCAGTTACGTGAGAACCAGTTTGGCTCAATGAGTAGCTGAAAAATATCAGCCTCTTCTGCTGTTTTAGCAGGATTTCAGAGTTCAGCTTTTTCACTTGTTTTAAGCACAAATTTCAGTTTCTTTACCTCATTTCACAACAAAGTTCTTCCTCTTCACCTCTTTTCTGCTAATTTGAGCTGCTGCTCCACAGTGCACATTTTCCCTCTCATCATATCTTTGCTTGTGACCAGAACTCATTTGGCTCAGAGGGTAGGGCATCTGTCGTGAGACCCGGTGGCAGAGGTTCGAATCCTACCTGTGACAGCTGCTACACATGTTCACTGCTTGCATGCGCTCTGCTTTCTTGACACTCTCCAGTGTGTCATTACACATACAGCCATCTTCAGCAAGCACTTCTGCTTCTACACTTCTTTTCAACTCGGCTTTTTGCTTCTTTACCTCTTTTCAGCAGAAATTATTCCTCTTCACCTCTTTTCTGCTAATTAGAGCTCCTGCTCCACAGTGCACTTAGCCTCTTCTGCTGTTTTCATTAGAATTTTAAGCTTTTCCACCTTTTTTCAGTTACGTGAGAACCAGTTTGGCTCAGTGAGTAGCTGAAAAATATCAGCCTCTACTACTGTTTTAGCAGGATTTCAGAGTTCAGCTTTTTCACTTGTTTTAAGCACAAATTTCAGTTTCTTTACCTCATTTCACAACAAAGTTCTTCCTCTTCACCTCTTTTCTGCTAATTTGAGCTTCTGCTCCACAGTGCACATTTTCTCTCTCATCATATATTTGCTTGAGACCAGAACTCATTTGGCTCAGAGGGTAGGGCAGCTGCCGTGAGACCCGGGGGCAGAGTTTCGAATCCTACCTGTGACAGTTGCTACACATGTTCCCTGCTTGCATGCGCTCTGCTTTCTTGACACTCTCCAGTGTGTCATTACACATACAGCCATCTTCAGCAAGCACTTCTACACCTCTTTTCAACTCATCTTTTTGCTTCTTTACCTCTTTTCAGCAGAACTTCTTCTGATTCACCTCTTTTCTGCTAAATGTTTAGCCTTTTCACCTCTTATTAGCACAATACTAAGCAGCTTCTGCTAATTTCACCAGAATTGTCAGTCTCTCCACCTCTTCTTTGTAAGAATCAGTTTGGTCCAGTAAGGTGAGACGCCGCCTATAGATCAGAAAGGCCAGGTTCGAATCTCGCTCAGGGCAATGTTTTTTGTTTTTTCAACTTTTTCTGCTTTTTTCAGCAGAAATCTTCAGCGTAAGGCATCCACACAGCATTTTCGCAGGAAATGCAATTTTTTCTAGTTGGGTGGATGCCGTAGGCATCCACACTATTGAGATCCTGTTTCTCTTTATTCTTTATCCTTTATTATTCTAGTTGCTCCGTTTCTTTGCCGCTTAACTACTCCCTCAGTTTTCAGCCGATTTTTACCATTCAAACTCTAAACTGTTCTGCTATTTCTGCTTTCGACTGCTATATCTTTTGGTACTTATTACTATTATACTTTTTAAAATATTACACTTTTTTCCTTTAATTTGTCCCATTGAAATGAATGGGAAACTTCTACAATTCTGCTAAAACTTGCTTGTCTTTGAAACTTAACTACTTCCTCATACTTTCACCTAGAAACTCCATTCAAACTTTAAAACGTTCTCAGATGATTGGGCTATTCCTGTGTGATTCAGCTTTTTCATATCTGTTACCGTTTTCATGTAATGACTCTTTAAGTTTTCAGTTACAACTTTGTGATTTTTCAGAAAATACATGTGTTGCTATGGTTGCTATGCAATTAACTCCCACTGCACACTCGTCCGTTCTGAATTTTCTCTTCATGTCTGAACAACTCCTTGCTACTCGCTCAATTTCCACTCAACTTCCACAAATTATACATCAAAACGTAGGTATTTTTGCTGGCTTTAAGACAGTGTCACTATAATTATTGTGAGAGTTACGTTTTTTTCACAATTTGCCTCGAAGTGACACATGGTCTAAAAACTCCCCATTCAAAGTCTATGGGGAGGTTGTGAAACTCAGAGCTGAAATACTGAAACTGAAGGCATTTTCAAATCGTCATATCTCCTTAACGAAGCAAAGTTAAGACATGAGGCTTGTCCCTGTATATCTTCAGACACTCCTGACACTCACAATTCAAGAATTATTTTCTCACCTATTACCGTTCTGAGATGAGTTAGACTTGTTTGAGGGGTGGAAATCTGTCCTCCTCTCATTTTTCAAATTCCGAAAATGAAGCCGTTTCTTCTCTCGTCATATCTCCGCGACGGAGATACAAAGAGCTATGTAAATCGCAGTCAAAGTACACCAAAGTCCGCTGATTCACCCAGTGCAAGAATTATGCTTCTATCCCACCTAGTTTTTGAGTTACACGACGTTTTGTAACTCCAAAAAACGGCGTTTTTCGCGTCTCACCGCGATCTAATTCTGACTCCTCATCACCCTTTTTTTCAAAGCGCCCGCCCCCTTAGAGGTGGCGCGATTGGTAATGACACCGCTCTTCAGACCAGAGGTCGTGGGTTCGATTCCACCTTGGCCCACATGTTTTTTTTTTAACTACAAATTTATACACTATCACAGACCGGTAATTCATATTGATAATTTATTACAATTCTGCAAAGTTTAATGATTTTAGCAGCTTTTCTAATATGGACCTCAGATTCTGGTTAACAGTCTATGGCAGAAATACATACAAGTACACAGCCTGATGAAGCAGACAGAAGCAGTACCTCTGATTGGTTCCGCAGTTTCACCTCTTATCAGCACAAATCTCACCCTCTTCTGCTGTTTTCACCTCTTTTCTGCTAATTTGAGCTTCTGTTCCACAGTGCACTCAGCCTCTTCTGCTGTTTTCATTAGAATTTTAAGCTTTTCCACCTTTTTTCAGTTACGTGAGAACCAGTTTGGCTCAATGAGTAGCTGAAAAATATCAGCCTCTTCTGCTGTTTTAGCAGGATTTCAGAGTTCAGCTTTTTCACTTGTTTTAAGCACAAATTTCAGTTTCTTTACCTCATTTCACAACAAAGTTCTTCCTCTTCACCTCTTTTCTGCTAATTTGAGCTGCTGCTCCACAGTGCACATTTTCCCTCTCATCATATCTTTGCTTGTGACCAGAACTCATTTGGCTCAGAGGGTAGGGCATCTGTCGTGAGACCCGGTGGCAGAGGTTCGAATCCTACCTGTGACAGCTGCTACACATGTTCACTGCTTGCATGCGCTCTGCTTTCTTGACACTCTCCAGTGTGTCATTACACATACAGCCATCTTCAGCAAGCACTTCTGCTTCTACACTTCTTTTCAACTCGGCTTTTTGCTTCTTTACCTCTTTTCAGCAGAAATTATTCCTCTTCACCTCTTTTCTGCTAATTAGAGCTCCTGCTCCACAGTGCACTTAGCCTCTTCTGCTGTTTTCATTAGAATTTTAAGCTTTTCCACCTTTTTTCAGTTACGTGAGAACCAGTTTGGCTCAGTGAGTAGCTGAAAAATATCAGCCTCTACTACTGTTTTAGCAGGATTTCAGAGTTCAGCTTTTTCACTTGTTTTAAGCACAAATTTCAGTTTCTTTACCTCATTTCACAACAAAGTTCTTCCTCTTCACCTCTTTTCTGCTAATTTGAGCTTCTGCTCCACAGTGCACATTTTCTCTCTCATCATATATTTGCTTGAGACCAGAACTCATTTGGCTCAGAGGGTAGGGCAGCTGCCGTGAGACCCGGGGGCAGAGTTTCGAATCCTACCTGTGACAGTTGCTACACATGTTCCCTGCTTGCATGCGCTCTGCTTTCTTGACACTCTCCAGTGTGTCATTACACATACAGCCATCTTCAGCAAGCACTTCTACACCTCTTTTCAACTCATCTTTTTGCTTCTTTACCTCTTTTCAGCAGAACTTCTTCTGATTCACCTCTTTTCTGCTAAATGTTTAGCCTTTTCACCTCTTATTAGCACAATACTAAGCAGCTTCTGCTAATTTCACCAGAATTGTCAGTCTCTCCACCTCTTCTTTGTAAGAATCAGTTTGGTCCAGTAAGGTGAGACGCCGCCTATAGATCAGAAAGGCCAGGTTCGAATCTCGCTCAGGGCAATGTTTTTTGTTTTTTCAACTTTTTCTGCTTTTTTCAGCAGAAATCTTCAGCGTAAGGCATCCACACAGCATTTTCGCAGGAAATGCAATTTTTTCTAGTTGGGTGGATGCCGTAGGCATCCACACTATTGAGATCCTGTTTCTCTTTATTCTTTGGGTGGATGCCGTAGGCATCCACACTATTGAGATCCTGTTTCTCTTTATTCTTTATCCTTTATTATTCTAGTTGCTCCGTTTCTTTGCCGCTTAACTACTCCCTCAGTTTTCAGCCGATTTTTACCATTCAAACTCTAAACTGTTCTGCTATTTCTGCTTTCGACTGCTATATCTTTTGGTACTTATTACTATTATACTTTTTAAAATATTACACTTTTTTCCTTTAATTTGTCCCATTGAAATGAATGGGAAACTTCTACAATTCTGCTAAAACTTGCTTGTCTTTGAAACTTAACTACTTCCTCATACTTTCACCTAGAAACTCCATTCAAACTTTAAAACGTTCTCAGATGATTGGGCTATTCCTGTGTGATTCAGCTTTTTCATATCTGTTACCGTTTTCATGTAATGACTCTTTAAGTTTTCAGTTACAACTTTGTGATTTTTCAGAAAATACATGTGTTGCTATGGTTGCTATGCAATTAACTCCCACTGCACACTCGTCCGTTCTGAATTTTCTCTTCATGTCTGAACAACTCCTTGCTACTCGCTCAATTTCCACTCAACTTCCACAAATTATACATCAAAACGTAGGTATTTTTGCTGGCTTTAAGACAGTGTCACTATAATTATTGTGAGAGTTACGTTTTTTTCACAATTTGCCTCGAAGTGACACATGGTCTAAAAACTCCCCATTCAAAGTCTATGGGGAGGTTGTGAAACTCAGAGCTGAAATACTGAAACTGAAGGCATTTTCAAATCGTCATATCTCCTTAACGAAGCAAAGTTAAGACATGAGGCTTGTCCCTGTATATCTTCAGACACTCCTGACACTCACAATTCAAGAATTATTTTCTCACCTATTACCGTTCTGAGATGAGTTAGACTTGTTTGAGGGGTGGAAATCTGTCCTCCTCTCATTTTTCAAATTCCGAAAATGAAGCCGTTTCTTCTCTCGTCATATCTCCGCGACGGAGATACAAAGAGCTATGTAAATCGCAGTCAAAGTACACCAAAGTCCGCTGATTCACCCAGTGCAAGAATTATGCTTCTATCCCACCTAGTTTTTGAGTTACACGACGTTTTGTAACTCCAAAAAACGGCGTTTTTCGCGTCTCACCGCGATCTAATTCTGACTCCTCATCACCCTTTTTTTCAAAGCGCCCGCCCCCTTAGAGGTGGCGCGATTGGTAATGACACCGCTCTTCAGACCAGAGGTCGTGGGTTCGATTCCACCTTGGCCCACATGTTTTTTTTTTAACTACAAATTTATACACTATCACAGACCGGTAATTCATATTGATAATTTATTACAATTCTGCAAAGTTTAATGATTTTAGCAGCTTTTCTAATATGGACCTCAGATTCTGGTTAACAGTCTATGGCAGAAATACATACAAGTACACAGCCTGATGAAGCAGACAGAAGCAGTACCTCTGATTGGTTCCGCAGTTTCACCTCTTATCAGCACAAATCTCACCCTCTTCTGCTGTTTTCACCTCTTTTCTGCTAATTTGAGCTTCTGTTCCACAGTGCACTCAGCCTCTTCTGCTGTTTTCATTAGAATTTTAAGCTTTTCCACCTTTTTTCAGTTACGTGAGAACCAGTTTGGCTCAATGAGTAGCTGAAAAATATCAGCCTCTTCTGCTGTTTTAGCAGGATTTCAGAGTTCAGCTTTTTCACTTGTTTTAAGCACAAATTTCAGTTTCTTTACCTCATTTCACAACAAAGTTCTTCCTCTTCACCTCTTTTCTGCTAATTTGAGCTGCTGCTCCACAGTGCACATTTTCCCTCTCATCATATCTTTGCTTGTGACCAGAACTCATTTGGCTCAGAGGGTAGGGCATCTGTCGTGAGACCCGGTGGCAGAGGTTCGAATCCTACCTGTGACAGCTGCTACACATGTTCACTGCTTGCATGCGCTCTGCTTTCTTGACACTCTCCAGTGTGTCATTACACATACAGCCATCTTCAGCAAGCACTTCTGCTTCTACACTTCTTTTCAACTCGGCTTTTTGCTTCTTTACCTCTTTTCAGCAGAAATTATTCCTCTTCACCTCTTTTCTGCTAATTAGAGCTCCTGCTCCACAGTGCACTTAGCCTCTTCTGCTGTTTTCATTAGAATTTTAAGCTTTTCCACCTTTTTTCAGTTACGTGAGAACCAGTTTGGCTCAGTGAGTAGCTGAAAAATATCAGCCTCTACTACTGTTTTAGCAGGATTTCAGAGTTCAGCTTTTTCACTTGTTTTAAGCACAAATTTCAGTTTCTTTACCTCATTTCACAACAAAGTTCTTCCTCTTCACCTCTTTTCTGCTAATTTGAGCTTCTGCTCCACAGTGCACATTTTCTCTCTCATCATATATTTGCTTGAGACCAGAACTCATTTGGCTCAGAGGGTAGGGCAGCTGCCGTGAGACCCGGGGGCAGAGTTTCGAATCCTACCTGTGACAGTTGCTACACATGTTCCCTGCTTGCATGCGCTCTGCTTTCTTGACACTCTCCAGTGTGTCATTACACATACAGCCATCTTCAGCAAGCACTTCTACACCTCTTTTCAACTCATCTTTTTGCTTCTTTACCTCTTTTCAGCAGAACTTCTTCTGATTCACCTCTTTTCTGCTAAATGTTTAGCCTTTTCACCTCTTATTAGCACAATACTAAGCAGCTTCTGCTAATTTCACCAGAATTGTCAGTCTCTCCACCTCTTCTTTGTAAGAATCAGTTTGGTCCAGTAAGGTGAGACGCCGCCTATAGATCAGAAAGGCCAGGTTCGAATCTCGCTCAGGGCAATGTTTTTTGTTTTTTCAACTTTTTCTGCTTTTTTCAGCAGAAATCTTCAGCGTAAGGCATCCACACAGCATTTTCGCAGGAAATGCAATTTTTTCTAGTTGGGTGGATGCCGTAGGCATCCACACTATTGAGATCCTGTTTCTCTTTATTCTTTATCCTTTATTATTCTAGTTGCTCCGTTTCTTTGCCGCTTAACTACTCCCTCAGTTTTCAGCCGATTTTTACCATTCAAACTCTAAACTGTTCTGCTATTTCTGCTTTCGACTGCTATATCTTTTGGTACTTATTACTATTATACTTTTTAAAATATTACACTTTTTTCCTTTAATTTGTCCCATTGAAATGAATGGGAAACTTCTACAATTCTGCTAAAACTTGCTTGTCTTTGAAACTTAACTACTTCCTCATACTTTCACCTAGAAACTCCATTCAAACTTTAAAACGTTCTCAGATGATTGGGCTATTCCTGTGTGATTCAGCTTTTTCATATCTGTTACCGTTTTCATGTAATGACTCTTTAAGTTTTCAGTTACAACTTTGTGATTTTTCAGAAAATACATGTGTTGCTATGGTTGCTATGCAATTAACTCCCACTGCACACTCGTCCGTTCTGAATTTTCTCTTCATGTCTGAACAACTCCTTGCTACTCGCTCAATTTCCACTCAACTTCCACAAATTATACATCAAAACGTAGGTATTTTTGCTGGCTTTAAGACAGTGTCACTATAATTATTGTGAGAGTTACGTTTTTTTCACAATTTGCCTCGAAGTGACACATGGTCTAAAAACTCCCCATTCAAAGTCTATGGGGAGGTTGTGAAACTCAGAGCTGAAATACTGAAACTGAAGGCATTTTCAAATCGTCATATCTCCTTAACGAAGCAAAGTTAAGACATGAGGCTTGTCCCTGTATATCTTCAGACACTCCTGACACTCACAATTCAAGAATTATTTTCTCACCTATTACCGTTCTGAGATGAGTTAGACTTGTTTGAGGGGTGGAAATCTGTCCTCCTCTCATTTTTCAAATTCCGAAAATGAAGCCGTTTCTTCTCTCGTCATATCTCCGCGACGGAGATACAAAGAGCTATGTAAATCGCAGTCAAAGTACACCAAAGTCCGCTGATTCACCCAGTGCAAGAATTATGCTTCTATCCCACCTAGTTTTTGAGTTACACGACGTTTTGTAACTCCAAAAAACGGCGTTTTTCGCGTCTCACCGCGATCTAATTCTGACTCCTCATCACCCTTTTTTTCAAAGCGCCCGCCCCCTTAGAGGTGGCGCGATTGGTAATGACACCGCTCTTCAGACCAGAGGTCGTGGGTTCGATTCCACCTTGGCCCACATGTTTTTTTTTTAACTACAAATTTATACACTATCACAGACCGGTAATTCATATTGATAATTTATTACAATTCTGCAAAGTTTAATGATTTTAGCAGCTTTTCTAATATGGACCTCAGATTCTGGTTAACAGTCTATGGCAGAAATACATACAAGTACACAGCCTGATGAAGCAGACAGAAGCAGTACCTCTGATTGGTTCCGCAGTTTCACCTCTTATCAGCACAAATCTCACCCTCTTCTGCTGTTTTCACCTCTTTTCTGCTAATTTGAGCTTCTGTTCCACAGTGCACTCAGCCTCTTCTGCTGTTTTCATTAGAATTTTAAGCTTTTCCACCTTTTTTCAGTTACGTGAGAACCAGTTTGGCTCAATGAGTAGCTGAAAAATATCAGCCTCTTCTGCTGTTTTAGCAGGATTTCAGAGTTCAGCTTTTTCACTTGTTTTAAGCACAAATTTCAGTTTCTTTACCTCATTTCACAACAAAGTTCTTCCTCTTCACCTCTTTTCTGCTAATTTGAGCTGCTGCTCCACAGTGCACATTTTCCCTCTCATCATATCTTTGCTTGTGACCAGAACTCATTTGGCTCAGAGGGTAGGGCATCTGTCGTGAGACCCGGTGGCAGAGGTTCGAATCCTACCTGTGACAGCTGCTACACATGTTCACTGCTTGCATGCGCTCTGCTTTCTTGACACTCTCCAGTGTGTCATTACACATACAGCCATCTTCAGCAAGCACTTCTGCTTCTACACTTCTTTTCAACTCGGCTTTTTGCTTCTTTACCTCTTTTCAGCAGAAATTATTCCTCTTCACCTCTTTTCTGCTAATTAGAGCTCCTGCTCCACAGTGCACTTAGCCTCTTCTGCTGTTTTCATTAGAATTTTAAGCTTTTCCACCTTTTTTCAGTTACGTGAGAACCAGTTTGGCTCAGTGAGTAGCTGAAAAATATCAGCCTCTACTACTGTTTTAGCAGGATTTCAGAGTTCAGCTTTTTCACTTGTTTTAAGCACAAATTTCAGTTTCTTTACCTCATTTCACAACAAAGTTCTTCCTCTTCACCTCTTTTCTGCTAATTTGAGCTTCTGCTCCACAGTGCACATTTTCTCTCTCATCATATATTTGCTTGAGACCAGAACTCATTTGGCTCAGAGGGTAGGGCAGCTGCCGTGAGACCCGGGGGCAGAGTTTCGAATCCTACCTGTGACAGTTGCTACACATGTTCCCTGCTTGCATGCGCTCTGCTTTCTTGACACTCTCCAGTGTGTCATTACACATACAGCCATCTTCAGCAAGCACTTCTACACCTCTTTTCAACTCATCTTTTTGCTTCTTTACCTCTTTTCAGCAGAACTTCTTCTGATTCACCTCTTTTCTGCTAAATGTTTAGCCTTTTCACCTCTTATTAGCACAATACTAAGCAGCTTCTGCTAATTTCACCAGAATTGTCAGTCTCTCCACCTCTTCTTTGTAAGAATCAGTTTGGTCCAGTAAGGTGAGACGCCGCCTATAGATCAGAAAGGCCAGGTTCGAATCTCGCTCAGGGCAATGTTTTTTGTTTTTTCAACTTTTTCTGCTTTTTTCAGCAGAAATCTTCAGCGTAAGGCATCCACACAGCATTTTCGCAGGAAATGCAATTTTTTCTAGTTGTGTGGATGCTTTAAGCATCCACACAACAGGAAACAGGAAACAGGAACTCAATAGTGTGGATGCTTTAAGCATCCACACTATTGAGTTCCTGTTTCTCTTTATTCTTTATTATTCTTAGGACTTCCGTACACTTTTCGCCGTTTAACTACTTCCACAGTTTTTGTGCTATTTTCACCGTTCAAACTTTAAACTATTCAGCTATTTTTGCTAATTCCTGCTATATCTTTTGGTATTTTTAACTATTATACTTTTTAAAATATTAAGCTTTTTTCCTTTAATTTGTCCCATTGAAATGAATGGGAAACTTCAGCAATTCTGCTAAAATTTGCTTGTTTTTGAAACTTAACTACTTCCTCATACTTTCACCTAGAACAACCATTCAAATTTTAAAATGTTCACAAATTATTGGGCTATTCAGGTATGATTCAGCTTTTTCAAATCTTTTACTGTTTTACTTTTATGCCTCTTAAAGTTTTGAGTTGCAAAATTGTGATTTTTCACAAAATACATGTGTTGTTATGGTTGCTATGCTCTTGGCTTCCAGTGTGACACTGAAGCTTTTGCAATTTTCACTTCATGTCCGAACAACTTCTTGCTACTTGCTCAATTTTCACTCAACTTCCACAAATTATACATCAAAACGTAGGTATTTTTGCTGGCTTTCAGAAAATGTCACCATCATTGTTGTGGGATTTATAGAATTTTGGCAAATCTCCTCAGACCAACACAAGGTCAGAAAACTCTCCATATAAAGTCAATGGAGAGTTTGTTCAAAATCACCGCTGGATTTCTGTAATGAGAGGCATATTCGAATCGTCATATCTCCTTAACGAAGCAAAGTTAAGACATGAGGCTTGTCCCCGAATATCTTCAGACACCCCTGACGCTCACAATTCAAGAATTTCTTTCTCACCTATTACCGTTCTGAAATGAGTTGGACTTGTTTGAGGGTAGGAAATTCGTCCTTCGCTCAGATTTCTTCAGATTTCAAACTGTGGAAATGAAGCACTTTTTTCTCTCGTCATAACTTTTTGTTGGATTTCCACAGAGACCTGAAAATTTCCATGATTGTTCACCAAAGCCTGCTGTCTCTTACGGTGAAAGAATGATATCGATACTCCAAATAGATTTAGAGTTAGAAAGCGTTGTTTGAGGGCAAGTCAAGGCAGTTTTTGCTTCGCTCTACTCAGTTATGGTGCATTACAAGTCAAATATCTTTAATAATTCATATTTTAATGATAAATTGTTAACACTGGAAGATTCCCCCATCTCTTCTGAACAAAACGGTGTAAGAATGACGGCTCTAGCCCCTACGGTTAGGAAATTATGGTCATTTGTTTGAGGGGAGTCGTCACTATGAGAAATAGGCTGTAATAATCCTGTGCCTCTCTGTGCTGCGTGTGTAAAAAGGATGCACCTGTTTTGGCGGGAAAACGTAAACAGCCACTCTGATTGGTGGATTTAAATTCAGCAGCTCCCAGGCTGACCTAGAAACTTATTTCTCTCTCCCTGTGCATTTTTTTGCTGATTTTTTCATTTAACAAGTATATTTGAGGGACCCTCAGCATGTTCAGCATTTTTTCAGCTGTCCATTTTGCTTTTCCAATTTTTCTGTTTAACTTATTACTATTGTGCTAAATAATACTATTTCTGCTATTTTATAAGATTTGTGCCTAATATAGTATTTCTGCTAAATTACAATATTTCTGCTTTTTATACTATTTGTGCTAAAACATAGTATTTCTACTAAATGTAGTATTTATGCTTAATCATACTATTTCTGCTTTTTATGGGATTTGTGCCTAATATAGTATTTCTGCTTTTTATAGGATTTTTGCTCAAACATAGTATTTCTACTAAATGTAGTGTTTATGCTTAATCATCCTATTTCTGCTTTTTATAGGATTTGTGCTTAATATAGTATTTCTGCTAAATTATAGTATTTCTGCTTTTTATAGGATTTGTGCCTAACATAGTATTTCTGCTAAATTATAGTATTTCTGCTTTTTATAGGATTTGTGCTTAACATAGTATTTCTGCTAAATTATAGTATTTCTGCTTTTTATACTATTTGTTCTAAATTATAGTATTTCTGCTTTTTATAGGATTTGTGCTTAATATAGTATTTCTACTAAATTATAGTTTTTCTTCTTTTTATAATATTTGTGCTAAAACATAGTATTTCTACTAAATGTAGTATTTATGCTTAATAATAGTATTTCTATATATTTCTGCCAGGTCCCCAGGCAGCCAATCCTCTGTGAGGACTGAGACATTCAAATTTTCAAATCAGGGCCTGCACAGTTTCCCAGCCAATCAAATAAGTGTCCTGAGGCATTCAAATTTGCATATTGGGGCCTTCGTGGCTTCTAAGCCAGCCAATCATATCTGAGGGCTGAGGAATTCAAATCCACAAATCAGGGCCTGCACGGCTTCCCAGCCAGCCAATCACATATGTGGTCTCAGGCATTCAAATTTGCATATTGGGGAATTCGTGGCTTCTAAGTCAACAAGTCATCCATGTCATATATCTCTAAAAATTCATATTTTAATATTAAATTGTCAACACTTGAAGATTCCCCCATCTCTTCTGAACAAAACGGTGTAAGAATGACCGTTCTAGCCCCTACGGTTAGGAAATTACGGTCATTTGTTTGAGGGGAGTCGTCACTATGAGAAATAGACTGCAAAAATCCTGTGTCTCTCTGTGCTGCTGCGTGTGTAAACAGATGCACCTGTTTTGGTGGGGAAAAGTGCACAGCCTCTCTGATTGGTGGATTCAAATTCACCAGCTCCCAGGCTGACCTAGAAACTTACTTCTCTCTCCCTGTGTGTGTGTGTGTGTGTGTGTGTGTGTGACAGAGAGAGAGAGAGAGAGAGAGAGAGAGAGAGAGAAAGGCTTTTAATGGGATGATCTCATTCTAAGATTTAAATTCAATATATTTAGACTGGTTGACTGAATTGGATCTTGTGTGTGGGTCTCTCTGTGCATGTGTGTTTCCTCATGTGTACATATTTGTGATTGTGTGGCTGTAATAAATTTTTTTGCAGATTTTTGTCATTTAACAAGTATATTTGAGGGACCCTCAGCATGTTCAGCATTTTTTCAGCTGTCCATTTTGCTTTTCCAATTTTTCTGTTTAACTTATTACTATTGTGCTAAATCATACTATTTCTGCTATTTTATAAGATTTGTGCTTAATATACTATTTCTGCTTTTATAGGATTTGTGCTTAATATAGTATTTCTGCTAAATGTAGTATTTATGCTTAATCATACTATTTCTGCTTTTCATAGTATTTGTGCTTAATATAGTATTTCTGCTAAATTTAGTATTTCTGATTAATTATAGTTTTTCTACTAAATCATAGTACAGTATTTCTGCTTTTTATGGGATTTGTGCTAAAACAAAGTATTTCTACTAAATGTAGTATTTGTGCTTAATCATACCATTTCTGCTTTTTATAGGATTTGTGCTTAATATAGTATTTCTGCTAAATTATAGTATTTCTGCCAAATTATAATATTTGTGCTAAAACATAGTCTCAATTTAAAATTACAATATTCATAGTTCATCACAGTGTCTCTGGTAAATCACAATATTTGGGTGGATGCCGTAGGCATCCACACTATTTGGGTGGATGCCGTAGGCATCCACACTATTGAGATCCTGTTTCTCTTTATTCTTTATCCTTTATTATTCTAGTTGCTCCGTTTCTTTGCCGCTTAACTACTCCCTCAGTTTTCAGCCGATTTTTACCATTCAAACTCTAAACTGTTCTGCTATTTCTGCTTTCGACTGCTATATCTTTTGGTACTTATTACTATTATACTTTTTAAAATATTACACTTTTTTCCTTTAATTTGTCCCATTGAAATGAATGGGAAACTTCTACAATTCTGCTAAAACTTGCTTGTCTTTGAAACTTAACTACTTCCTCATACTTTCACCTAGAAACTCCATTCAAACTTTAAAACGTTCTCAGATGATTGGGCTATTCCTGTGTGATTCAGCTTTTTCATATCTGTTACCGTTTTCATGTAATGACTCTTTAAGTTTTCAGTTACAACTTTGTGATTTTTCAGAAAATACATGTGTTGCTATGGTTGCTATGCAATTAACTCCCACTGCACACTCGTCCGTTCTGAATTTTCTCTTCATGTCTGAACAACTCCTTGCTACTCGCTCAATTTCCACTCAACTTCCACAAATTATACATCAAAACGTAGGTATTTTTGCTGGCTTTAAGACAGTGTCACTATAATTATTGTGAGAGTTACGTTTTTTTCACAATTTGCCTCGAAGTGACACATGGTCTAAAAACTCCCCATTCAAAGTCTATGGGGAGGTTGTGAAACTCAGAGCTGAAATACTGAAACTGAAGGCATTTTCAAATCGTCATATCTCCTTAACGAAGCAAAGTTAAGACATGAGGCTTGTCCCTGTATATCTTCAGACACTCCTGACACTCACAATTCAAGAATTATTTTCTCACCTATTACCGTTCTGAGATGAGTTAGACTTGTTTGAGGGGTGGAAATCTGTCCTCCTCTCATTTTTCAAATTCCGAAAATGAAGCCGTTTCTTCTCTCGTCATATCTCCGCGACGGAGATACAAAGAGCTATGTAAATCGCAGTCAAAGTACACCAAAGTCCGCTGATTCACCCAGTGCAAGAATTATGCTTCTATCCCACCTAGTTTTTGAGTTACACGACGTTTTGTAACTCCAAAAAACGGCGTTTTTCGCGTCTCACCGCGATCTAATTCTGACTCCTCATCACCCTTTTTTTCAAAGCGCCCGCCCCCTTAGAGGTGGCGCGATTGGTAATGACACCGCTCTTCAGACCAGAGGTCGTGGGTTCGATTCCACCTTGGCCCACATGTTTTTTTTTTAACTACAAATTTATACACTATCACAGACCGGTAATTCATATTGATAATTTATTACAATTCTGCAAAGTTTAATGATTTTAGCAGCTTTTCTAATATGGACCTCAGATTCTGGTTAACAGTCTATGGCAGAAATACATACAAGTACACAGCCTGATGAAGCAGACAGAAGCAGTACCTCTGATTGGTTCCGCAGTTTCACCTCTTATCAGCACAAATCTCACCCTCTTCTGCTGTTTTCACCTCTTTTCTGCTAATTTGAGCTTCTGTTCCACAGTGCACTCAGCCTCTTCTGCTGTTTTCATTAGAATTTTAAGCTTTTCCACCTTTTTTCAGTTACGTGAGAACCAGTTTGGCTCAATGAGTAGCTGAAAAATATCAGCCTCTTCTGCTGTTTTAGCAGGATTTCAGAGTTCAGCTTTTTCACTTGTTTTAAGCACAAATTTCAGTTTCTTTACCTCATTTCACAACAAAGTTCTTCCTCTTCACCTCTTTTCTGCTAATTTGAGCTTCTGCTCCACAGTGCACATTTTCTCTCTCATCATATATTTGCTTGAGACCAGAACTCATTTGGCTCAGAGGGTAGGGCAGCTGCCGTGAGACCCGGGGGCAGAGTTTCGAATCCTACCTGTGACAGTTGCTACACATGTTCCCTGCTTGCATGCGCTCTGCTTTCTTGACACTCTCCAGTGTGTCATTACACATACAGCCATCTTCAGCAAGCACTTCTACACCTCTTTTCAACTCATCTTTTTGCTTCTTTACCTCTTTTCAGCAGAACTTCTTCTGATTCACCTCTTTTCTGCTAAATGTTTAGCCTTTTCACCTCTTATTAGCACAATACTAAGCAGCTTCTGCTAATTTCACCAGAATTGTCAGTCTCTCCACCTCTTCTTTGTAAGAATCAGTTTGGTCCAGTAAGGTGAGACGCCGCCTATAGATCAGAAAGGCCAGGTTCGAATCTCGCTCAGGGCAATGTTTTTTGTTTTTTCAACTTTTTCTGCTTTTTTCAGCAGAAATCTTCAGCGTAAGGCATCCACACAGCATTTTCGCAGGAAATGCAATTTTTTCTAGTGAGATCCTGTTTCTCTTTATTCTTTATCCTTTATTATTCTAGTTGCTCCGTTTCTTTGCCGCTTAACTACTCCCTCAGTTTTCAGCCGATTTTTACCATTCAAACTCTAAACTGTTCTGCTATTTCTGCTTTCGACTGCTATATCTTTTGGTACTTATTACTATTATACTTTTTAAAATATTACACTTTTTTCCTTTAATTTGTCCCATTGAAATGAATGGGAAACTTCTACAATTCTGCTAAAACTTGCTTGTCTTTGAAACTTAACTACTTCCTCATACTTTCACCTAGAAACTCCATTCAAACTTTAAAACGTTCTCAGATGATTGGGCTATTCCTGTGTGATTCAGCTTTTTCATATCTGTTACCGTTTTCATGTAATGACTCTTTAAGTTTTCAGTTACAACTTTGTGATTTTTCAGAAAATACATGTGTTGCTATGGTTGCTATGCAATTAACTCCCACTGCACACTCGTCCGTTCTGAATTTTCTCTTCATGTCTGAACAACTCCTTGCTACTCGCTCAATTTCCACTCAACTTCCACAAATTATACATCAAAACGTAGGTATTTTTGCTGGCTTTAAGACAGTGTCACTATAATTATTGTGAGAGTTACGTTTTTTTCACAATTTGCCTCGAAGTGACACATGGTCTAAAAACTCCCCATTCAAAGTCTATGGGGAGGTTGTGAAACTCAGAGCTGAAATACTGAAACTGAAGGCATTTTCAAATCGTCATATCTCCTTAACGAAGCAAAGTTAAGACATGAGGCTTGTCCCTGTATATCTTCAGACACTCCTGACACTCACAATTCAAGAATTATTTTCTCACCTATTACCGTTCTGAGATGAGTTAGACTTGTTTGAGGGGTGGAAATCTGTCCTCCTCTCATTTTTCAAATTCCGAAAATGAAGCCGTTTCTTCTCTCGTCATATCTCCGCGACGGAGATACAAAGAGCTATGTAAATCGCAGTCAAAGTACACCAAAGTCCGCTGATTCACCCAGTGCAAGAATTATGCTTCTATCCCACCTAGTTTTTGAGTTACACGACGTTTTGTAACTCCAAAAAACGGCGTTTTTCGCGTCTCACCGCGATCTAATTCTGACTCCTCATCACCCTTTTTTTCAAAGCGCCCGCCCCCTTAGAGGTGGCGCGATTGGTAATGACACCGCTCTTCAGACCAGAGGTCGTGGGTTCGATTCCACCTTGGCCCACATGTTTTTTTTTTAACTACAAATTTATACACTATCACAGACCGGTAATTCATATTGATAATTTATTACAATTCTGCAAAGTTTAATGATTTTAGCAGCTTTTCTAATATGGACCTCAGATTCTGGTTAACAGTCTATGGCAGAAATACATACAAGTACACAGCCTGATGAAGCAGACAGAAGCAGTACCTCTGATTGGTTCCGCAGTTTCACCTCTTATCAGCACAAATCTCACCCTCTTCTGCTGTTTTCACCTCTTTTCTGCTAATTTGAGCTTCTGTTCCACAGTGCACTCAGCCTCTTCTGCTGTTTTCATTAGAATTTTAAGCTTTTCCACCTTTTTTCAGTTACGTGAGAACCAGTTTGGCTCAATGAGTAGCTGAAAAATATCAGCCTCTTCTGCTGTTTTAGCAGGATTTCAGAGTTCAGCTTTTTCACTTGTTTTAAGCACAAATTTCAGTTTCTTTACCTCATTTCACAACAAAGTTCTTCCTCTTCACCTCTTTTCTGCTAATTTGAGCTGCTGCTCCACAGTGCACATTTTCCCTCTCATCATATCTTTGCTTGTGACCAGAACTCATTTGGCTCAGAGGGTAGGGCATCTGTCGTGAGACCCGGTGGCAGAGGTTCGAATCCTACCTGTGACAGCTGCTACACATGTTCACTGCTTGCATGCGCTCTGCTTTCTTGACACTCTCCAGTGTGTCATTACACATACAGCCATCTTCAGCAAGCACTTCTGCTTCTACACTTCTTTTCAACTCGGCTTTTTGCTTCTTTACCTCTTTTCAGCAGAAATTATTCCTCTTCACCTCTTTTCTGCTAATTAGAGCTCCTGCTCCACAGTGCACTTAGCCTCTTCTGCTGTTTTCATTAGAATTTTAAGCTTTTCCACCTTTTTTCAGTTACGTGAGAACCAGTTTGGCTCAGTGAGTAGCTGAAAAATATCAGCCTCTACTACTGTTTTAGCAGGATTTCAGAGTTCAGCTTTTTCACTTGTTTTAAGCACAAATTTCAGTTTCTTTACCTCATTTCACAACAAAGTTCTTCCTCTTCACCTCTTTTCTGCTAATTTGAGCTTCTGCTCCACAGTGCACATTTTCTCTCTCATCATATATTTGCTTGAGACCAGAACTCATTTGGCTCAGAGGGTAGGGCAGCTGCCGTGAGACCCGGGGGCAGAGTTTCGAATCCTACCTGTGACAGTTGCTACACATGTTCCCTGCTTGCATGCGCTCTGCTTTCTTGACACTCTCCAGTGTGTCATTACACATACAGCCATCTTCAGCAAGCACTTCTACACCTCTTTTCAACTCATCTTTTTGCTTCTTTACCTCTTTTCAGCAGAACTTCTTCTGATTCACCTCTTTTCTGCTAAATGTTTAGCCTTTTCACCTCTTATTAGCACAATACTAAGCAGCTTCTGCTAATTTCACCAGAATTGTCAGTCTCTCCACCTCTTCTTTGTAAGAATCAGTTTGGTCCAGTAAGGTGAGACGCCGCCTATAGATCAGAAAGGCCAGGTTCGAATCTCGCTCAGGGCAATGTTTTTTGTTTTTTCAACTTTTTCTGCTTTTTTCAGCAGAAATCTTCAGCGTAAGGCATCCACACAGCATTTTCGCAGGAAATGCAATTTTTTCTAGTAGGATTTGTGCCTAACATAGTATTTCTGCTAAATTATAGTATTTCTGCTTTTTATACTATTTGTTCTAAATTATAGTATTTCTGCTTTTTATAGGATTTGTGCTTAATATAGTATTTCTGCTAAATTATAGTTTTTCTTCTTTTTATAATATTTGTGCTAAAACATAGTATTTCTACTAAATGTAGTATTTATGCTTAATAATAGTATTTCTATATATTTCTGCCAGGTCCCCAGGCAGCCAATCCTCTGTGAGGACTGAGACATTCAAATTTTCAAATCAGGGCCTGCACAGTTTCCCAGCCAATCAAATAAGTGTCCTGAGGCATTCAAATTTGCATATTGGGGCCTTCGTGGCTTCTAAGCCAGCCAATCATATCTGAGGGCTGAGGAATTCAAATCCACAAATCAGGGCCTGCACGGCTTCCCAGCCAGCCAATCACATATGTGGTCTCAGGCATTCAAATTTGCATATTGGGGAATTCGTGGCTTCTAAGTCAACAAGTCATCCATGTCATATATCTCTAAAAATTCATATTTTAATATTAAATTGTCAACACTTGAAGATTCCCCCATCTCTTCTGAACAAAACGGTGTAAGAATGACCGTTCTAGCCCCTACGGTTAGGAAATTACGGTCATTTGTTTGAGGGGAGTCGTCACTATGAGAAATAGGCTGCAAAAATCCTGTGTCTCTCTGTGCTGCTGCGTGTGTAAACAGATGCACCTGTTTTGGTGGGGAAAAGTGCACAGCCTCTCTGATTGGTGGATTCAAATTCACCAGCTCCCAGGCTGATCTAGAAACTTACTTCTCTCTCCCTGTGTGTGTGTGTGTGTGTGTGTGTGTGTGTGTGTGTGTGTGTGTGTGTGTGTGTGTGTGTGTGTGTGTGTGACAGAGAGAGAGAGAGAGAGAAAGGCTTTTAATGGGATGATCTCATTCTAAGATTTAAATTCAATATATTTAGACTGGTTGACTGAATTGGATCTTGTGTGTGGGTCTCTCTGTGCATGTGTGTTTCCTCATGTGTACATATTTGTGATTGTGTGGCTGTAATAAATTTTTTTGCAGATTTTTGTCATTTAACAAGTATATTTGAGGGACCCTCAGCATGTTCAGCATTTTTTCAGCTGTCCATTTTGCTTTTCCAATTTTTCTGTTTAACTTATTACTATTGTGCTAAATCATACTATTTCTGCTATTTTATAAGATTTGTGCTTAATATACTATTTCTGCTTTTATAGGATTTGTGCTTAATATAGTATTTCTGCTAAATTTAGTATTTCTGATTAATTATAGTTTTTCTACTAAATCATAGTACAGTATTTCTGCTTTTTATGGGATTTGTGCTAAAACAAAGTATTTCTACTAAATGTAGTATTTGTGCTTAATCATACCATTTCTGCTTTTTATAGGATTTGTGCTTAATATAGTATTTCTGCTAAATTATAGTATTTCTGCCAAATTATAATATTTGTGCTAAAACATAGTCTCAATTTAAAATTACAATATTCATAGTTCATCACAGTGTCTCTGGTAAATCACAATATTTCTGCTCTGTTGTACTATTTTTCTAAATCATAGTGTTTCTGTAATGTTTAAGTATTTTTGGCTAAATATATTCTTTCTGTTATCTTATACTATTTCTCCTAAATTCTTGTATTTTTGAGAAGTTATCATGTTTCTGGTAAGTTACAATATTTCTGCTAAATTCTGCTATGCTATTGTATTTCTGCCAAGTATTATGTTTCCTCTAAGATATTGCAGTTCTGCTAAGTTATTCCATTTTAGCAAACTTCTTTTGCTTCTGCAAAGTTTTTACAATTTCTGCAACTTTTCAGCTTTTTCAGCTACTTTTTGCATACAGCTTCAGCTTTAAGCATCCACACTGCATTTTCGCAGGAAATGCAAATTTTTCTAGTTCTGCTCTGTTGTACTATTTTTCTAAATCATAGTGTTTCTGTAATGTTTAAGTATTTTTGGCTAAATATATTCTTTCTGTTATCTTATACTATTTCTCCTAAATTCTTGTATTTTTGAGAAGTTATCATGTTTCTGGTAAGTTACAATATTTCTGCTAAATTCTGCTATGCTATTGTATTTCTGCCAAGTATTATGTTTCCTCTAAGATATTGCAGTTCTGCTAAGTTATTCCATTTTAGCAAACTTCTTTTGCTTCTGCAAAGTTTTTACAATTTCTGCAACTTTTCAGCTTTTTCAGCTAGTTTTTGCATACAGCTTCAGCTTTAAGCATCCACACTGCATTTTCGCAGGAAATGCAAATTTTTCTAGTTGGGTGGATGCCGTAGGCATCCACACTATTGAGATCCTGTTTCTCTTTATTCTTTATCCTTTATTATTCTAGTTGCTCCGTTTCTTTGCCGCTTAACTACTCCCTCAGTTTTCAGCCGATTTTTACCATTCAAACTCTAAACTGTTCTGCTATTTCTGCTTTCGACTGCTATATCTTTTGGTACTTATTACTATTATACTTTTTAAAATATTACACTTTTTTCCTTTAATTTGTCCCATTGAAATGAATGGGAAACTTCTACAATTCTGCTAAAACTTGCTTGTCTTTGAAACTTAACTACTTCCTCATACTTTCACCTAGAAACTCCATTCAAACTTTAAAACGTTCTCAGATGATTGGGCTATTCCTGTGTGATTCAGCTTTTTCATATCTGTTACCGTTTTCATGTAATGACTCTTTAAGTTTTCAGTTACAACTTTGTGATTTTTCAGAAAATACATGTGTTGCTATGGTTGCTATGCAATTAACTCCCACTGCACACTCGTCCGTTCTGAATTTTCTCTTCATGTCTGAACAACTCCTTGCTACTCGCTCAATTTCCACTCAACTTCCACAAATTATACATCAAAACGTAGGTATTTTTGCTGGCTTTAAGACAGTGTCACTATAATTATTGTGAGAGTTACGTTTTTTTCACAATTTGCCTCGAAGTGACACATGGTCTAAAAACTCCCCATTCAAAGTCTATGGGGAGGTTGTGAAACTCAGAGCTGAAATACTGAAACTGAAGGCATTTTCAAATCGTCATATCTCCTTAACGAAGCAAAGTTAAGACATGAGGCTTGTCCCTGTATATCTTCAGACACTCCTGACACTCACAATTCAAGAATTATTTTCTCACCTATTACCGTTCTGAGATGAGTTAGACTTGTTTGAGGGGTGGAAATCTGTCCTCCTCTCATTTTTCAAATTCCGAAAATGAAGCCGTTTCTTCTCTCGTCATATCTCCGCGACGGAGATACAAAGAGCTATGTAAATCGCAGTCAAAGTACACCAAAGTCCGCTGATTCACCCAGTGCAAGAATTATGCTTCTATCCCACCTAGTTTTTGAGTTACACGACGTTTTGTAACTCCAAAAAACGGCGTTTTTCGCGTCTCACCGCGATCTAATTCTGACTCCTCATCACCCTTTTTTTCAAAGCGCCCGCCCCCTTAGAGGTGGCGCGATTGGTAATGACACCGCTCTTCAGACCAGAGGTCGTGGGTTCGATTCCACCTTGGCCCACATGTTTTTTTTTTAACTACAAATTTATACACTATCACAGACCGGTAATTCATATTGATAATTTATTACAATTCTGCAAAGTTTAATGATTTTAGCAGCTTTTCTAATATGGACCTCAGATTCTGGTTAACAGTCTATGGCAGAAATACATACAAGTACACAGCCTGATGAAGCAGACAGAAGCAGTACCTCTGATTGGTTCCGCAGTTTCACCTCTTATCAGCACAAATCTCACCCTCTTCTGCTGTTTTCACCTCTTTTCTGCTAATTTGAGCTTCTGTTCCACAGTGCACTCAGCCTCTTCTGCTGTTTTCATTAGAATTTTAAGCTTTTCCACCTTTTTTCAGTTACGTGAGAACCAGTTTGGCTCAATGAGTAGCTGAAAAATATCAGCCTCTTCTGCTGTTTTAGCAGGATTTCAGAGTTCAGCTTTTTCACTAGTTTTAAGCACAAATTTCAGTTTCTTTACCTCATTTCACAACAAAGTTCTTCCTCTTCACCTCTTTTCTGCTAATTTGAGCTGCTGCTCCACAGTGCACATTTTCTCTCTCATCATATCTTTGCTTGTGACCAGAACTCATTTGGCTCAGAGGGTAGGGCATCTGTCGTGAGACCCGGTGGCAGAGGTTCGAATCCTACCTGTGACAGCTGCTACACATGTTCACTGCTTGCATGCGCTCTGCTTTCTTGACACTCTCCAGTGTGTCATTACACATACAGCCATCTTCAGCAAGCACTTCTGCTTCTACACTTCTTTTCAACTCGGCTTTTTGCTTCTTTACCTCTTTTCAGCAGAAATTATTCCTCTTCACCTCTTTTCTGCTAATTAGAGCTCCTGCTCCACAGTGCACTTAGCCTCTTCTGCTGTTTTCATTAGAATTTTAAGCTTTTCCACCTTTTTTCAGTTACGTGAGAACCAGTTTGGCTCAGTGAGTAGCTGAAAAATATCAGCCTCTACTACTGTTTTAGCAGGATTTCAGAGTTCAGCTTTTTCACTTGTTTTAAGCACAAATTTCAGTTTCTTTACCTCATTTCACAACAAAGTTCTTCCTCTTCACCTCTTTTCTGCTAATTTGAGCTTCTGCTCCACAGTGCACATTTTCTCTCTCATCATATATTTGCTTGAGACCAGAACTCATTTGGCTCAGAGGGTAGGGCAGCTGCCGTGAGACCCGGGGGCAGAGTTTCGAATCCTACCTGTGACAGTTGCTACACATGTTCCCTGCTTGCATGCGCTCTGCTTTCTTGACACTCTCCAGTGTGTCATTACACATACAGCCATCTTCAGCAAGCACTTCTACACCTCTTTTCAACTCATCTTTTTGCTTCTTTACCTCTTTTCAGCAGAACTTCTTCTGATTCACCTCTTTTCTGCTAAATGTTTAGCCTTTTCACCTCTTATTAGCACAATACTAAGCAGCTTCTGCTAATTTCACCAGAATTGTCAGTCTCTCCACCTCTTCTTTGTAAGAATCAGTTTGGTCCAGTAAGGTGAGACGCCGCCTATAGATCAGAAAGGCCAGGTTCAAATCTCGCTCAGGGCAATATTTTTTGTTTTTTCAACTTTTTCTGCTTTTTTCAGCAGAAATCTTCAGCGTAAGGCATCCACACAGCATTTTCGCAGGAAATGCAATTTTTTCTAGTTATTATTATTCTTAGGACTTCCGTACACTTTTCGCCGTTTAACTACTTCCACAATTTTTGTGCTATTTTCACCGTTCAAACTTTAAACTATTCAGCTATTTTTGCTAATTCCTGCTATATCTTTTGGTATTTTTAACTATTATACTTTTTAAAATATTCCACTTTTTTCCTTTAATTTGTCCCATTGAAATGAATGGGAAACTTCAGCAATTCTGCTAAAATTTGCTTGTTTTTGAAACTTAACTACTTCCTCATACTTTCACCTAGAACAACCATTCAAATTTTAAAATGTTCACAAATTATTGGGCTATTCAGGTATAATTCAGCTTTTTCAAATCTTTTACTGTTTTACTTTTATGCCTCTTAAAGTTTTGAGTTGCAACATTGTGATTTTTCACAAAATACATGCGTTGTTATGGTTGCTATGCTCTTGGCTTCCAGTGTGCCACTGAAGGTTTTGCAATTTTCACTTCATGTCCGAACAACTGTTTGCTACTTGCTCAATTTTCACTCAACTTCCACAAATTATACATCAAAATGTAGGTATTTTTGCTGGCTTTCAGAAAATGTCACCATCATTGTTGTGGGATTTATAGAATTTTGGCAAATCTCCTCAGACCAACACAATGTCAGAAAACTCTCCATATAAAGTGAATGGAGAGCTTGTTCAAAATCACCGCTGGATTTCTGTAATGAGAGGCATATTCGAATCGTCATATCTCCTTAACGAAGCAAAGTTAAGACATGAGGCTTGTCCCCGAATATCTTCAGACACCCCTGACGCTCACAATTCAAGAATTTCTTTCTCACCTATTACCGTTCTGAAATGAGTTGGACTTGTTTGAGGGTAGGAAATTTGTCCTTCGCTCAGATTTCTTCAGATTTCAAACTGTGGAAATGAACCACTTTTTTCTCTCGTCATAACTTTTTGTTGGATTTCCACAGAGACCTGAAAATTTCTATGACTGTTCACCAAAGCCTGCTGTCTCTTACGGTGAAAGAATGATATCGATACTCCAAATAGATTTAGAGTTAGAAAGCGTTGTTTGAGGGCAAGTCAAGGCAGTTTTTGCTTCGCTCTGCTCAGTTATGGTGCATTAGAAGTCTAATATCTTTAATAATTCATATTTTAATGATAAATTGTTAACACTGGAAGATTCCCCCATCTCTTCTGAACAAAACGGTGTAAGAATGACCGCTCTAGCCCCTACGGTTAGGAAATTATGGTCATTTGTTTGAGGGGAGTCCTCACTATGAGAAATAGGCTGCAATAATCCTGTGCCTCTCTGTCCTGCGTGTGTAAAAAGATGCACCTGTTTTGGCGGGAAAACGTAAACAGCCACTCTGATTGGTGGATTTAAATTCAGCAGCTCTCTCCCTCTGTGTCTGTCTGTGTGTGTGTGTGTGTGTGTGTGTGTGTGTGTGTGTGTGTGTGTGTGTGTGTGTGTGTGTGTGTGTGTTTAGTGGGAGAGAGAGGACCCTGCCCTTATTTGGCAGCATGTCATTGTAGGATTTAAATTGAATATAGTTAGACTGGTTGACTGGATTAGAGCCTGTGTTTGTGTGTCCCTCTGTGCATTTGTGTTCCAATATGCCTCCATATTTGTAATTTTGTAAGTTATTACTATTCTGCTAAATCATACTATTTCTGCTTTTCATAGGATTTGTGCCTAATATAGTATTTCTGCTAAATATAGTATTTCTGCTTTTTATAGGATTTGTGCCTAACATAGTATTTCTGCTTTTTATAGGATTTGTGCCTAATATAGTATTTCTGCTTTTTATAGGATTTGTGCCTAATATAGTATTTCTGCTTTTTATAGGATTTGTGCTTAATATAGTATTTCTACTAAATTATAGTATTTCTGCTTTTTATAGTATTTGTGCTAAAACATAGTATTTCTACTAAATGTAGTATTTCTGCTTTTTATACTATTTGTGCTAAATTATAATATTTCTGCTTTTTATACTATTTGTGCTAAATTATAATATTTCTGCTTTTTATACTATTTGTGCTAAATTATAATATTTCTGCTTTTTATACTAATTGTGCTAAAACATAGTATTTCTACTAAATGTAGTATTTATGCTTAATCATACTATTTCTGCTTTTTATAGGATTTGTGCCTAATATAGTATTTCTGCTAAATTATAGTATTTCTGCTTTTTATACTATTTTGTGCTAAAACATAGTATTTCTACTAAATGTAGTATTTATGCTTAATCATACTATTTCTGCTTTTTATAGGATTTGTGCCTAATATAGTATTTCTGCTAAATTATAATATTTCTGCTTTTTATACTATTTGTGCTAAAACATAGTATTTCTACTAAATGTAGTATTTATGCTTAATCATACTATTTCTGCTTTTTATAGGATTTGTGCCTAATATAGTATTTCTGCTAAATTATAATATTTCTGCTTTTTATACTATTTGTGCTAAAACATAGTATTTCTACTAAATGTAGTATTTATGCTTAATCATAGTATTTCTATATATTTCTGCCAGGTCCCCAGGCAGCCAATCCTCTGTGAGGACTTAGACATTCAAATTTTCAAATCAGGGCCTGCACGGTTTCCCAGCCAATCATATATGTGTCCTGAGGCATTCAAATTTGCATATTGGGGCCTTCATGGCTTCTAAGCCAGCCAATCATATCTGAGGGCTGAGGAATTCAAATCCACAAATCAGGGCCTGCACGGCTTCCCAGCCAGCCAATCATATATGTGGCCTCAGGCATTCAAATTTGCATATTGGGGGAATTCGTGGCTTCTAAGTCAACAAGTCATCCATGTCGTATATCTCTAAAAATTCACATTTTAATGATAAATTGTTAACACTGGAAGATTCCCCCATCTCTTCTGAACAAAACGGTGTAAGAATGACCGCTCTAGCCCCTACGGTTAGGAAATAATGGTCATTTGTTTGAGGGGAGTCCTCACTATGAGAAATAGGCTGCAATAATCCTGTGCCTCTCTGCTGCGTGTGTAAAAAGATGCACCTGTTTTGGCGGGAAAAAGTACACAGGCTCTCTGATTGGTGGATTCAAATTCAGCAGCTCCCAGGCTGACCTAGAAACTTACTTCTCTCTCCCTGTGCATTTTTTTGCTGATTTTTTCATTTAACAAGTATATTTGAGGGAACCTCAGCATGTTCAGCATTTTTTCAGCTGTCCATTTTGCTTTTCCAATTTTTCTGTTTAACTTATTACTATTGTGCTAAATCATACTGTTTCTGCTATTTTATAAGATTTGTGCTTAATATAGTATTTCTGCTTTTAATAGGATTTGTGCTTAATATAGTATTTCTGCTTTTTATAGAATTTGTGCTTAATATAGTATTTCTGCTTTTTATAGGATTTGTGCTTAATATAGTATTTCTGCTAAATTATAGTATTTCTGCTTTTTATAGTATTTGTGCTAAAACATAGTATTTCTACTAAATGTAGTATTTATGCTTAATCATAGTATTTCTATATATTTCTGCCAGGTCCCCAGGCAGCCAATCCTCTGTGAGGACTTAGACATTCAAATTTTCAAATCAGGGCCTGCACGGTTTCCCAGCCAATCATATATGTGTCCTGAGGCATTCAAATTTGCATATTGGGGCCTTCATGGCTTCTAAGCCAGCCAATCATATCTGAGGGCTGAGGAATTCAAATCCACAAATCAGGGCCTGCACGGCTTCCCAGGCAGCCAATCATATATGTGGCCTCAGGCATTCAAATTTGCATATTGGGGGAATTCGTGGCTTCTAAGTCAACAAGTCATCCATGTCGTATATCTCTAAAAATTCACATTTTAATGATAAATTGTTAACACTGGAAGATTCCCCCATCTCTTCTGAACAAAACGGTGTAAGAATGACCGCTCTAGCCCCTACGGTTTGGAAATTATGGTCATTTGTTTGAGGGGAGTCCTCACTATGAGAAATAGGCTGCAATAATCCTGTGCCTCTCCGTGCTGCGTGTGTAAAAAGATGCACCTGTTTTGGCGGGAAAAAGTGCACAGCCTCTCTGATTGGTGGATTCAAATTCAGCAGCTCCCAGGCTGACCTAGAAACTTACTTCTCTCTCCCTGTGTGTGTGTGTGTGTGTGTGTGTGTGTGTGTGTGTGTGTGTGTGTGTGTGTGTGACAGAGAGAGAGAGAGAGAGAGAGAGAGAGAGAGAGAGAGAGAGAGAGAGAGAGAGCCTTTTTATGGCATGACCTCATTCTAAGCTTCAAATTCAGTATATTTAGACTGGTTGACTGAATTGGATCTTGTGTGTGTGTCTCTCTGTGCATGTGTGTTTCCTCATGTGTACATATTTGTGATTGTGTGGCTGTTATAGGTTTTTTTGCTGATTTTTTTCATTTAACAAGTATATTTGAGGGACCCTCAGCATGTTCAGCATTTTTTCAGCTTTCCATTTTGCTTTTCCAATTTTTCTGTTTAACTTATTACTATTGTGCTAAATCATACAATTTCTGCTATTTCATAAGATTTCTGCTTAATATACTATTTCTGCTTTTTATAGGATTTGTGCTTAATATACTATTTCTGCTTTTTATAGAATTTATGCTTAATCATACTATTTCTATATATTTCTGCCAGGTCCCCAGGCAGCCAATCCTCTGTGAGGACTCAGACATTCAAGTATACAGATCACAGCCTGCACGGCTTCCCAGCCAGCCAATCATATCTGAGGTCTCCCGTTTCCTCTCTCGTCATATCTCAGCGATAGATGTACAGAGAGCAATGAAAATCGCACTCAAAGTACACCGCTGATTCAGCCAGTAGAAGAATTATGCTTCTAGTCCACCTAGTTTTTGAGTTACACAACGTTTTGTAACTCCAAAAAACGGTGTTTTTCGCCTCTCACCGCGATCTAATTCTGACTCCTCATCAGCCTGTTTTTCCAAAGCGGCCGCTCTCTTTCCCAGTGGCGCAGTTGGTAATGACACGGCTCTGCAAGCCAAAGATCGTGGGTTCGATTCCACCTTGGTCAACATGTTTTTTTTCCCTACAAATTAATACACTGTCACAGACCAGTAATTCATATTCATCATTTATTACAATTCTGCAAACTTTTATGATTTTACCAGCTTTTGATAATATGGACCTCACATTCTTGTTAACACTCCATGGCACAAATACTCTTCCCTTTAGGCTCTGTGTATGTGTGTGTGTGTATCAATATTTCTCCCATTTTAAAGTATTACTCCTCCATAATTGTATTTCTGTTCAATCAAAGTACTTTTACTACATCTTAGTACTTCTGCTCAATCATAGTATTTCTGCTAAATCATAGTATTTTTGCCAAATCATGATTTTTGTGCCAAATCATAACATTTGTGTTATGTTAAAGTATTACTACTAATTGGAGGAATTTCTGTCATGTTACAGTATATGTGCTAAATATAGTATTTCTGCCAAATCATACTATTTCTACTATGTTATATTTTTCTTTCTAAATACAGCATTTCTGCTATATAATTGTATTTCTGCTTTTTATACTATTTGTGCCTAACATAGTATTTCTGCTAAATTATAGTATTTCTGCTTTTTATACTGTTTGTGCCTAATATAGTATTTCTGCTTTTTATAGGATTTGTGTTTAACCTTCAGAGGTCCTTAGGGACATTTATTGTCTTTTGCATTTTTAATTTTAATATAGTATTTCTGCTAAATTATAGTATTTCTGCTTTTTATAGGATTTGTGCTAAAACATAGTATTTCTACTAAATGTAGTATTTATGCTTAATCATACTATTTCTATATATTACTATTCTGCTAAATCATACTATTTCTGCTTTTCATAGAATTTGTGCCTAATATAGTATTTCTGCTAAATTACAGTATTTCTGCTTTTTATACTATTTGTGCTAAAACATAGTATTTCTACTAATGCTTAATCATACTATTTGCATATTGGGGAATTCGTGGCTTCTAAGTCAACAAGTCATCCATGTCATATATCTCTAAAAATTCACATTTTAATGATAAATTGTCAACGCTTGAAGATTCCCCCATCTCTTCTGAACAAAACGGTGCAGTGACCGTTCTAGCCCTTACGGTTAGGAAATTATAGTCATTTGTTTTGAGGGGAATCCTTAATGGATAATGTTTATATATATATATTTGTCTTTAAAACATCTTTGCAGACTGACTGTCCTGGACTGGCTGTTGTTTTGTTTTTTTCAGGTCTGGTGAACTCAGCTCTTTGGTGTTGGTGTTCAGGAGTAGAGCCTTCTAATAATATTTATTCAAGTTATAGATTTAAAGTTCTGCGAGTTTTTTCTGTAGCAAATAAATATTGTATAGAATATTTAAAATCACCTACATTTTTGATGTTTACAATGCCCATTGTGTGTAATACTGGAATTTCCTATGACCCGTGAACGCCTCATCTTTTACCTGACTGCCGGACATCCGCCTTTCCGCACACTTCGCTGAGTCCGCTCTGGGTGAGTGCAGCTGCTCTGCTTCTCCTCTTCTCTCCTAAATGTTTATAGTCTGTTTGTGCGATTTAACGAGTTCTTTTAGTGATTTATAAAGCCAACCGAGGTATAACTCATATTAGAGTAACACAGTGGTTGCTTTTTCTTAGTGAAACTTTGTCATTTTTGTATGTAAAAGGAGTGTTTGATGAGCTAACAACCCGATGCTAATGCCTAGCGCTCCTTTGAGCCCAGTGTGAAATGAAGATTTGACGGTAAACCACGGTTATTGTGTTGTTTTATTAATTACATTTGGTGTGTTCGTGTTTGTCAGTCTGTTACATAAGGTGCAGTTAGTTCTCTTCACAAATCAGTTGGTTAAAACAGCCTCATTCTTTATGCTGTAAAGTTTTTAACGAACCGCCATCTTAGATTCAGTGTCAGCTGTCGGCAAGATCAAAGGAGCCATTTTACCGCCTCTGACCGAACACGGGAGAAAAAGAGTCACGTGTGTGCAGGTCTTGTGGGTTAATTAAGACAAAGGAGGGGGGGAGAAACTGAGGATTAAACATAGGCTATGTCCCCACATACACGGGTATTTTTGAAAACGGAGATTTTCCGTTTCTGTTTTAAAAAACAATCCCGTCCACACATAAATGCAGAAATGAAGGAGAACGCTGCTAGGAACATGCCAAAGCAGCAGGTGGCGCTATATTCCTAACCGTGTAGAAATGTTGGCCAATCAGAAGTCTAGAAGCCTCGGTGGGAAATGGTAAACAAAGATGGGGCATAGAAGCAGAACCGAGTCATATCTGTGGGGGGACAGTAACTGTGTGCGCATATGTAAGCATTTAAACACTGCAGAGAGAACAATTAACAGTAACCGTATTGTAGAAATGCATTTCACCGAAACAATAACGTGGCGCACAGTGTGACGTCAAAAAAGGCGCTGCGTTTTCTCCGTTTCCCTGTCCACACATAAATGCAAAAACGGAGTTTTCGAAAATATTCTGGCAAGCGTTTTTAGTTTTTCAGTGACCGAAAACGCCGTTTAAGTGTGGACGAAAGGTGCAAACGCATAGAAAAATCTCCATTTTCAAAAGTACCTGTGTACGTGTGGACATAGCCCAAGAATAATAAGAACTCCTAATATGTAGACTTTAATTTTTAAGAACTGTTTAACAAAGGCTTGTTTGTGCCAACCTAAATCTGCAGCACAGTTTAAATTCTCACTTTGTGGGAAATTAATGAAATAAACAACAGCCCACCTTCACATAAATAAAATATGGCAGTATATTATTATTAGTATGGTACATAGATATTTATTTTAAAACTACAGCATATTTACTATGATACTATGTGCAGTTGGTAATATTTTAGGAAGTAGAATTTGAATGCAGACCACCTCAAATATTAAAGCCTTAAAAATATGTCGTGCAGTTTTTCATGTATGAGTGTTTTGCAATCTTAAATGAGATGTAGACCAAAGAAAACAGAGGAGAGTTGTTGTTTGTATTCCAGCTGTAGTAAACAAAGAAGTTTAGTGAATCTTTTTGACAACAGAGAGTGATGCAGTATTGATGCTGATTTGAGTTTTCTGATCCTGTATTTTTGTTCTTTGTCTTTTGTTACACAGAGTGAAATAAAGCTTGGTTTTGCCTTTGCTGGTAAGTAAACAGTGATTGTAACTGAAGCAATATGAAATTGGGATTGTGTAACATTTTTAGCAATTTACATACAATAGTTTGGCTTTTTGTGATATCTTGCCATTTGCTCATGGGCAAAAACACATTTAGGATTTATAAGCAGTAAAGCCCCCCCCCCACTAGATCTCTGAGTGTCCCTAAAAATGTCCCTGAAGTTTAATAGGCCATTTATGTCTAATTTTAAAGGCTTATCAAAGCATTTCTGTAGTAATTATTGTTTTTATTACACATGTTAAGGCCATTTGAGACTCTGCAATTAAATGTTGCCCTCTTTAGACTAAAGTGAGTTCATTTTGTCTGAGGTACAGTGCTGGGAAAAGTCTTTCTTCCTTGCAGATTTATTTTGTTCATGCTTTTTTGTCACATGTTTCAAATCATCTAACAGGGATGATATGAATAAATACAAAAAAGCATTTTAAAGTGATGATTTCACGTATGAAGCAGAGAAAACCAAACCAGAGCTATCTGTTCTAATGTGAGAACATGCTGGTCTCTAATACCCAGCTGTGGAAGCCCTGATACGAAGAACTACCATCAAGCATTTATAGTATCAAGTATTATTTGTGATTGTTGCACGCTTTGAAACTGTGATGTTATCATTTGATCAAGTGTGCAGTGCGAGCAAATCATTGCTTGTGGTATCTGCTGTGTTATGTAATAGCACCAAAGTATTAGAGCTTTACGTTCATGAGGAATTTCTGTGGAATTGCAGATGGATAAAACGACACATCACCTTAATAAAGACAGAAATCTTTAATAAGGTGCAGAAAGAGAAGATGGGGTGTTTATAGTAAAGCTGTTGTAAACAAAGAATTTAACAGATTTTTTTTTTCACTACAGATTGTGATGCAGTATTGACTCTGATGCTGATTTCAGTTGTCTGATTCTGTATTTTTGTTCTTTTGTTACAGAGTGAAACAGAACTTCGGTTTTGCCTTTGCTGGTAAGTAAGCAGCAATTGTAACTGCAGTAATATGACATTGTCACTGTGTAACATGTTTAGCAACTTACCTAACGTAGTTTGGTTTTTGTGACATTACCATTTACTGATGGGCAAAAACAAATGGTCAGAATTTATACCTTGTAGCAGCAAAGGCCCCACACATGACCTCTGACTGTCCCTGAAGTTTAACAGGCCATTTGTGTCTGATTTTTATGTTTGAACACAAACAACTGTTTTTATACAGTTGTTCATGTTCTCCGTTTGTTTATGGATTTACCTAGCAGACATAACTATGAACGCATTTTAGGTGAGTTAGTGTAAGTGGTAGCTTAAACACTTAAGAGCACCACAGTTGTTGATTTATATCTTCACTCATATTCTGCTTATGTATTACATTAAAGTCAGACCACTATAGAAGTATTTTTGCCTGAGTGAACAGAAGTGGTAGGTTAAACATTTAAGCAATAATAAAAGACTAAGAGAACCAGAGTTGTGAGTAGGCAATGTTGTGTATGTTAAAGCCTGTGTGTAATTTATGTACACTAAGTTTAAATCAGTTTCTTAATAAGTTGCTTGATACAATGTGTTTGAAAATTATATATAAAAGGGAAATATTGCAAAATACAAAAAGATTCCTGCCAACAGGTACAATGGAAGGACTTTTTATTATAATTTTTAAGAAATTAATTGTAAAAATGGCGTGCCACTGTTGTTACTATAACATGTCAGAATTGACATGTATTTTAGGATTTACATATTCAGATCAGAACTAAAACCTAATGAGGTTTTCCGTTGATTCTAACAGTTGTGGTTTTTCCACACTTTATTAAGCACTGACTTGTGATAGAAAATGATGGAGCTAAAAAGCCATAATCTGTACCAACAAATATTGGTGCCTCTTCTTTGCACTTCTGTAGTATGCATGCCTTTATTACACATGTTATCGTCTTGTGAGACTCTGTAACTGAAGTTTGTCCTCTTTAGACTACAGTGAGTTCATAAAGGCTTGAAGAAATTGAGGATCTTACTAGTTATTTCATGTCACAGTAAATTGGATTGTGTGTGAAGAGGTTCAACAGTGTAAGTCATTAAACAGTGATCTGATGTGTTGTTTCCTTTCTCTAGGATACTGATCTGATCGTCGCAAGTCTGGTAAGTAAAGGTTTTGTCTGCGGTACAGTGCTGAGAAAGGTCTTTCTTCTTTGCAGATTTATTTTGTTTATGCTTTTTTTCACATGTTTCAAATCATCTAACAAGGATGACCTGGATAAATACAAAAAGCAGTTTTAAAGTGATGATTTCATTTTTGAACCAGAACAACCTGGTCTAATGTAAAAACATATTGGTCTCTAATACCCAGCTGTGGATGCCCTGATAGCAACAATTACCATCAAGCATTTACAGTAACTGGTAATGACTGGTTTACATCACTGGTTGATTTTGGTCCACTATAATTTCAGAATTGTCTTAATTAGATCCAAACAGGACAGGCAAAAAAAGAAAAGAAAAAAGTCTTAATTAAGGCCCAATATAGGGTTTTCAAGTCATACCAAGTACCACGGTGGTTAGCACTGTTGCCGCACAGCAAGAAGGTCCTGAGTTTAATTCCAACATCAGGCCGGGGTCTTTCTGTGTGGAGTTTGCATGTTCTCCCGGTGTTTGCGTGGGTTCCCTCCGGGTACTCCGGCTTCCTCCCACCGTCCAAAGACATGCAGCTTGTGGGGATAGGTTAATTGAATAATCCAAATTGTCACTAGGTGTGTATCTGCGAATGAATGTGAGTGCGAATGGTTGTCTGTCCCTGTGTGTTGGCCCTGCGACAGACTGGCGACCTGTCCAGGGTGTACCCTGCCTCTCGCCCTATGACAGGTGGGATAGGCTCCAGTGCCCCCTGAAAAGGATAAGCGGAAGCGAATGGATGGATGGATGGATGGATGGATGGATAGGGTTTTCAAGTCATACCAAGTATCTTAATTTCATTAAAGTCCAGACTGATTCGTTTACACCAAGTGTTTTGTTTCATTCATTCAATTGGACTTGCTTGTGTGCTTCAGATCCTAAGTGTGATTAAACTTAAGCCCAGGACCTGATGAGTTGATGTAGGTCCTGAAGTAGTAAAGGAACTCTGGGACATCACAGTAACAGCACCATGTTTGACTTTAATGCTGGTGTTTTTCTCTCACTATAGATGATTCAGTTTAGTGCAGTTAGTCAGCACAGCTCTTGGTTATCATTGAGATATTATTAGGCAACTTGTTTTTGCCTGTTCAGCTACAACGTCTGGGAGGGTTTCTGTTTTCTGGGGTCTCCAGATCCTTAGAAATCTCTTTGTAAACCTTTACAGAACTATATGTGTTTGTTTCACATTAGAGCAGCTCACGACTAGCAGTTTAGGGACAATTAAATATTCACATAGGGCAGGGGTCTCAAACTCCACTCTTCAAGGGCCGGTGTCCTGAAGCTTTTCCACGTGTCCCTGTTACAAAACACCTGAATAACATTTGTAGGTCATTAGGGAGAGTATAGAATTTGACTGTGTTGAAGTGGCATCCCCGAAGACTGTTCAAATTTAAGTAATTTAAGTGTTTGGAAAAATGTACTTCTAAAAGTACTTTCATTGCATCATGTTCATTCACTCATGAGCTGCTATAACATGAATCAAATGGCTGAATTACCACCTCAGCATGCAGTCACGTTCTGTAGAGTTTTGCTAATGACCTACTAATGTTATTCAGGTGTGTTGCAACAGGGACACATAGAAAAGTTTCTGGACACCAGGCCTTAACGACCAGAGTTTGAGACCACTGGTGGTAGGGCATGGTGGATTTCAAAAGCTTCTTCCCTTAAATCACTGCCTAAAAACTGCTTTTTGTAATTTGTCATAATGACTTGCAAAATATAGGTGGGATGAAAACATAAACATAAGACATTTTATAGTGGCCTGATATTTTTATCAAGGCTGTTTTTTGAAAATAATCCTGCCCTAATTTACAAAAGATGAACTGTCTGAAAGTCATGTTTGTTTGTTTGTTTGTTTAAGAAATGTGGGAATCTCCAGCAAAGATCTTACATGCAACAGCTCAGATACAGCACTCACTTCTGTTCTTTTTATCATGAAATGATCTACAAAGAAATTATCATCATACTAAATTATGGTAATTAGGCCTTTATATCAGCTATGATAAGTTTATTATAGATTTAGTGTAGTGCTTATTGCTGTGTATCAAACATGCCCCAAATGTGACTGAAATATGTAGAAACTGCTGTGTAGAAACTAGCTGTCTCCAAATTTCTCATTTTGCCAAAATTCATACAGAGTGGCCTGAAACTGTCTGCTCTAACCTCAGTGTGTTGGTTTTGTTGGACCATATAATATTTACAGTAAGTTACTGTAGCAGCACGTCTTGGTTTGAGTTTAGACTTAGTTTATTGTTTTAATAGAACGTAAAAATGTCCTTATAACAGTTCCACCATCATTTGTTAAACATTGTCATTCTGTTCACTCCAATAATTTACTGTAGAACTCTTTAGTATTTAAAGCCCTACATGTACTGTATTTTTGAGATTATAAGGCATAACGTCAATAAACAAGCCTGTTTTTAAGGCAGATTAAGCCGAACAAACAGTCAGATAAGTCCAACTTTATTCAAGTCATTCACAACAACTCTCAACACTGTTCAGTTGTAACACATAAAATACAGAACAATACACTCACTTTTTCAGTTCATTCCTCATCTACAAATCCATCAAACTCTTCATGGGTTGATCAGTTTGAAATCTGCTTCATAAGCATGTCTCTTAGCACGTGCCAGGTCCTTGTACACACACCATAATGTTATGTTGAAGCACCGTACGAATTACTCTGCGAGGGTCCTGACTATGGTAGCCATAATGCTCTGACAATACATCAAGCAGCGCAGCTTTGTAGCTTACCGAAGTATTACTAAAATATTTCACAGAATTTTGAGCGCTGTGTACCACAGAAATCCCGTTTGAGGTCAGTAAGCATAACCAGAATCGATACACTAGGCACATTGTATATTTTTGAGAAAATGACAGGATTTTAGGTGTGCCATATAGTCTGAAGAATATGGTAAATCCAAGCATATTGGAAATACGACTAATTCCAGTCCTTTTGTGTCTTACAGGTGACCTGCTGCAGAAGATCCTCTCTCTCTCTATCATTATAAGCAATTCTGTCTATCCTATCACTCTCCCAACTCTATCTAATTTGAAAGCCATTCTATCTTGTATCCCTCTATCTCTACCGCTCTATCTAATTTGAAAGCCATTCCATCTTGTATCCCTCTATCTCTACTGCTCTATCTAATTTGAGAATCCAAGTTTTCAGAAATCCTTTTCAGAATCCAATCTATCTGTTACAGAATTCTGAGAGATCTCTGCTCTCACTGCTCTTTCTTTCCTGTCTTTAAACTCTCTCACATTCAGTCATTTTGCTGGAAATTACAAGTTGAATATACAGTAGTAGAATTACAGTACAGTAGAACTTATAGTAGAAACTACTTACACAGCCCTACATTTGTCATTTTAATTTTGCATTAGACTTTAGTTTGGACTGCTAGTTTGGCTTACTTTGATCAATTGTATAAAATATCACCTTTTTATAAGTTTATTTGTAATAAGATAATCTGGTTATTTTGTAATACATACATTCAGATAAATAATAAATTAGATCCAGTCTGTTAGTCTGTTTCATTGGCTATAACATTTGACTGCAAGTTTATAGTACTATTATTTAAGGACAAACCCATTTTGTCACTCAGTGTAAGTATTCAGTTAGTATTGTCATCGAGAAGCGCCTGAGGACTTCCTGTTTCCTGACTGCTGCAGAAAATCCAGCTGGAGAATCCTCATCACCAGTCATCTTATCACCACACCACCAAAGCTCCATATATTTGATTTCAATTTTAGATATCTGAAAGATTTACATAAACTCCCCTAAGAGCTAAGACTTTTAATATAGCCTGTTGATTGTTGAGATTTATTCTGCATATCATTTTACAGAAGTTGTAATTATTTATCAGTCTGGTTAAAAAAATATAAGTAAAATTATACAGTTTCAAAAAGAGCTACAATAAAACGGATCAAATTGTTTCCAGAGAACTTTGAATTTCCTTTATTTTGAGTTTGGAGTAGAAAATCAGCTTTTTATATATAATAGTACATTTCTCAGATTTAACAGTAATTTGAGGAGTTATACGTTTTTCTGTGTTTCAAGGTTCAGTTTTGTTTACATTTGTGTATAACCACATATAAGCTCCAGGTTGTACTTCAGCAAAATGCCAAGAAAAGGTCAAAGGTCTCAGTCTCAGAAGCTTAGACGTCAGAAGGAGAAAGAACAGCTGAATGTTTCTCAGAGCAGTGAGCAGGTAAAGGTGTGTGTTTCAACTTTTCCCAGCACTGAAGTGCAGAGCAGTGTTCAGACAGCCACAGTGTCTTATGCAGATGTGGTAAAGAAAGGTGTTCCCTCAGTGTCTGTCCCAGAGCCTGAAGTTATGCAGCTAATCCAGACTGAACCCCAGCTAACTGTACAAACACAGCATGATGAAGAGACAGCCACAGTGTCTTATGCAGATGTGGTAAAGAGAAGTGTTCCCTCAGTGTCTGTCCCAGAGCCTGAAGTTATGCAGGTAATCCAGACTAAACCCCAGCTAACTGTACAAACACAGCATGATGGACACGCTCCAGTACAGTCTCATGTACAGGTTACAAACAGTGAAAGTCCACGAGTGAGTAGCGTCTGTGCTTCCCGAAGCCAGGCCGCTCCTAGGTATGGAAAGTACCGGAATCAGCAATGCATGGCTAACAGTTTGGTTTTCCTGTCATTCTTACATGAGGATGAATTTATTACCAGAGCAGATCTAAACCGTGTGTTGGACAAAGGCCATGCCGTCTATTCAGATGCCAGACTGAGGTTTGTGAACAGTGTGTTTCTAGCCTGCGATGAACTTCCCTCAGTTGTTACCAGCCGCAGACACGAGTATCAAGTCGACATGTCTCAGTTTGCTCATTACGGCACATTTGATGGTACAGATCACTTTCCGAGCCTTGAACAGGGACTACAGTGTTTGGCTTCAGACGTTCGCTATGCTTTGCTAGTCATGGGAGGAACAGTCATCGCTGTTAGCAGGCTGACTTCAGGTGAATATGCATATTTTGACCCTCACCCACGTAAGTCTACTGGTATGCCATTGTCGCTAAGTGTAAGTGGTGGAACTGCAGTTATGTTGAAATTCACACGTCTTAATGACATGATTGACAGGATCAAACGTTTGTACAGAATGTTCAGCATCGCACCAAGCTGCACTTATGAACTACAGCCCATCGAGTTTCACAGTGAAAACGCTGCTGACCAAAGAGATGCTAATCAAACCACCGAATACAGACCAACAGCTACAACTGTTACAGCACCAGCTTTAAATGAAGCCGTTCATGAAATAAACTCCCAAAGATCTACTGACCAGACACAGAAGACTGTGAGAGACACTTTAACGACTGAAGTGACATCATCCAGAGTGGATTATTCAAATGAGACAGCTGCTACTGAAAACAACCATCTTCCTTCTGAGTATTTAGAAATAGAAACCTCTGCATCTTCTGTAAGAGACACTCAGGTAACATCAGATTCTGTTCCTCAGAATGATTCAAACAGTGCCTCCAGTTCAACTAAGATAACAGAGGAACTCTCAGATAAACTGCTGAAATATAGTAAACATGAAAGGCAAAAAATGAGGAGAAGATTATTGACCCAACAAAAGCTACCACAGAGAAAGGAAAATCAGAAGACGAAAGAAAGGCAGATGTACAGGTTTGATGAAAGCTTCAAGACAAAGAAAAAAAACTCAACTAAGAAGTGTAATGATCCTGATCACAGACAGAAAAAGAGTCTGTACAAAAATGAGCTGTATAAATTAAATGCTACCTATAAGGAGAAACACAGAGAACATTTGAGAAAGATGTATAGAGAAAGTGCTGAAATTAGAGAGAGAAAAAGAGAACGTGTCATAAGGACATATAGAGACAATCCCCTATTCAGAGATAAGCAGAAGGAACGTATAACAAGAACGTATAGAGAATCTCCCATATTCAGAGATAAGCAGAAGGAACGTATAACAAGAACGTATAGAGAATCTCCCATATTCAGAGATAAGCAGAAAGAGCGTATAAGAAGAATATACAGAACTTGTGCTGGATTCAGAGAGAAACATAAAGCTTACATGAGGTCATATGTATATAACCTATATAAAAAAAGCGAAGATTTTAAACAGAAAAAACGATCTTATATGACTAAGCGGTATGGAGAAGAAAAACAATTTCAGCAACAACACAAGGACAATATGAGAGAACGAATGAGAGTAAAATATTGGAACAGTTTTTCTTTCAGACAGATGCATAATATCAGATGTGCAATGAACATAAAACGGAAATATCGCCAGATGCATCGACCAGCTGAGACTTTACAGTGTCATCCAGAGAACACTTTAATGAATGAGGCCATATCTCGTTTCAGATCAAACATTAAGTCAGCACCATCTTATGTTTGTACTGTTTGTCTAAAAGCTTCTTTTCCTAATCAGGTAAAAATCTGCAAAAGACAAAATTACTCAAAACACCAGACTGTAGCTCATCAGTGTCTAACTGGTAAATATGTTCATGTGTGTGATGAAGCATGTAATGATCACTGCAGCTTTCCTGTTGAGAGAAAAAAAGAGTATATCTGTCACACGTGTCACAGTTCCCTCAAAAGTGGATGCATGCCCAGGCTTGCTGCTGTTAATGGTTTAGAACTGCAGGATATTCCAGCTGAACTTTGTGATCTCAACATTCTGGAGAGACATCTGATTGCCAAATGCATACCATTTGCTAAGATTATTCCTCTTCCAAAGGGGAGACAGAGACTTATACGTGGTAATGTGGTGTGTGTACCATCTGAGGTCCAACAAACAGTTGACTCTTTACCGAGGATCAGAAGCCAATCACAGATCATGAGGATAAAGCTGAAAAGACGACTGTGCTACAAAGGCCATCAGCTGTTCCAGACTGTCACCTGGTCTAAACTCATTCAAGCTCTGCGTAAACTGAAACAAATTCATCCACAGTACACAGATATTGTTATTAGAGATGATGCATTGCTTTGTGATCCAACGTTACCTGATGATGACAGCAGTGATGAAGCCAGCATGGCAAGTGATGATTATAATGAAGCAGATTTAATGGAAATTGACAACTATGAAAAAGATGCCCTTTTGTGCGAAAGTGAGTCTGAAAGTGAACAAGCTATTAATATGCAATCCTGTGATGAACAACCAGAGGAACAAAATCCAGATGAACCAGAAAGTGATTTGAACAATGGAGGTTTTGCTCTAGAAAGTTGTCTGCAGCCTGTAGACATTTCAGAAGAGATTCTCTGTTTCACTGATAACACATATTGTGTGGCTCCTGCAGAAAGAAACAATCCTGTTAGCTTCTTCAGAACTCCTCATTTGGAAGCCATGGCATTTCCTGTGCAGTTTCCTACTGGTCAGAATACACTGGATGAAAAGAGACGTCTTAAACTCACACCAAGTGCTTACTTCAAGTCAAGGCTTTTCAACATTGATGCAAGATTTGCTAAAGACACAAATTACCTGTTTTTCTCACAGTTTGTCACTGAAATACACTTGGCTAATTCCAGCATGACAATACAGCTAAGGAAAGGTAAAACTATGACCAAAGATGGACGCAAAATCACATCAGGAATGTTACAAAGTAAGACAGAAGTAGAGAAGCTGGTAAGAAATAAAGATGCAATCAGATTTATGCAGCCACTCAGAGGAACTCCAGCTTACTGGCAGAAAACTACCAGAGATCTATTCAGCATGGTTCGCCAAATAGGAACACCTCAGTTCTTTGTCACTTTCTCTGCTGCTGAGATGAGATGGCCTGAAGTGATTCAAGCAATAAAGAGACAGCAAGGTGAAGAGGTTGATTTTGAAGCCCTGGACTGGTCAGAAAAGTGTGAAATTCTAAGATCAAATCCAGTAACCACCATGCGAATGTTTGATAAACGTGTTGAGGCTTTGTTCAGAGATTTGCTTTTTTCTCCTGCACAGCCCCTTGGTGAGATCATTGATTACTTTTACAGAGTTGAGTTCCAGCACAGAGGTAGTCCACATATACACATGTTGCTGTGGATTCGAGAAAAGGTAGAAGCAGATGTGGATGATGACCAAACTGTCTGTGACTTTGTGGACAGATACATCTCAGCTCAACTCCCTGATCCAGAAAAACAACCTGAACTGCACAAAAAAGTCACTGAGCTACAAAAGCACAGCAAAAACCACACAAAGACATGCTTTAAGAGTGTGAACTCTGGTTGTAGATTTGGGTTTCCCAAACCACCAGCCACAAGAACAATGATTGTGAGACAGGATGAGGATTCAGACACTGAAGCTGCAAAAGCCAAACTCAGACCTTTGTTGAACCTGCTGAAGGAACCTGAAGCTGCTTCCCTCACCATAGAGCAGATTCTGTCACGATGCAACTTGACAATGAATGAGTATGAACAATGCCTCCAAGACATAAACAAGAAAACAGCTCTGATTCTGAAACGTGACCCAAATGAGTGTTGGATCAACAATTACAACCCAGACCTGCTTGAAGCCTGGAACTCTAATTTAGATGTCTCATTCATTTTGAATGCCTATTCATGTATAGAATACCTCTGTAAATATATAACAAAGAAAGAATCTGGCCTCTCTGAATACCTGAAGACAGTTATTGACAACTCTGATAAGAACACCGTCAATGAATGTGATGAAATGAGAGCTGTGATGCAGGCTTACTCAAAAAAGAGAGAAATCAGCGCACAGGAGTGTGTGACTCGAGTCTGTGGCCTAAAAATGAAAAAATGTTCCCGCAGTGTTGTATTTGTACCAACAGATGATAACCCAGTAAAAATGAGTCGCCCCATGAGCTTCCTGGAAAGCACAACACATGACAGTTGTAATATTTGGATGACAAGTTTGAGTGATAAATACAAATGCAGACCTGAGACCCCAGAATATGAGGAAATGTCACTGGCTGATTTTGCTGCCTTGTGCAGGTTGGTGAGTGGTCCAAATGAAGGAAAAGATGTGCTTCCTCTTCTAAACCAGCTTGGATTTGTACAAAGGCGAAAGAATGATAAACCAGCTATAATCAGGTATTACCACTGTTCACAGGAAAAAGATCCTGAGCAATATTATGGTCGACTGTTGAGACTTTACCTTCCACACAGATCAGAGCAGGAACTGAAACCACAAGGGTTCCAAACCTATCAGTCCTTCTACAACTCAGGTTTTGTACGACTTCCATGTTCAGACCACAGTGAGTCTGTGAAAAGGGTTGTGAAAAGAAATAAAGACAAGTATGAGAAGAACTCTGAGGATATTGAGAGTGCACTGGAAGAGTTTGAACAAAATAGGGATGTTGTGATTGATGAATGGTGTAATCTTGCTCCTGAATCTGAAGTTGTGAGGCTGCAATGTGATGAGAATCTTCCTGAGAGACATTCTGATGATGAGAACGAACAGGAGAATGTTCCCGACTACAGTCGTCAGTCTGATGCTGTAACAAAGATCAGAGCCGTCAGAGAACAACCTGCAGTAGATCCAGCCGTGGTACGTGTAATGTATCAGAATCTGAACCAGAAGCAGGCCTGCGTGTTCTATGCCATAAGAGACTGGTGTATTCAGCGAGTTTGTGGTTTGAACCCAGATCCATTTTTCTTCTATATCAACGGTGGTGCAGGAACTGGAAAGTCACATCTGATTAAGTGTATTCATTCTGAAGCATCAAAGATCCTGAGCAGACTGCCTGCTAATGCAGAAGAAGCTGACATATCAAATCCAACTGTTTTACTGACTTCATTTACCGGTACAGCAGCTTTTTCTATCAGTGGCTCTACGTTACATTCTCTACTGAAACTACCCAGGAGTCTGAAACCACCCATTCAAGGACTTGGTAACCAACTGGATGAAGTCAGATCTGAGCTGATGAATGCTGAAATTATTGTTATTGATGAGATTTCAATGGTTTCAAAACCCCTTTTTGCTTATGTGGATGCAAGACTGAAACAAATCAAAGGCACTCAGAGACCTTTTGGTGGAATGTCAGTTTTAGCTGTTGGAGATTTTTACCAGCTGCCACCAGTGCGACAGTCTAAACCTCTCTGTGTTTACGATCCAGAACAGATTGACCTATGGCAGGAACATTTTCAGATGATCACTCTAACCGAGATCATGCGTCAGAAAGATGATGTGGCCTTTGCAGAGATGCTGAACAGGATTAGAGTCAAAGAAAAGACGGATGAACTTTCTCAGTGCGACAGAGATTTGTTGTCACAGGCTGTGACTGCACCAGAAGAATGTCCAACTGAGGTCTTACACATTTATGCCACCAACAAGAATGTGGAATCCCACAACATAGATACCCTGAAGAAGCTTCATTCAAACATCATAATCATCAATGCAGACGATTTCCAGAAGGATAAATGTACAGGCAGAATGGAACGAAGAGACAAACCATTTACAGGTGGGCGAAATGATTTACCTGACACTCTGAATGTTGCTGAAGGAGCTCGAGTCATGCTGACCAGAAACTTGGACACACTAAACGGTTTAGTCAACGGTGCTTTTGGTATACTGGTAAAGGTGGTGAGATCTGAAAATGATGGACACATAATTAAACTGGGGCTCAGGATGGACAACCGGCAGCCTATGAGACACAACCGCAGTGCTAATGCAGCATCTGATGATCTTGTTTACATTGAGAGAGCAGAGGAGAGTCTGAAGTTTAAAGGAGCAGTACGCAGACAGTTTCCTGTAAAGCTAGCATTCGCCTGCACAATTCACAAAACTCAGGGTCTTACAACACAGACAGCTGTAGTTTCAATGAAGAACATTTTTGAACCAGGTATGGCTTACGTTGCTCTCAGCAGGGTGACGTCTCTCAGTGGACTCTATTTGCAGGACTTGGATGAGAAAAAGATTTACGCCAATCCCGAGGTAACTGCAGCGCTCCAAACCATGAGACAAGCCAGTGTTGAGGAAATGATGCCTCTTCTTCAGGTCAGAGAAACAGCCAGCAGACTTGACACTCTTACACTGATCCATCACAATACAGAGGGTTTGCCATCTCACATCAGTGACATCAAGAGTCATCATGAAATGTGTTTAGCAGATGTTTTGTGTCTCACTGAGTCTCACCTTCAAGGCTCCTTTGTTGCAGACAGTCTTCATTTGGACGGCTACACCATGTTCAAACGCAACAGACATGTGTCCTACACAAACTTTCCTCACATGGCCAGCAGAAGTGGTGGTGGAGTTGTTGTGTATTTGAGGAATCATTTTCAGGTTCAGGTAAAACAGTATCTGCATAATGTCACTGATCTTGAGTTTTTAGTGTTGAAGGTTCAGGCTCCATTCCCTGCACTCATTGCTGTTGTGTACAGACCCCCTGACTACAGTTTGACACCATTCATGCAAAACCTGGTAAGTCTTTTAGATTCACTTGAAATAATGGACTGTCACCCAATAATTGTGTGTGGAGATTTTAATGAGAACCAGTTGCAGAGTGGAAGAAAACAGATTCTGGAGCAGTTTCAGTCGAGAGGGTATTCACAGCTGATCACTTCTGCCACTACAGACAAGAACACCCTGCTTGACCTCATTTTTATTTCTCAGCCACAGAAATGTCTGTATTCAGGTGTTCTGAGATCATACTACAGTTACCACAACCCTGTCTTTTGTGTCCTGTCCTCGAGCCAATCATGAAGTCGTCTGGTGAGTTTTGAAACAATTACAGATCATGTTTGTTACAGAGTTTACTGATTGTAGAGCATGAAAAAGATTTTTCATTGAAAATATTGTCTTCCCTACTCTGTCTGTCAGAAGACCCTTTCTTATTGCAATGTTATTAATCATGTCACCAAATCATGGCTGTACTTCATGCAGAGCAGAGAACATCTGCTATCATGCACCTCTGATCTGAAATGTGCTGCAACATTTGATAAACCAACATCATGTTTTAAATGACTAAATCTTTTTACTATGACGTATGTAGCTCAACAAACGAGATCTTCCCCTCCAAGGGCTTTAAAATATGAAATAGTAAATAAATAAATCCCAGATAAATGCAGGTATATATTATGATGACATACACGAATAAATACAGACAATTATATTTTCTTGATTATAGTAGATTTTGTAGAATCAAAAGTTTTTGTGATGAATGAGTTTTTGCTTATCATGTTTTACAGGTAAAAAATGTCAAAAGTTTTAAACTATCTTTAGGCTACCAGAGATGTCTATAATGATACATTATGTAGAGAAAAACATTAGTACAGCTTACAGAATGTGTATAAAAACTGATGTAGAAGTAAATGGATAGTTTTCTGAAAGTTCCCGACTACAGTTTAACACCACCCACCCAGCTCAGCCCCCAAGTGTCTATGTAATGCTGGTATGGTGTGTGAGTTTGACTTGGCCTTTATCCGGGTGGGTTTGGGTTTGGGTGGATAAAGGCCAAGTCAGAATGCTCTGAGCAGCTGGAAAAAGCTGCTAATAAACAAAGACATCAGAAAGTGTGGGCTTTAGGTGTAGCCCCCGCTTTCTGATGCACTAATTAAACTTAGTAACCGACACCCCATACCAGCATTACATAGACACTTGGGGGCTGAGCTGGGTGGGTGGTGTTATAAGCACGTGTTTTGTTAGATATATTTTTTCAGATAGGGCACAGTCTCCTTTGTGGGAAAACCTTCAAACTTCACCATCCTCAGCTGAAACAACAACATCTTAACACCATCTTCATGAACTGCTGAGCCAAACCTGATCCATCAGTGCTGGACTGCACAGATAACTACATGCCACAAGGAGACTGCTGTGTTATGAACTGCCATACCAGTGTGTCTTCAATGGAGAAGATGACACACCCATCACCTGACCTCCTGCCTGATCATGCTGCCACACTACAACCTCTGAGACCATCAATGATGACTCATACTGAGGAAACTGTATTTCCTGTCAGAGATGCTCAGTGATCCTCAGAGCAGAGAGAGGTATGATTCTTTATCTTTGATAAAAAATGTCAGTGTTTTTAATTCAATTAATTAATTAAAATCTTGTTTATTGCATAAATAATTCCACACTCAAATGATTATACTTGTTGACACTTTTTGAGTTTTAATTCACATTATGGATTACAAATCTATGCTTTTTCTACTCTGTCTCTCTGTGCAGGTATTGCTGTCTTCTGAGTTCTTCAGTGTCCCAACTGAGACATTCAAACCTCATTGCAGAGCTCATGTCTTTCCTCACCATCATGCGAGTGTGAGATTGCTCTGGATTCTGGTTATGTGGCCCACAGCACCTATAAGGTATTTCAATATTGTTCATTGTATAACTTATTTGTAGTTTTTAGGGTTTGTACAGACAAATAAAATGTTCCTTTTTCTGTATTTTTTAGAACAAGCTCGTCCAGTGTGCCTGCATTCCAGCTTCTTAGACTCTACGCAAGTGGACAGAGTATCAGTGTTTGACCACTCTTACAGACACTGACTTCTGTCAACTCACTGCTACTGATCAGGCACTTCATCCAGGAAGACAGAGGGCTGCAAGCCTGTCATCATTTCCAGTGTGGCTTTGTATTCTTGGGGTAGCATCAGATTTTTCCCACAAATATTCAAAGGTAACATTTATTTTAAGCTTAGTTATTAAATCAAAAGTCTTCTCTTGTGTTATGTCTGTGAAGGTTCTCATGGTGTCCTTTGATGTAGTCTCTCTCTTTACTTGCATACCCACTACGGAGGCCGTGGAGACTGTCAGAAAACGACTACAAGAAGACAGCTCCTTGGAAGACAGGACCAACTTCACACCCGATCAGATTTGCACACTGTTAGACCTCTGCCTTACCACTACATATTTCAAATACAACGAGGGTTTCTACAGACAAAAACATGGCTGTGCCATGGGCTCCCCCGTGCCACCTATTGTAGCCAACCTTTGCATGGAGGAAGTGGAAAGGAAGGCTCTTGGCTCTTTCAAAGGAAGAGTACCCAGCCACTGGTACAGATATGTAGACGACACCTGGGTCAAAATCAAAACTCAAGAAGTGGAATCCTTCACTGCGCACATTAACGCCGTGGATAAAAACATCAAGTTCACCAGGGAAGACACAAAGGACGACTGTTTGCTTTTCCTGGACTGTGCTGTGCACATTGAAGAGAACGGCAACCTCAACATTGAAGTTTATTGGAAGCCCACACACACGGACCAGTACCTCCTCTTTGACTCCCATCACCCTCTGGAACACAAACTTGGAGTAATTAGGACACCCCCCCGGGCAGAACATGTTCCCTCTAAGCCTGAAGGGAAAAAGAAGGAACACAAACATGTAAATGAAGCACTTAAAACATGTGGCTATCCTAATTGGGCGTTTATAAAGTCAGCAAAGATGCACAGAAAAGAACATCAGATACCAGCGAGGGAGGATAAGAAAGACAGATGCAACAACATTGTCATCCCCCATGTACTAATTAGACTTAGTAACCGACACCCCATACCAGCATTACATAGACACTTGGGGGCTGAGCTGGGTGGGTGGTGTTAAAAGCACTTGTTTTGTTAGATATATTTTTTCAGAAACGGCACAGTCTCCTTTGTGGCAAAACCTTCAAACTTCACCATCCTCAGCTGAAACAACAACATCTTAACACCATCTTCATAAACTGCTGAGCCAAACCTGATCCATCAGTGCTGGACTGCACAGATAACCACATGCCACAAGGAGACTGCTGTGTTATGAACTGCCATACCAGTGTGTCTTCAATGGAGAAGATGACACACCCATCACCTGACCTCCTGCCTGATCTGGAGACCATCATCATGCTGCCACACTACAACCTCTGAGACCATCAATGATGACTCATACTGAGGAAACTGTATTTCCTGTCAGAGATGCTCAGTGATCCTCAGAGCAGAGAGAGGTATGATTCTTTATCTTTGATAAAAAATGTCAGTGTTTTTAATTCAATTAATTAAAATCCTGTTTATTGCATAAATAATTCCACACTCAAATGATTATACTTGTTGACACTTTTTGAGTTTTAATTGACATTATAGATTACATATCTATGCTTTTTCTACTCTGTCTCTCTGTGCAGGTATTGCTGTCTTCTGAGTTCTTCAGTGTCCCAACTGAGACATTCAAACCTCCCTGCAGAGCTCATGTCTTTCCTCACCATCATGGGAGTGTGAGATTGCTCTGGATTCTGGTTATGTGGCCCACAGCACCTATAAGGTATTTCAATATTGTTCATTGTATAACTTATTTGTAGTTTTTAGGCCTTAACACAAATAAAATGTTCCTTTTTCTGTATTTTTTAGAACAAGCTCGTCCAGTGTGCCTGCATTCCAGCTTCAACAACAACAACAACATTGTCATCCCCTATGTAGCCGGTGTATCAGAAAAACTCAGGAGAGTTTTCTCCAAATACGACATCCCAGTGTACTTCAGACCCAGTAACACACTCAGACAGAAACTGGTTCACCCGAAAGACAAAACTCCTAAACACAAACTTAACAATGTGGTGTACGCTGTACAGTGCAGCGAGGAATGCCCAGACTTCTACATCGGAGAGACCAAACAGCCACTTCACCAGCGCATGGCACAACATAGAAGAGCCACCTCCACAGGACAAGACTCAGCAGTTCATCTGCATCTAAAGGACAAAGGTCACTCTTTGAGGATGCCAATGTTCACATTTTGGACAGATGGAGGAGTGAAAGAAGCCATTTACGTCCACTGTGAGCGACCATCTTTGAACAGAGGCGGTGGTTTACGACACCAACTGTCTGCCATCTATAATCCAGTTTTGAGTTCCCTCTCCAGACACCGTAACGTCCACTCACATCCTGGGAGTGGGCGTGGGTGATTTCCTGACCTCAGGAAATCACATGATAGGGTGGGGCCAGGTTTCACAATGAGCTCACCCGAAACCCTGGCTGATTGGGACCCACACCCACTTTCACACCTTGGCTCATGTGATTAGGTAGAGGATCATCAGGGGGTTCTTTGTCCCTCTTTGGGGGGAAACTCCCACTGGGTTTAAATCTGGGACTCTCCACCATTGACCCTTAGAACTGAAGAAGCTTCTCGGATGAGAGGTGAAACGTCTTCAAGGAACTCAAAGAAGTCCAGACGCTTTTCTTTCCAAGCTCCTTAGACTTCACTTGTGTTAATTACATTTTATTTGTTGTTGTTTTCTTTTAGATTTATATGCAGTGATTGGATGTGGTGGAGCTTTGTTAACCGTGTGGAAAACATCTGTTTGTGATGATATTTACAATGAGGCTTTAAGGTGACAGTTTCCATGTAATTTCAATCCTTTTACTAAGCAAAAACATGTTTGCAATTAACATGTTTTTTCAGTTTTGTCTTTTGGATTTATGGTTAACATTCCTCTGTGACAGCAAATACTAAACTGGTCCAAGTAACCAGCATATCATTGGTCAAAGGCAAAAAGGACCACATGTCACACTAGCAATGAATTTTTGACTTTGTTTGTGTTAGTATAGAGTAGGTCTAACAATGGTTTTCCACATCTGCTCTAATATATATAGATAATGGGTCAGACATATAAAGTCATTTTGAAAAGTTCATAAAGGTCATTTATATGTGTTCCTCTTTATCATTTTATATCAGGTCAAACAGCTGACTTGAGTTTTGATCAGAGTAGAACCATAACATTCATGCTAATGGTTCTACTGTTTACAGTTACTTTATGATGGATTTCACCCTGGTCACAGCACTATGTGAAAAGCTGTTAGAGGTAAAGTTAAGCCAATTAATACATCATCATAAGTCACTCTCTAACGCAGGGCAGTGATTATTATTCACTGTAATTTATTCCACAACAATGTTCTTTATTTGATTCTTTAAATATGCACATCGATTGTTTTAGCTCTGTGACTCTCCACACCTGAAATATATCACAATGTGGACTTCATTTCGACAGTATTTTGTAGATTGGTACCATATTTATCATCGAATCATCTTGTGCACTTATTAACTAAATGTTGTTTGTTTTTGTTTTTTTGTTTGTTTGTTTGGGGGTTGTTGTTGCCATTTTTACCTTTCACCAACTGTGTAAATTCTGCAATTTTACCTTGGTTTTGTTTCACATCAGTTTATCTGCTGGCTGGTATTCCTGTCTTCCTTCTCTCACCCCAACCGGTCGCAGCAGATGGCCGCCCCTCCCTGAGCCTGGTTCTGCTGGAGGTTTCTTCCTGTTAATAGGGAGTTTTTCCTTCCCACTGTCGCCAAAGTGCTTGCTCATAGGGGGGGTCATATGTCATATGATTGTTGGGTTTTTCTCTGTATCTATGAAGCGCCTTAAGGTGACTTTTGTTGTGATTTGGTGCAATATAAATTGAATTGAATTGGTTTTCTTTCTTTTCTAATGTTTCTGGTCATTTTTCACAGTTAAACAAGTAACTTTGAGGTTACGTCATCGTTTTCAGCTGTTATCTGTATACATTTTTTTCCTAATAATTACATTTCTGCAAAATTATAGCAGTTCTGGTAAGTTGTAATATTTCTGCCAAGTTATTAATTTTTGACTAAATTATTACATTTCTGCTAAGTTGTAGCTTCTGGTAAATTACAACATTTCTGCTGAATTGTTATGTTTCTTCTAAGTTATTGCATTTCTGCTAAGTTATTACATTTTTGCTAACTTGATGTTGTTCTGCAAAGTTATTAAAATTTCAACAACTTTTTAAACACTGACTTTGATTTCTTCAGCTTCTTCAGCTATTTTCAAGTATTTTCAGCAGACAGCTTCAGCTTTACAGTTTCCTCTAAGTGATTGCAGTTCTGCTAAGTTATTACATTTTAGAAAAGTTCTTTTGCTTCTGCAAAGTTTTTACAATTTCTGCAACTTTTCAGCTTTTTCAGCTACTTTTTGCATACAGCTTCAGCTTTAAGCATCCACACTGCATTTTCGCAGGAAATGCAAATTTTTCTAGTTATTATTGTGTGGATGCTTTAAGCATCCACACTATTGAGTTCCTGTTTCTCTTTATTCTTTATTATTCTTAGGACTTCCGTACACTTTTCGCCGTGGAACTACTTCCACAATTTTCAGCCGATTTTCACCGTTCAAACTTTAAACTATTCAGCTATTTTTGCTAATGCCGGCTATGACTTTTGCTATTTTTAACTATTATACTTTTTAAAATATTCCACTTTTTTCCTTTAATTTGTCCCATTGAAATGAATGGGAAACTTCAGCAATTCTGCTAAAATTTGCTTGTTTTTGAAACTTAACTACTTCCTCATATTTTCACCTAGAACAACCATTCAAATTTTAAAATGTTCACAAATTATTGGGCTATTCAGGTATGATTCAGCTTTTTCAAATCTTCTACTGTTTTACTTTTATGCCTCTTAAAGTTTTGAGTTGCAAAATTGTGATTTTTCACAAAATACATGTGTTGTTATGGTTGCTATGCTCTTGGCTTCCAGTGTGCCACTGAAGGTTTTGCAATTTTCACTTCATGTCCGAACAACTTCCTGCTACTTGCTCAATTTTCACTCAACTTCCACAAATCATACATCAAAACGTAGGTATTTTTGCTGGCTTTCAGAAAATGTCACCATCATTGTTGTGGGATTTATAGAATTTTTGCAAATCTCCTCAGACTAACACAAGGTCAGAAAACTCTCCATATAAAGTGAATGGAGAGCTTGTTCAAAATCACCGCTGGATTTCTGTAATGAGAGGCATATTCGAATCGTCATATCTCCTTAACGAAGCAAAGTTAAGACATGAGGCTTGTCCCCGAATATCTTCAGACACCCCTGACGCTCACAATTCAAGAATTTCTTTCTCACCTATTACCGTTCTGAAATGAGTTGGACTTGTTTGAGGGTAGGAAATTCGTCCTTCGCTCAGATTTCTTCAGATTTCAAACTGTGGAAATGAACCACTTTTTTCTCTCGTCATAACTTTTTGTTGGATTTCCACAGAGACCTGAAAATTTCCATGATTGTTCACCAAAGCCTGCTGTCTCTTACGGTGAAAGAATGATATCGATACTCCAAATAGATTTCGAGTTAGAAAGCGTTGTTTGAGGACAAGTCAAGGCAGTTTTTGCTTCGCTCTACTCAGTTATGGTGCATTACAAGTCAAATATCTTTAATAATTCATATTTTAATGATAAATTGTAAACACTGGAAGATTCCCCCATCTCTTCTGAACAAAACGGTGTAAGAATGACCGCTCTAGCCCCTACGGTTTGGAAATTATGGTCATTTGTTTGAGGGGAGTCCTCACTATGAGAAATAGGCTGCAATAATCCTGTGCCTCTCTGTGCTGCGTGTGTAAAAAGAGGCACATGTTTTGGCGGGAAAAAGTACACAGGCTCTCTGATTGGTGGATTCAAATTCAGCAGCTCCCAGGCTGACCTAGAAACTTACTTCTCTCTCCCTGTGCATTTTTTTGCTGATTTTTTCATTTAACAAGTATATTTGAGGGACCCTCAGCATGTTCAGCATTTTTTCAGCTGTCCATTTTGCTTTTCCAATTTTTCTGTTTAACTTATTACTATTGTGCTAAATAATACTATTTCTGCTATTTTATAAGATTTGTGCCTAATATAGTATTTCTGCTAAATTACAATATTTCTGCTTTTTATACTATTTGTGCTAAAACATAGTATTTCTACTAAATGTAGTATTTATGCTTAATCATACTATTTCTGCTTTTTATGGGATTTGTGCCTAATATAGTATTTCTGCTTTTTATAGGATTTTTGCTCAAACATAGTATTTCTACTAAATGTAGTGTTTATGCTTAATCATCCTATTTCTGCTTTTTATAGGATTTGTGCTTAATATAGTATTTCTGCTAAATTATAGTATTTCTGCTTTTTATAGTATTTGTGCTAAAACATAGTATTTCTACTAAATGTAGTATTTATGCTTAATCATAGTATTTCTATATATTTCTGCCAGGTCCCCAGGCAGCCAATCCTCTGTGAGGACTGAGAAATTCAAATTTTCAAATCAGGGCCTGCACGGCTTCCCAGCCAATCATATATGTGTCCTGAGGCATTCAAATTTGCATATTGGGGACTTCATGGCTTCTAAGCCAGCCAATCATATCTGAGGGCTGAGGAATTCAAATCCACAAATCAGGGCCTGCACAGCTTCCCAGCCAGCCAATCATGTATGTGGGCTCCAGGTATTCAAATTTGCATATTGGGGAATTCGTGGCTTCTAAGTCAACAAGTCATCCATGTCATATATCTCTAAAAATTCATATTTTAATGATAAATTGTAAACACTGGAAGATTCCCCCATCTCTTCTGAACAAAACGGTGTAAGAATGACCGCTCTAGCCCCTATGGTTAGGAAATTATGGTCATTTGTTTGAGGGGAATCCTCACTATGTGAAATAAACTGAAAGAAGCAGGTCTATGTCTCTGTGCTGCGTGTGTAAAAAGATGCACCTGTTTTGGCGGGAAAACGTAAACAGGCTCTCTGATTGGTGGATTCAAATTCAGCAGCTCCCAGGCTGACCTAGAAACTTAGTCCTCTCTCCCTGTGTGTGTGTGTGTGTGTGTGTGTGTGTGTGTGTGTGTGTGTGTGTGTGTGTGTGTGTGTGTGTGTTTAGTGGGAGAGAGAGGACCCTGCCCTTATTTGACAGCATGTCATTGTAGGATTTAAATTGAACATAGTTAGACTGGTTGACTGGATTAGAGCCTGTGTTTGTGTGTCCGTCTGTGCATTTGTGTTTCAATAAGTTATTACTATTCTGCTAAATCATAGTATTTCTGGTACTTTTCGGTACTTGTGCTAAATACAGTATTTCTGCTAAATCATACTATTTCTGCTTTTCATAGGATTTATGCCTAATATAGTATTTCTGCTAAATTATAGTATTTCTGCTTTTTATAGGATTTGTGCCTAACATAGTATTTCTGCTAAATTATAGTATTTCTGCTTTTTATACTATTTGTTCTAAATTATAGTATTTCTGCTTTTTATAGGATTTGTGCTTAATATAGTATTTCTGCTAAATTATAGTTTTTCTGCTTTTTATAATATTTGTGCTAAAACATAGTATTTCTACTAAATGTAGTATTTATGCTTAATAATAGTATTTCTATATATTTCTGCCAGGTCCCCAGGCAGCCAATCCTCTGTGAGGACTGAGACATTCAAATTTTCAAATCAGGGCCTGCACAGTTTCCCAGCCAATCAAATAAGTGTCCTGAGGCATTCAAATTTGCATATTGGGGCCTTCGTGGCTTCTAAGCCAGCCAATCATATCTGAGGGCTGAGGAATTCAAATCCACAAATCAGGGCCTGCACGGCTTCCCAGCCAGCCAATCACATATGTGGTCTCAGGCATTCAAATGTGCATATTGGGGAATTCGTGGCTTCTAAGTCAACAAGTCATCCATGTCATATATCTCTAAAAATTCATATTTTAATATTAAATTGTCAACACTTGAAGATTCCCCCATCTCTTCTGAACAAAACGGTGTAAGAATGACCGTTCTAGCCCCTACGGTTAGGAAATTACGGTCATTTGTTTGAGGGGAGTCGTCACTATGAGAAATAGACTGCAAAAATCCTGTGTCTCTCTGTGCTGCTGCTGTGTAAACAGATGCACCTGTTTTGGTGGGGAAAAGTACACAGCCTCTCTGATTGGTGGATTCAAATTCACCAGCTCCCAGGCTGACCTAGAAACTTACTTCTCTCTCCCTGTGTGTGTGTGTGTGTGTGTGTGTGTGTGTGTGTGACAGAGAGAGAGAGAGAGAGAGAGAGAGAGAGAGAGAGAAAGGCTTTTAATGGGATGATCTCATTCTAAGATTTAAATTCAATATATTTAGACTGGTTGACTGAATTGGATCTTGTGTGTGGGTCTCTCTGTGCATGTGTGTTTCCTCATGTGTACATATTTGTGATTGTGTGGCTGTAATAAATGTTTTTGCAGATTTTTGTCATTTAACAAGTATATTTGAGGGACCCTCAGCATGTTCAGCATTTTTTCAGCTGTCCATTTTGCTTTTCCAATTTTTCTGTTTAACTTATTACTATTGTGCTAAATCATACTATTTCTGCTATTTTATAAGATTTGTGCTTAATATACTATTTCTGCTTTTATAGGATTTGTGCTTAATATAGTATTTCTGCTAAATGTAGTATTTATGCTTAATCATACTATTTCTGCTTTTCATAGTATTTGTGCTTAATATAGTATTTCTGCTAAATTTAGTATTTCTGATTAATTATAGTTTTTCTACTAAATCATAGTACAGTATTTCTGCTTTTTATGGGATTTGTGCTAAAACAAAGTATTTCTACTAAATGTAGTATTTGTGCTTAATCATACCATTTCTGCTTTTTATAGGATTTGTGCTTAACATGGTATTTCTGCTAAATTATAGTATTTCTGCCAAATTATAATATTTGTGCTAAAACATAGTCTCAATTTAAAATTACAATATTCATAGTTCATCACAGTGTCTCTGGTAAATCACAATATTTCTGCTCTGTTGTACTATTTTTCTAAATCATAGTGTTTCTGTAATGTTTAAGTATTTTTGGCTAAATATATTCTTTCTGTTATCTTATACTATTTCTCCTAAATTCTTGTATTTTTGAGAAGTTATCATGTTTCTGGTAAGTTACAATATTTCTGCTAAATTCTGCTATGCTATTGTATTTCTGCCAAGTATTATGTTTCCTTTAAGATATTGCAGTTCTGCTAAGTTATTCCATTTTAGCAAACTTCTTTTGCTTCTGCAAAGTTTTTACAATTTCTGCAACTTTTCAGCTTTTTCAGCTACTTTTTGCATACAGCTTCAGCTTTAAGCATCCACACTGCATTTTCGCAGGAAATGCAAATTTTTCTAGTTGTGTGGATGCTTTAAGCATCCACACTATTGAGTTCCTGTTTCTCTTTATTCTTTATTATTATTCTTCAAGTTGCTCGTTTTTCGTCCGCTAACTACTTCCACAATTTTTGTGCTATTTTCACCGTTCAAATTTTAAACTATTCTGCTATTTCTGCTAATGTGTGCTATGACTTTTGGTATTTTCTGCTATTATACTTTTTAAAATATTAAGCTTTTTTCCTTTAATTTGTCCCATTGAAATGAATGGGAAACTTCTGCAAACTTCTGCAATTCTGCTAAATTTTGCTTGTTTTTGAAACTTAACTACTTCCTCATACTTTCACCTAGAAAAACCATTCAAACTTTAAAATGTTCACAAATTATTGGGCTATTCATGTATGATTCAGCTTTTTCAAATCTTTTACCGTTTTACTTTTATGCCTCTTAAAGTTTTCAGTTGCAAAATTGTGATTTTTCACAAAATACATGCGTTGTTATGGTTGCTATGCTCTTGGCTTCCAGTGTGACACTGAAGCTTTTGCAGTCTTCTCTTCATGTCCGAACAACTTCTTGCTACTTGCTCATTTTTCACTCAACTTCCACAAATTATACATCAAAACGTAGGTATTTTTGCTGGCTTTCAGAACATGTCACTATCATTGTTGTGGGATTTATAGAATTTTGGCAAATCTCCTCAGACCAACACAAGGTCTCAAAACTCTCCATATAAAGTCAATGGAGAGCTTGTTCAAAATCACCGCTGCATTTCTGTAATGAGAGGCATATTCGAATCGTCATATCTCCTTAACGAAGCGACTTTAAGACATGAGGCTTGTCCCGGTATATCTTCAGACACTCCTGACGCTCACAATTCAAGAATTTCTTTCTCACCTATTACCGTTCTGAAATGAGTTGGACTTGTTTGAGGGTAGGAAATTCGTCCTTCGCTCAGATTTCTTCAGATTTCAAACTGTGGAAATGAACCACTTTTTTCTCTCGTCATAACTTTTTGTTGGATTTCCACAGAGACCTGAAAATTTCCATGACTGTTCACCAACGCCTGCTGTCTCTTACGGTGAAAGAATGATATCGATACTCCAAATAGATTTAGAGTTACAAAGCGTTGTTTGAGGGCAAGTCAAGGCAGTTTTTGCTTCGCTCTGCTCAGTTATGGTGCATTAGAAGTCAAATATCTTTAATAATTCATATTTTAATGATAAATTGTTAACACTGGAAGATTCCCCCATCTCTTCTGAACAAAACGGTGTAAGAATGACCGCTCTAGCCCCTACGGTTAGGAAATTATGGTCATTTGTTTGAGGGGAGTCCTCACTATGAGAAATAGGCTGCAATAATCCTGTGCCTCTCTGTCCTGCGTGTGTAAAAAGATGCACCTGTTTTGGCGGGAAAACGTAAACAGCCACTCTGATTGGTGGATTTAAATTCGGCAGCTCTCTCCCTCTGTGTGTGTGTGTGTGTGTGTGTGTGTGTGTGTGTGTGTGTGTGTGTGTTTAGTGGGAGAGAGAGAACCCTGCCCTTATTTGGCAGCATGTCATTGTAGGATTTAAATTGAATATAGTTAGACTGGTTGACTGGATTAGAGCCTGTGTTTGTGTGTCCCTCTGTGCATTTGTGTTCCAATATGCCTCCATATTTGTAATTTTGTAAGTTATTACTATTCTGCTAAATCATAGTATTTCTGCTTTTCATAAGATTTGTGCCTAATATAGTATTTCTGCTAAATTATAGTATTTATTATTTTTATAGGATTTGTGCCAAACATAGTATTTCTGCTAAATTATAGTATTTCTGCTTTTTATACTATTTGTGCCTAATATAGTATTTCTGCTTTTTATAGGATTTGTGCCTAATATAGTATTTCTGCTTTTTATAGGATTTGTACCTAATATAGTATTTCTGCTTTTTATAGGATTTGTGCTTAATATAGTATTTCTCCTTTTCATAGGATTTATGCCTAATATAGTATTTCTGCTAAATTATAGTATTTCTGCTTTTTATAGGATTTGTGCCTAACATAGTATTTCTGCTAAATTATAGTATTTCTGCTTTTTATAGGATTTGTTCCTAACATAGTATTTCTGCTAAATTATAGTATTTCTGCTTTTTATACTATTTGTTCTAAATTATAGTATTTCTGCTTTTTATAGGATTTGTGCTTAATATAGTATTTCTGCTAAATTATAGTTTTTCTTCTTTTTATAGTATTTTTGCTAAAACATAGTATTTGTACTAAATGTAGTATTTATGCTTAATAATAGTATTTCTATATATTTCTGCCAGGTCCCCAGGCAGCCAATCCTCTGTGAGGACTGAGACATTCAAATTTTCAAATCAGGGCCTGCACAGTTTCCCAGCCAATCAAATAAGTGTCCTGAGGCATTCAAATTTGCATATTGGGGCCTTCGTGGCTTCTAAGCCAGCCAATCATATCTGAGGGCTGAGGAATTCAAACCCACAAATCAGGGCCTGCACGGCTTCCCAGCCAGCCAATCACATATGTGGTCTCAGGCATTCAAATTTGCATATTGGGGAATTCGTGGCTTCTAAGTCAACAAGTCATCCATGTCATATATCTCTAAAAATTCATATTTTAATATTAAATTGTCAACACTTGAAGATTCCCCCATCTCTTCTGAACAAAACGGTGTAAGAATGACCGTTCTAGCCCCTACGGTTAGGAAATTACGGTCATTTGTTTGAGGGGAGTCGTCACTATGAGAAATAGACTGCAATAATCCTGTGTCTCTCTGTGCTGCTGCGTGTGTAAACAGATGCACCTGTTTTGGTGGGGAAAAGTGCACAGCCTCTCTGATTGGTGGATTCAAATTCACCAGCTCCCAGGATGACCTAGAAACTTACTTCTCTCTCCCTGTGTGTGTGTGTGTGTGTGTGTCTGTGTGACAGAGAGAGAGAGAGAGAGAGAGAGAGAGAGAGAGAGAGAGAAAGGCTTTTAATGGGATGATCTCATTCTAAGATTTAAATTCAATATATTTAGACTGGTTGACTGAATTGGATCTTGTGTGTGGGTCTCTCTGTGCATGTGTGTTTCCTCATGTGTACATATTTGTGATTGTGTGGCTGTAATAAATTTTTTTGCAGATTTTTGTCATTTAACAAGTATATTTGAGGGACCCTCAGCATGTTCAGCATATTTTCAGCTGTCCATTTTGCTTTTCCAATTTTTCTGTTTAACTTATTACTATTGTGCTAAATCATACTATTTCTGCTATTTTATAAGATTTGTGCCAAATATAGTATTTCTGCCAAATATACACTCAACAAAAATATAAACGCAACACCTTTGTTACTGCTCCCATTCCTCATGGGATGGACGTAGAGACCTAAAATTCATTCCAGATACACAATATAACCATCCCTCCCAAACAGTGGTCACAAATCAGTCCAAATGTGTGGTAGTGGGCACATCTGCTATATTGAGGTAATCCATCCCACCTCACAGGTGTGCCACATCAGGATGCTGATCTGACATCATGAGTAGTGCACAGGTGTACCTCAGACTGCCCACAACAAAAGGCCACCCTTTTCTGCAACTTTTCAGCTTTTTCAGCTAGTTTTAGCAGACAGCTTCAGCTTTAAAGCAATTCAGAATTCATATGATTACAACCAATATGTATTGGAGTAAAAGAAACAAATGTGCAATGAACATGTCAGGAGTCGCTGTTAAAAAGTCTCATGGCAGTGGGGTTAAGGGACCTCCTGAACCTCTTGAGTCCTGCAGTGGAGTGAGATGAGCCTCTGCAGCTCCTACTGTGAGGATGCTTAGGCGATCACCAACACCAGCTCCTTGGTGTTGGTGTTCAGAAGAAGACTGTTCTTATTACTGCAGTCAGTTAAATAAATCTATCATAATAAAGTACATTTTAACATAATGACCTTGTGTTTATTTATGTCTTTTAACCATTATTTCAAATTCAAAGAATCCCATTTGAAACATTTATTAAACTTATAGAATTAAATTAAAAGTTGTTTTTTGTTGCAAAAAAATCTAGTATAATAATATTTAAATTTACATATATTTTCACGTTTTCCATGCCAATTTTGTGTAATTGCGGAGTTTCCCACTTTCCCCACTACTCGTGAATGCCTCCTTTTTTATGTCTCCGCCTGACTCCTGAATCTCCGTCCACTCTCAGCTCAATCCGTGCCGGTAAGTGCTGCTTCTCTGTCTCTCTTATCTGAAATGAAATGTCTATAAACTGTATGAGGGATTTACCCAGTTGTTGTTAGTGACTTATGAAGCCAGTCGAAGTATAAGTCATGTTAAAGTAACACAATGGCTGCTTTTTTAGCGAAACGTTGTAATTTTACTATTTAAAAGGAGTGTTTGGTATGCTAGCCCTAAGTGCTAACGCCTAGCCTAGCTGCTATGGGCCCAGTGTGAAATTAATATGGTTCATTTGATTGTTTATTACAGTTATTGTGTTGTATTTGGTTCATTCGGTGTGTTAGTGTTTCTGAGTCTGTTAGGGAAGCTGAAGTTAGTTCTCTTCACAAATCAGTCAGTTAAAAACGGCCTCATTCTTTCGGTTGTGAGGTAATGAGCCGTCATTTTAGAACCACTGATTAGCTGCTGAAGCAGCAGGGTCGGCAACTTCAAAGGAGCCATTTTACCGCCATTAGCTGTGTCCCAAAACGTCGGCTGCATCTTTCGGAGGACCCAGCTTTCGCGGTCTACGTGGACCGAGAAGGCTGTGAAACTGGACGGTCTAGCCTTCAGATTTGCGTCACCGCTGTCTCGCTGGAGTTTAATAAACTCGGCCGTCTGCTCCTTGCTATTTAAAATATAACAGGACACTGGCGTAAATTCTCGACCGTTTAACGTTTATTGAGCTGTGTGAAAATCCCGGAGGACCCACCGGATGGATTAATAAAGCTTTATTTAATCTAATAATCTAATAACTTTGATCTCAGCCAAACCGATTTACTCCAGAACAAATAAAACACAGAAAAAGGCAAACAATTACATTTTTAAGTTATCAGAGTGACTTGTATATCATGTTTAACCTGAGTAGCGAAAGAGCGGGGGTCTGAACCCCCCTCCCGGCTTGCCATCGAGCCGGTGGGTGACAGACGTCTCTGAAAACGTCGGCACACTTTTGCAAATATGCGATGTCTTGATAAACCAAGCAGATATTTGTAATTTACACCGCTACTTTCTCGCCTAAAAATATGTTAAAAGTTTATTCGGGGAAATGAAGGACTCATTTGTCGGCCGCATTTGAGACAGCCTTCCTCGACTGGCTGTGACATAATCGGCCTTCAAATGCGGCCTCCGGAGGATGCAGCCGACATTTTGGGACACAGCTTCTGACTGAAAGCCGGGAGAAAAAGAGTCACGTGCCTGTACCGGTGTGTTTTTGTGCTGTGGGTTAATTAACAGAAGGGAGAGAGAGAGTGAGGATGAAACACATAATATAAGAATAATAACATCTCTTAACAAGAAGTTTTTTTAATTAGTTAATTTTAGTTTTTTAGTTAAATTTTAAGAACTGTTTAACAAACACTTGTTTGTGCAGGTTGTTTTTTTTTTTTTTAATGAAACCTACACCTGCAGCTCTGTTTAACTTCTCACTTTGTGAAAAACTAACGAAATATAAAAAAGTCCACCTTCAAATAAATAAAATGCAGCAGTGCACCATTAATATTATAAATATGATATGTAGATATTTAAAACAACAGCATATTAAATGATACTGTGTGCAGGTGATAATATTTTTAGGAAGCAGAATTTGAATGCAGAAGAACTCAAATGTTGAAGCCTACAAAAATAACATCCAAGCTTTCATTTATGATTGTTCATGCTTTGAAATTGTGATGTCAGAATTTGATAAAGTGTGCAGAGCTAGGTGTAGCAAATCATTGCTTATTAAATCTACTGTGTTATCTAATAGCACCAAACTAATAGAGCTATCACATAACTGAGAAACGTGTGTGGCTTATTACAAATGGATGAAACCACATTTTACCTTAATGAAGACAGTAATCTTTAATAAGGTGTAGAAAAAGGTGAGTTGTTTGTTGCTGTGGTAAACAAAGAATGTACTGAATCTTTTGTACTACACAGAGTGATGCAGTATTGACTGTGATGCTGATTTGAGTTGTCTCATTCTGTATTTTTGTGCTTTGTCTTTTGTTACACAGAGTGAAAGAGATCTTTGGTTTTGCCTTTGCTGGTAAGTAAACAGTGATTGTAACTGAAGCAGTATGAACCTGGCATTGCGTAGCACATGTGGCAACTTACATACAGTAGTTTGACTTTTTGTGATATGTTTCCATTTACTGATTGGCAAAAACACAAAGTCAGGATTTATTACACGTAGCAGCAAAGTCCTCACACGGGACCTCTGACTGTCCCTGAAAATGTCCCTGAAGTTTAATAGCCCATTTATGTATGATTTCAATTTCTTATGGCTTATCAAATCCAAACATACAGCTAAATGTCAGTTGTTCATTTTCTCCTTATGTTTGTGGATTTAAGTAGCAGACAAAACAATGAAAGTGTTTTAGGGGAGTCGGTATAAGTGGTTGCTCAAACACTTAAGAGCTGCACAGTGATTGATTCATATTGTCTCTCAAATTCTGCTGATGTGTTACATTAAAGTCAGAACACTGTAGAAGTGTTTTGTACAGTTAAGCAATAATGAAAAACTAAGAGAACCAGAGGTGTGAGTGGACATTGTTAGGTACATTACAGCCAGTGTGTCTAATTAGTTTATCACTTATTTGGTGAATATGTGTTTTAAAATTTAATAGAAAAGTTGCCAAAAAGGTGACTGCAAAATACATAAATATTCCTAGCAACAGGTATAATGAAAGGGCTTTTTAGTGTAAAAATTTAAGACATTTAATTTTAATTACAAAACATGGTGCACCTCTGCTATTGTAACATGTCAATATTTAAAGGTATATTCATATCAGACATGATGAGGTTTTCTGTTGCTTCTGATTTATATAATTACTTTGTATCTAACATTTTGAAAAGTTTTGGCTTTCACACTTTACTAGTACTGACCTGTTGTAGAAAATGTTGGAGCCACAAAGCTTCTGTTTAGGAAATATTTGGTATATCCTGCACTTGTGCCAACAAATATTGGTGCCTATTCTTTTTACTTCTGTAGTAATGAATGCCTTTATTACACCTGCTATAGCCATGTGAGACGCTGCAGTTCATTTATCTCCTCTTTAGACTACAGTAAGCTCATAAAGCCTTAAATAAATTAAGAATTTTACTAGTTAATTTTTGTCACAGTAAATTGGATTGTGTGGGAAGAGGCTCAACAGTCTGAATCATCAAACAGTGATCTGATGAATTGTTTCCTTTCTCTAGACTGCTGATCTGATCGTCTCAAGTCTGGTAAGTAAAGGTGTCTGAGGTGCAATGGTGAGAAATGTTTCTCATTATAGGAGATTCAGTGTAGTGCTGTGAGTGAGCACAGCTATTGGTGATCATCAAAAGTCATCAAATCCTAGAAAAGTCTGTGTAAACATTTCCAGACCTACAGAGGTCGGTAGGTTATTGTAGCAGCGCATATTTTTTCACATTAGAGCAGCTCATGAACAGCAGTTTAGGTACAATTAAGTCTTCAAGTAGGGCCTTGTGGATTTCCAAAGCTTCTTTCTCTTCATTAAATGAAGTCACTGTCTGAAAACTGCTCTTTGAATTAGTCTTTTAATTAAAGATTTTGTTGATGACTGGAAAAAATCAAAAGCACAGATACAGCACTCATTTCTGTATTTTATGATTAAATGATCTACAAAGAAATTATCGTCATACTACATTTTTAATTAGGCCTTTAAATCGACCATTATAAGTGCGTCCTAGATTTAGTGGAGTGCTTATGGCTGTGCATTAAACATGTGACTGAAATATGTAGAAACTGCTTTGTAGGAACCATCCATCTCCAAATTTCTCATTTTGTCAAAAGTCATTCTGAGTAAAGTATTGTTTACTTTTATGTTAACGGATCTCAAATCCCTGTTTCTGTGTGCCCAGATATTATCATGTACTGTTGTCACAGGTACTTTGGGGATTAAATAACCTGTGATGTGGCATAAATTTTAAGCAGGTGGTCTGAAACTGTCTGCTCTAACCTCAATGTGTGGGTTTTGTTGGACCATATGATATTTACAGTAGGTTATTGTAGCAGCACATCTTGGTTTATAGACACTGTTTGTTTTTATTGTGTTAATAGAATGTAAAAATTTCTTTAGAACACTTCCACCACCATTTTTGAGCATTTTCAATCAGTTCAGTCCAATAATGTACTGTGGAACTCTTCAATATGTAAAGCCCTGTATGTACTGTATTTTTCGGATTATAAGGTGTATGCAGCTAACCAAATATTCAGACAACTCAAACTATTCAACTCATTCACAATAACTCTCAACATTTTTCACTGGTAACACAGAACAGTACACTCACTTTCTCTTTTCAGTCCTCTTCCACAAATCTATCAAATTCTTCATGGATTGATCGGTTTTGAAATCTGCTTCGTACGCATGTCTGTAAACAGATGCCAGGTCCTCATACACACACCATAATATTATGTTTAAGGACAATACGAATTACTCGGCGAGGCTCCTGACTACTGTAGCTGTAATGCTCCAACAATCCATCAAGCGCTGCAGCTTTGTAGCTTTCCAAAGTCATACCTAAAACATTTTGACAGATGTTTGAGCGCCGTGGTAGCACATAAAATTGGGTTGAGGTCAGTAAGCACAGCCAGAATTAATACATAAGGTAAACTGTTGATTTTTGAGAAAACTAAAGGATTTCAAGTGTGACTTATAGTTTGAAAAATACTGGAAAGCCATGTTTATTGGAAATATGCCTAATTCCAGTCCCTTTTTGTCTTACAGGTGACCTGCTGCAGAAAACCCTCTCCCTCTATCTTTGACAAGCCATTAACAAGCAATTTCAGTCTGTCCTATCACTCTCCCTCTCCCTGCTCCATCTTTTTTGACAAGGGATTCTATCTTCTATCATTTCTCCGCCATGAACTCTATCTAATTTTGACAAGCATAAGCCCTAGTTTGACAAGAAACCAAGTTTGACAACAAACCAAGGTTGACAACAAACCAAGTTTTTGGAAATTGAAGTTACCGCAACTTCGACGATCTGTTTTCAGAAATCTGAGAGATCTCTGCTCTCACTGCTCCATCTTTCCTGTCGTTAAACTCTCTCATATCCACTCATTTTTTTGGAAATTACAAGTAAAAAGTTGAATATACAGTACAGTAGAACTCACTGTAGAAACTACTTACAGAGCCCTACATTTGTCATTTTAATTTTGCATTACACTTTGAAATAAACAGTGATAGTTTGGCTTACAGGTGCAATTACTTTGAGAAATTATATAAAATATACACCTCTTAAAGGTTTATTTGTAATAAGACAATCTGGTTATTTTGTAATATATAAATTCAGACTGCTCTATTTAGATAAATATTAAATTAGATTCAAATACATTTTTCAAGTCTGTTTCACTGGCTATAACATTTGACTACAAGTTTAAACTATTATTATTTAAGGACAAACCCTTTTTTTGTCACTCAGTGTAAGTATTCAGTTACAATTGTCATCTAGAGGCTGCCCTGAGAACCCAGACTTCCTGTTTCCTGACTGCTGCAGAACATCCAGCTGAAGAATCCTCATCGCCTGTCATCTGATCACTACACCACCACAGCTCCTTATATTTGCTTTAGATTTTAGATATCTGAAAGATTTACACAAAGTCTACTTTAAAACTAAGAGTTTTATTATAGCCTGTTGATTGATTGTTGAGATTTATTCTGCATATTACTTCACAGAAGTATAGACCTATTCATTAACCAGTCTGGTTAAAAAAAAAAGTATAATATACAGTTTTTGAAAAAGCTACAATAAAACTTTTTAAAGATCTTTCAATAACTTTTATATTGAGTTTGTATTTAAGTCAGCCTTTTACATCAATTAAACAGTTATAAGAACACTTTACCATTTGTATAGTTTTACATTTATCCATTTAATAGAAACTTGAGGAGTTTTTCAGTGTTTACAGGTTGATTTTTGTATACATTTGTGTATAAATACATATAAGGTCCAGTTTGTACTTGCACAAAATGCCAAGGAAAGGTCACAGTCCCAGAAGCTTAGATGGCAAAAGCAGAAGGAACAGGTAAATCTTTCTCAGACCGGTGAGCAGGTAAAGGTGTCTGTTACAAGTATTCCCAGTCCAGAAGTGCAGCTCAGCGTTCAGACAGCCGCAGTGTCTTATGCAGATGTGGTAAAGAGAGGTGTTTGCTCATCATCGGTGCCAAATGCTAAAGTACAGCAGGTAATCCAGACTGAACCCCAGCTAACTGTGCAAACGCAGCATGATGGAGAAGCTCCAGGACCGTCTCATGTACAGGTTACAAACAGTGAAAGTCGTCCACGAGTGAGTAGCATCTGTGCATCCCGAAGCCAGGCCAATGCTAAGTATGGAAAGTACCGGAATCAGCAATGCATGGCGAACAGTTTGGTTTTCCTGTCATTCTTACACGAGGATGAATTCATTACCAGAGCAGATCTTAACCGTGTGTTGGACAAAGGCCATGCCGTGTATTCAGATGCCAGAAAGAGGTTTGTGAACAGCGTGTTTCTAGCCTGTGATGAACTTCCCACTGTGATCATCAGCCGCAGACACGAGTATCAAGTCGACATGTCTCAGTTTGCTCTTTATGGCACATTTGACGGTACAGATCGTCTTCCGAGCCTTGAACAGGGACTACAGTGTTTGGCTTCAGACATTTGCTATGCTTTGCTAGTCATGGGAGGAACAGCCATTGCAGTTTCCAGGCTGACTTCAGGTGAATACGCATATTTTGATCCTCACCCACGTAAGTCTACAGGAATGCCATTGTCGCTAGATGTAAGTGGTGGAACTGCAGTGATGTTAAAATTCACACGTCTTAACGACATGATTGACAGGATCAAATGCTTGTACCGAAAGTTTAGCATCGCACCAACCTGTACCTATGAGCTACAGCCAATCGAGTTTCACAGTCAAAACGCTCCTTACCAAAGAGATGCTGATCAAACCACCGAATACAGACGAACCGCTGCAAGTGTTCCAGCCGCAGCTTTAAATGAACCTGTCCATGAATTAAATTCCCAAACAACCACTGAGCAGACACGGAAAACTGTTACGGAGACTGTAATCACTGAAGTGACATCATCCAGGGTGGATTCTTCAGATGAGACAGCTGCTACTGAAAACAAGAATCGTGCTTCTGATTATTTACAGAAAGAAACATCTGCATCTTCTGTGAGAGAAACTCAGGTAGTATCAGATGCTGTTCCTCAGAATGATTCAAACACTGCCTCCTGTTCAACTAAGGCAACACAGGAAGTGCCACATAAAATTTTGAAACGTAATAAACAGGAAGCACAAAAAATGAGGAGAAGGTCAGTGGCCCAACAGAAATTACCACAAAGAAAGGAAAATCAGAAAAGGAAGGAAAGGGAGATGTACACTTTTGATGAAAGCTTTAAGGCAAAGAAAAGAAATTCCAGTAGAAAGTCTAATGATCCAAATCACAGACAGAAAAAGAGAGTATACAAAAATAATCTGTATAAAGTAAATGCTACATATAGAGAGAAACAGACAGAACATTTGAGAAAGATCTATAAAGAAAGAGATGATTTTAAGGAAAAACAGAAGGAGCAAATGAAAAGGCTGTATAGAGAAAGTGCTAAAATTAGAGAGAAAAAAAGGGAATGTGTCATAAGGACATACAAAGACAATCCTATATTCCGAGAAAAGCAGAAAGAACGTATAAGAAGAACATATAGAGAGTCTTCTATATTCCGAGAAAAGCAGAAAGAACGTATAAGAAGAACATATAGAAGTTCTGTTGAATTCAGAGAGAAACATAAAGCCTGCATGAGGTCATATGTATATAAACTATATAAAGAAAGTGAAGAATTTAAAAAGAAAAAAATATCTTACATCACCAAACGTTATGGAGAAGAGAGACAATTTCAGCAACAACACAAAGAGAATATGAGAGAACGAATGAGAGTAAAATATTGGAACAGTTTTTCTTTCAGACAGATGCATAATATCAGATGTGCAATGAACATAAAACGAAAATATCGTCAGATGCATCGACCAGCTGAAAGTTTACAGTGTCATCCAGATAACAGTTTAATGAATGAGGCCATATCTCGTTTCAGATCAAACATTAAGTCAGCACCATCTTATGTTTGTACTGTTTGTCTAAAAGCTTCTTTTCCTAATCAGGTGAAAATCTGCAAAAGAGAAAATTACTCAAAACACCAGACTGTAGCTCAGCAGTGTCTAACTGGTAAATTTGTTCATGTGTGTGATGAAGCATGTCATGATCACTGCAGCTTTCCCGTTGAGAGAAAAAAGGAGTATATCTGTCACACGTGTCACAGTTCCCTCAAAAGTGGACGCATGCCAAGGCTTGCTGCTTTCAACGGTTTAGAACTGCAGGATATTCCAGCTGAACTGTGTGATCTCAACATTCTGGAGAGACATCTGATTGCCAAATGCATACCTTTTGCTAAGATTATTCCACTTCCAAAGGGCAGACAGAGACTCATACGTGGTAATGTGGTGTGTGTACCATCTGAAGTCCAACAAACAGTTGACTCTCTACCGAGGCTCAGAAACCATTCACAGATAATCAGGATAAAGCTGAAAAGACGACTGTGCTACAAAGGCCATCAGCTGTTCCAGACTGTCACCTGGTCTAAACTCATTGAAGCCCTGCGTAAACTGAAACAAATTCATCCACAGTACACAGATATTGTTATTAGAGATGATGCATTGCTTTGTGATCCAACGTTACCTGATGATGACAGCAGTGATGAAGCCAGCATGGCAAGTGATGATTATAATGAAGAAGATTTAATGGAAATTGACAACTATGAAAAAGATGCCCTTTTGTGCGAAAACGAGTCTGAAATAGAACTAGATATTAATATGGCATCCTGTGATGAACAACCAGAGGAACAAAATCCAGAGGAACCAGAAAGTGATTTGAACAATGGAGGTTTTGCTCTAGAAAGTTGTCTGCAGCCTTTAGACATTTCAGAAGAGATTCTCTGTTTCAGTGATAACACATATTGTGTGGCTCCTGCAGAAAGAAACAATCCTGTCAGCTTCTTCAGAACTCCTCATTTGGAAGCCATGGCATTTCCTGTGCAGTTTCCTACTGGTCAGAATACACTGGATGAAAAGAGACTTCTTAAACTCACACCAAGTGCTTACTTCAAGTCAAGGCTTTTCAACACTGATGCAAGATTTGCTAAAGACACAAATTACCTGTTTTTCTCACAGTTTGTCACTGAAATACATTTGGCTAATTCCAGCATGACAATACAGCTAAGGAAAGGTAAAACTATGACCAAAGATGGACGCAAAATCACATCAGGAATGTTACAAAGTAAGACAGAAGTAGAGAAGCTGGTAAGAAATAAAGATGCAATCAGATTTATGCAGCCACTCAGAGGAACTCCAGCTTACTGGCAGAAAACTACCAAAGATTTATTCAGTATGATTCGTCAAATAGGAACACCTCAGTTCTTTGTCACTTTCTCTGCTGCTGAGATGAGATGGCCTGAAGTGATTCAAGCAATAAAGAGACAGCAAGGTGAAGAGGTTGATTTTGAAGCCCTGGACTGGTCAGAAAAGTGTGAAATTCTAAGATCAAATCCAGTAACCACCATGCGAATGTTTGATAAACGTGTTGAGGCTTTGTTCAGAGATTTGCTTTTTTCTCCTGCACAGCCCCTTGGTGAGATCATTGATTACTTTTACAGAGTTGAGTTCCAGCACAGAGGTAGTCCACATATACACATGTTGCTGTGGATTCAAGAAAAGGTAGAAGTAGATGTGGATGACGACCAAACTGTCTGTGACTTTGTGGACAGATACATCTCAGCTCAACTCCCTGATCCAGAAAAGCAACCTGAACTGCACAAAAAAGTCACTGAACTACAAAAGCACAGCAAAAACCACACAAAAACATGCTTTAAGAGTGTGAACTCTGGTTGTAGATTTGGGTTTCCCAAACCACCAGCCACAAGAACAATGATTGTGAGACAGGATGAGGATTCAGACACTGAAGCTGCAAAAGCCAAACTCAGACCTTTGATGAACCTGCTGAAGGAACCTGAAGCTGCTTTGCTCACCATAGAGCAGATTCTGTCACGATGCAACTTGACAATGAATGAGTATGAACAGTGCCTCCAGAACATAAACAAGAAAACAGCTCTGATTCTGAAACGTGACCCAAAGGACTGTTGGATCAACAATTACAACTCAGACCTGCTTGAAGCCTGGAACTCTAATTTAGATGTCTCATTCATTTTGAATGCCTATTCATGTGTAGAATACCTCTGTAAATATATAACGAAGAAAGAATCTGGCCTCTCTGAATACCTGAAGACAGTTATCGATAACTCTGATAAGAACACCGTCAATGAATGTGATGAAATGAGAGCTGTGATGCAGGCTTACTCAAAAAAGAGAGAGATCAGCGCACAGGAGTGTGTGACTCGAGTCTGTGGCCTAAAAATGAAAAAATGTTCCCGCAGTGTTGTATTTGTACCAACAGATGATAACCCAGTAAAAATGAGTCGGCCCATGAGCTTCCTGGAAAGCACAACACATGACAGCTGTAATATTTGGATGACAAGTTTGAGTGATAAATACAAATGCAGACCTGAGACCCCAGAATATGAGGAAATGTCGCTGGCTGATTTTGCTGCCCTGTGCCGGTTGGTGAGTGGTCCAAATGAAGGAAAAGATGTGCTTCCTCTTCTAAACCAGCTTGGATTTGTACAAAGGCGTAAGAATGATAAACCAGCTATAATCAGGTATTACCACTGTTCACAGGAAAAAGATCCTGAGCAATATTATGGTCGACTGTTGAGACTTTACCTTCCACACAGATCAGAGCAGGAACTGAAACCACAATGTTTCCAAACCTATCAGTCCTTCTACAACTTGGGTTTTGTGCGACTTCCATGTTCAGACCACAGTGAGTCTGTGAAACGGATTGTGAAAAGAAATAAAGACAAGTATGAGAAGAACTCTGAGGATATTGAGAGTGCACTGGAAGAGTTTGAACAAAATAGGGATGTTGTGATCGATGAATGGTGTAATCTTGCTCCTGAATCTGAAGTTGTGAGGCTGCAATGTGATGAGAATCTTCCTGAGAGACATTCTGATGATGAGAACGAACAGGAGAATGTCCCTGACTACAGTCGACAGTCTGATGCTGTAACAGAGATCAGAGCCATCAGAGAACAACCTGCAGTAGATCCAGCCGTGGTACGTGTAATGTATCAGAATCTGAACCAGAAGCAGGCCTGCGTGTTCTATGCCATAAGAGACTGGTGTATTCAGCGAGTTTGTGGTTTGAACCCAGATCCATTTTTCTTCTATATCAACGGTGGTGCAGGAACTGGAAAGTCACATCTGATTAAATGTATTCACTCTGAAGCATCAAAGATCCTGAGCAGACTGCCTGCTAATGCAGAAGAAGCTGACATATCAAATCCAACTGTTTTACTTACTTCATTTACCGGTACAGCAGCTTTTTCTATCAATGGCTCTACATTACATTCTCTACTGAAACTACCCAGGAGTCTGAAACCACCCATTCAAGGACTTGGTAACCAACTGGATGAAGTCAGATCTGAGCTGATGAATGCAGAAATTATTGTTATTGATGAGATTTCAATGGTTTCAAAACCCCTTTTTGCTTATGTGGATGCAAGACTGAAACAAATCAAAGGCACTCAGAGACCTTTTGGTGGAATGTCAGTTTTAGCTGTTGGAGATTTTTACCAGCTGCCACCAGTGCGACAGTCTAAACCTCTCTGCGTTTACGATCCAGAACAGATTGACCTATGGCAGGAACATTTTCAGATGATCACTCTAACCGAGATCATGCGTCAGAAAGATGATGTGGCCTTTGCAGAGATGCTGAACAGGATTAGAGTGAAAGAAAAGACGGATGAGCTTTCTCAGTGCGACAGAGATTTGTTGTCACAGGCTGTGACTGCACCAGAAGAATGTCCAACTGAGGTCTTACACATTTATGCCACCAACAAGAATGTGGAATCCCATAACACAGATACCCTGAAGAAGCTTCATTCAAACATCATAATCATCACTGCAGACGATTTCCAGAAGGATAAACGTACAGGCAGAATGGAACGAAGAGACAAACCATTTACAGGTGGGAGAAATGATTTACCTGACACTCTGAATGTTGCTGAAGGAGCTCGAGTCATGCTGACCAGAAACTTGGACACACTAAACGGTTTAGTCAACGGTGCTTTTGGTATACTGGTAAAGGTGGTGAGATCTGAAAATGATGGACACATAATCAAACTGGGGCTCAGAATGGACAACCGGCAGCCTATGAGACACAACCGCAGTGCTAATGCAGCATCTGATGATCTGGTTTACATTGAGAGAGCAGAGGAGAGTCTGAAGTTTAAAGGAGCGGTACGCAGACAGTTTCCTGTAAAGCTAGCATTTGCCTGCACAATTCACAAAACTCAGGGTCTTACAACACAGACAGCTGTAGTTTCAATGAAGAACATTTTTGAACCAGGTATGGCTTATGTTGCTCTCAGCAGGGTGACGTCTCTCAGTGGACTCTATTTGCAGGACTTGGATGAGAAAAAGATTTACGCCAATCCCGAGGTAACTGCAGCGCTCCAAACCATGAGACAAGCCAGTGTTGAGGAAATGATGCCTCTTCTTCAGGTCAGAGAAACAGCCAGCAGACTTGACACTCTTACACTGATCCATCACAATACGGAGGGTTTGCCATCTCACATCAGTGACATCAAGAGTCATCATGAAATGTGTTTAGCAGATGTTTTGTGTCTCACAGAGTCTCACCTCCAAGGCTCCTTTGTTGCAGACAGTCTTCATTTGGACGGCTACACCATGTTCAAACGCAACAGACATGTGTCCTACACAAACTTTCCTCACATGGCCAGCAGAAGTGGTGGGGGAGTTGTTGTGTATTTGAGGAATCATTTTCAGGTTCAGGTAAAACAGTATCTGCATAATGTCACTGATCTTGAGTTTTTAGTGTTGAAGGTTCAGGCTCCATTCCCTGCACTCATTGCTGTTGTGTACAGACCCCCTGACTACAGTTTGACACCATTCATGCAAAACCTGGTAAGTCTTTTAGATTCCCTTGAAATAATGGACTGTCACCCAATAATTGTGTGTGGAGATTTTAATGAGAACCAGTTGCAGAGTGGAAGAAAACAGATTCTGGAGCAGTTTCAGTCGAGAGGGTATTCACAGCTGATCACTTCTGCCACTACAGACAAGAACACCCTGCTTGACCTCATTTTTATTTCTCAGCCAGATCAATGTCTCCATTCCGGTGTTCTGAGATCATACTACAGTTACCACAACCCTGTGTTTTGTGTCCTGTCCTCGAGCCAATCATGAAGTCGTCTGGTGAGTTTTGAAACAATTACAGATCATGTTTGTTACAGAGTTTACTGATTGTAGAGTATGAAAAAGATTTTTCATTGGAAAAAATTGTCTTCCCTACTCTGTCTGTAAGAAGACCCTTTCTTATTGCAATGTTATTAATCATGTCACCAAATCATGGCTGTACTTCATGCAGAGCCGGGAGATCTGCTTTCTGTTATCATGCACCTCAGATCTGAAATATACTGCATTAAACGGACATAATTTATTTTTTATTCTCATGTTTTAAATGACTAAATCTACTTATACATTTTTTCATGGATGTTAATTGTCATCTCCTTTTTTGATACTTTTTTTACTCTGACGTATGTATCTCAACAAACGAGATCTTCCCCTCCAAGATGCTTTCAAATATGAAATAGTAAATAAATAAATCACAGATAAATGCAGGTATTTATTATGGGTCACATGAATAAATACAGACAATTATATTTTCTTGATTATAGTAAATTTTGTAGAATCAAATGCTTTTTGGATGAATGAGGTTTTGCTTATCATGTTTTACAGGTAAAAAATGTTAAAAGTTTTAAACTATCTTTAGGCTACCAGAGATGTCTATAATTATACATTATGTAGAGAAAAACATTTTCACAGCTTACAGAATTTGTATAAAAACTGATTTAGAAGTACATGGAAAGTTTCTTCATCAATTTTCTGACTTGGCCTTTATCCGGGTGGGTTTGGGTTTGGGTGGATAAAGGCCAAGTCAGAATTCTCTGAGCAGCTGGAAAAAGCTGCTAATAAACAAAGACATCAGAAAGCGGGGGCTTTAGGTGTAGCCCCCGCTTTCTGATGCACTAATTAGATTTAGTAACTGACACCCCATACCAGCATTATATAGACACTTGGGGGCTGAGATGGGTGGGTGGGGAGGGGGGGTGGGTGGTGTTAAAAGCACTTTATGTTTTGTAGATGTATTTTTTTCAGACAGGGCACACACAGTCCTGTTTCCTTTGTGGGAAAACCTTCAAACTTCACCATCCTCAGCTGAAACAACAACATCTTAACACCATCTTCATGAACTGCTGAGCCAAACCTGATCCACCAGTGCTGGACTGCACAGATAACTACATGCCACACAGAGACTGCTGTTTTATGAACTGCCATACCAGTATGTCTTCAATGGAGAAGATGACACACCCATCACCTGACCTCCTGCCTGATCTGGAGACCATCATGATGCTGCCACACTACACACCTCTGAGACCATCAATGATGACTCCTACTGAGGAAACTGTATTTCCTGTCAGAGATGCTCAGTGATCCTCAGAGCAGAGAGAGGTATGATTCTTTATCTTTGATTAAAAATGATTAAATGATTAAAAATTAAAAAGTGTTTTTAATTCAATTAATTAATTAAAATCCTGTTTAGTGCATAAATAATTCCACACTCAAATGATTATACTTGTTGACACTTTTTGAGTTTTAATTCACATTATGGATTACAAATCTATGCTTTTTCTACTCTGTCTCTCTGTGCAGGTATTGCTGTCTTCTGAGTTCTTCAGTGTCCCAACTGAGACATTCAAACCTCATTGCAGAGCTCATGTCTTTCCTCACCATCATGTGAGTGTGAGATTGCTCTGGATTCTGGTTATGTGGCCTGCAGCACCTATAAGGTATTTCAACATTGTTCATTGCATAACTTATTTGTAGTTTTTAGGCCTTAACACAAATAAAATGTTCCTTTTTCTGTATTTTTTAGAACAAGCTCGTCCAGTGTGCCTGCATTCCAGCTTCTTAGACTCTACTCAAGTGGACAGAGTATCAGTGTTTGGCCACTCTTACAGACACCGACTTCTGTCAACTCACTGCTACTGATCAGGCACCTGACTCCAGGAAGACAGAGGGCTGCAAGCCTGTCATCGTTTCCAGTGTGGCTTTGTATTCTTGGGGTAGCATCAGATTTTTCCCACAAATATTCAAAGGTAACACTTATTTTAAGCGTAGTTATTAAGTCAAAAGTCTTCCCTTGTGTTAATTTTATTTTTTTTATTTGTTTTTGTTTTCTTTTAGATTTATGTGCACTGATCGGATGTGGTGGAGCTTTGTTAACTGTGTGGAAAACATCTGTTTGTGATGATATTTACAATGAGGCTTTAAGGTGACAGTTTCCATGTAATTTCAATCCTTTTACTAAGCAAAAACATGTTTGCAATTAACATATTTTTTTTAAGTTTTGTCTTCTGGATTTCTGGTTAACATTCCTCTGTGACAGCAAATACTAAACTGGTCCAAGTACCCAGCATATCATTGGTCAAAGGCAAAAAGGACCACATGTCACACTAGCAATGAATTATTGACTGTGTTTGTGTCATCAGATTTAACTAACAATATCAGACATATGAAACTGAACTCTGGATTAATGTGCAGATTTTTTTTGTGTTTTTTTTTTTTATTGTTGAATAATTATTTTGTAGAACAAACCAAATCTATTTACCCAAACAATGTAACTTGTTTGGGTAAATAGTGGATTAATATATCTAAGTCTATAAGTATAGCAAGCTGAATTCATACAGACACACAGCTCTAAATCCTGGATTGTAGGATGTACAAAAATGATCATGTGATTATTATGGACATTTAAATAACTATATCTATTGAACCATTACATGTATTCTTTTTAGAAATTACACAATCTCAAAATGTGAAAAAAGAAAGTGTTTAAGAGAATAAATAATGTGTGTTTGTATGAATCCTGCCTTAGTATGGGGTGTCAGTAACTACATTAGTATAGAGTAGGTCTAACAGTGGTTTTCCACATCTGCTCTAATACAGCAGTCCCCAACCTTTTTTGCGCCACGGACCGGTTTATGCCCGACAATATTTTCACGGGCCGGCCTTTAAGGTGTCGCGGATAAATATAACAAAATAAAACTAGTACCGGTACTGAAAAAAAGAAAATTTATTCATAACACACGTGAAAAGACCCAGGAAAACCGAGTAAACGATAAAAACGATAACAAAATAACGCTGAAAACCGATAAAAACCCTGAAAACTATACATTTCACACCTGAGCCTCATCTCTCGCGGCCCGGTACCAAACGACTCACGGACCGGTACCGGTCCGAGGCCCGGGGGTTGGGGACCGCTGCTGTAATATATATAGATAATGGGTCAGACATATAAAGTCATTTTGAAAAGTTCATAAAGGTCATTTATATGTGTTCCTCTTTATCATTTTATATCAGGTCAAACAGCTGACTTGAGTTTTGATCAGAGTAGAACCATAACATTCATGCTAATGGTTCTACTGTTTACAGTTACTTTATGATGGATTTCAGCCTGGTCACAGCACTATGTGAAAAGCTGTTAGAGGTAAAGTTAAGCCAATTAATACCTCATCATAAGTCACTCTCTAACGCAAAGCAGTGATTATTTTTCACTGTAATTTATTCCACAACGATGTTCTTTATTTGATCCTTGTTTCTTTAAATATGCAAATCGATTGTTCAGCTGTGTGACTCTCCACACCTCAAATATATCACAATGTGGACTTCATTTTGACAGTATTTTGTAGATTGGTACCATATTTATCATCAAATCAGGAAACTGTAAACTAATTGAAAAAATTAAGCTTATGAAAATTTTAATGTGGCATAGGAACATGTTGTTTATCCTTGCCAAATGGTATTTACACAAAACTCCAGCAAATCAGAGGATATATTTTTGTCTCTCACTTGCTATATATGTGTATATTTTTGCAGTTAATAGCCTATCATGTGTCTGCGCATCTTAGGGCCATAAACATAAACATGGCAAACAAGGATATGTTCACAATTCCAACAGATGCTTCAATTGTTTGTATAGATTTTAGATCAATTTGATTTGCATTTTCTATTAATATTTTTCTGTTTGTCCCAAATGGTATTTTTATTTCTTTATGCCATTATTGTAATCATTGGAAACAACTGAGTAAATATTTTGTATCATATGTTTCTAAAAATATTTGAATGTTCTACTTTTCTACTACTGGTTTTCTACTTTCTAAACTTTCTGCCACTTTTTGGCATTTCAATAACATTATTTTTGGGTGTTTTAATCTCTGACCGCAGCATCTTGTGCATTTATTACCTAAATGTTGTTTGTGTGGGTCTTGCCTTTGTTATGTTTTTTTGCCATTTTTAGATTTCACCAGCTGTGCAAACTCGCAATTTTACCTTGGTTTTGTTCCACATTAGTTTATCTGCCGGCACGTTTTCTTCCTTTTCTAATGTTTTTGGTAATTTTTCACAGTTAAACAAGTAACTTTGAGGTTACTTCAGCATTTTCAGCTGTTATCTGTTGACAGTTTTGCCTAATTATTACATTTCTGCAAATTTCTAGCAGTTCTGATAAGTTGTAATATTTCTGCCAAGTTTTTAATTTTCTACTAAATTATATTATTTCTGCTAGGTTACACTACTTTTGTTTGTTATGTTATGTTAAGTTATGTTATTCTAAATTATTGCATTTCTGCTAAGTTATTACATTTTTCTTAACTTGATATTGTTCTGCAAAGTTATTAAAATTTCAGCAACTTTTTAAACACTGACTTTGATTTCTTCAGCTTCTTCAGCTATTTTCAACTATTTTCAGCAGACAGCTTCAGCTTTACAGTTTCCTCTAAGTGATTGCAGTTCTGCTAAGTTATTACATTTTAGCAAAGTTCTTTTGCTTCTGCAAAGTTTTTACAATTTCTGCAACTTTTCAGCTTTTTCAGCTACTTTTTGCAGACAGCTTCAGCTTTAAGCATCCACACTGCATTTTCGCAGGAAATGCAAATTTTTCTAGTTGTATTTATGTTCCTTTAATCCATTTTATGGTGTGTTTATTTTTGCCTAAGTGATGACTTGAATTTTTTGGATCAGAAATAAAATCTTACAATCTTAAAAAACTTGTCATAATTTTATTTATCCGTGTTTTGTTTCATGTACAGGTGTAGTGACTGCTCAGGCTGTCAGTAAGTATCTTTTCAAAACTCTAAAGATTTGACTTTTAATGCTTTATCCTCAATTTATATCAGCCTCACATTTCACAGAGGAGTAAAGACTGAAAGCCTGTGATGAATATGTTTTATATTTATGTTTGCAGAATATTAACCATACAGGCCTTTTCTATCTTTTTGTCATGATCTACCTAATTGCTTATTAGGACCTCTTTACCCAACATCTGGAACTGTAAGCTCTGCGGTAGATGATGGAAGTTCTCCACCGATTACCCTGCTAAGACCTTTTTTCTATTTTGGGAGGACATATAACAGCATTTACGTATGTAAAATTAACAGGAACAATTCATTTACTACATTTGTACCATAAAAATATTTAGCTGTCTAATTAAACTTCCTGCCACTAATTACAATATAAAATGTGGTTTGCAAAACAAAATCCAAATCTGTTCATCTAGATGTTGTGACAGGAAATCTTTTTCTTTTCTATTTTTTTCAGGTCAATCATAATGGACACCTAACATTTACTGGTCCACTAAGTGAATTTACAAGTCAGAGGTTCCCACAACGTATCAGAGACATCATTGCTCCATTCTGGACAGATTTAGACAACAGAGGAAATGGTCAGATCTACTACAAACAATACACCAGTGGCAGTGTTCTCCAGCAAGCTACACAAGACATCAATCAATACTTTCCAGGACTGAACTTTAATGCCAACTGGGTCTTTGTTGCAACTTGGTTTGATGTGGCCTATTATCCCACAAGCGGAACAGTAAGTCAGCTTCCAAATTTTGGAATCAAATTATGTGCTTATGTGTGATGTGTACGTGAAAGTCTGTTGCCTACTTTACTAATTCAGGAACAGTAGATTAGTGTAATCCAGTGTCACCTTCCAGACATAAAGACATAAATTCATGTGATATATTTCATACAAAGATTATTTTTGAATATTGAGCTTTTTTTTTTTTTTTTTTTTAAAGTGATACCAGAAGATTACATAAAGCATTTCATACTAACAAACTAAGGTAGTTAATAGTATTTATCTGAAATCTAGATCATTCTAACCGAAGCACAACTTAATGTCTTATGAACTAATACATTTGATAAAGTGATACATGAAAAGTGTATCATAACAAAATTAGGTGTAAATCCAGCAGAACACTGATCAAACAGAAAATATAATAACTGAATTCATATTTTCCAGCGCACTACTGTCCAAGCTGTGCTGATCTCTGGAGGCCACTATTCATTTGTGCTGATGAACTACGGTATAATAGCCTCAACAACACTGAGAATTCAGGTCAGACCTACTATAGTCAATACTCTGCATATTTACTAATGAAAAAACATTCATTATTTCTAAATGCAATAATCATATTTTTGTGACTCACATTTGCAGGCTGGTTATGATACAATCGACTCCACTCACTATTATGTCCTCCCTGGATCATTCACCAGTGCTGCATCAGGGAGTAACTCAAATTTTCGCCTTGGCAGCAACGTCAATGAACCAGGTCGCTGGGCCTTCCGGACAGACCATGGATCAACAGGCTGCACTTTTAATGGTAAGACTGCAGGATACAGGAGGCAACTGCTTCTGCAGCCTTTGTGTTATATAACATTATAGTGATGTGCATCTGTGAAAGGCAAGGCAAGAATTCTAATCACAGTGCATTAAGAGTACAGTAAAGCAATGAGGTTGAGGTTATTAACGTTAAAGTGACTGTTGTTGGAATCAAGAACTAATGAAGGAATTTCAAATTGTTAGTTGGATGCTTAAAAACATTCGTCCTACCTGCTTAAAGGATGTTTAACCCATGAATTCAGAGGTTTTGAAAGATTTTGAATGGCAACATATGGCATGCAAAGAATAACAAATGCTAGAGAGAGAAGCTGTTCCCAACAAGGTGATTTATCCTAAGGCAAGATTCACATGGACACACAGATTACTTATCACAGTTATAACTTCTTCATTTTGGTACTTAACTGCATAAGGAACTATCTCCCTCGCTCAGGATATGTCCACTGATAACGGATTTGATTTAGTGGCGTCTGCACTGGTGTTTGAAAAGTTCCATATTTCAGCATAAACAATGCATGCAAAGCAGACAACGAAAAATGAAATGGATGAGGTTTCTCAGTACATTACAGCTGGAGCCTTAAATATGTAAATATGAATCCTACACCATTTGTACTTTGGTGGCCAGGAATCACTGGGTTAGGTGAAGGTCAACTTGTTGTTGAAGCAAGAAAGATGGACTTGGCACTACACCAGTAAGCTAAGTACCTGTTCTTTATCTAAGTAGGTTGATGTTGTGCAATGAGAGCTGACCTATATACAGAAGAGACACAATTGTCATGCACATCATACACTATTGCTCCTGGAACTGTTTTTGAATAATTATTTCACAGAATAATAATTTACACTTGTATTGCCCATCCCCATTTTACACATATTATTGTTATTGCATGTGTTTAGTCTGCTTAATCACAGTGCATTGTCATATATTTCATCGAGGATTTACAGCTCATCACAGTACGGAAACAGCTTTAGTGAAAGTTGCAGATGGCCTCTGACAGTGGACTCATATCTGTACTTGTGCTGCTAGACCTCAGCGGAGCGATTATTTTAACTAATAATATTTTAACTGCTATGCAGATGATCTCCAGCTCTGTCAATGAAGCCAAACGACGAAACTGTGGGAACGTCTTAAAGACATAAAAACACGGGTAACCTTCAACTTCCTGCTTCTAAATTCAGATCAAACTAAGTTGATTGCACTCAGCCATGAAAATCTTAAAAACATGATGTCTAACCAGATGCATACTCTGGATGGGATTACCTTGGCCTTAACACTAACAGAAATTTTGTTTTTGACCAGTTTATGTCCTTCACTGCTTATATTTAACACATATTCAGGATTGCTTTTTTTTTTTTTTTTTTTTTTTGCATTTATGCAGTATCTCTAAAATTATAAACATCCTATTTCAGAGTGATGCTAAAAAATTAGTTCATGCATTTATTACTTGAAGGCTGCACTACTGTGATTATCAGGTTGTCCCCAAAACTCACTGAAAAGCTTTAAGTTGATCCAAAATGCTGCAGTACGGATAGGGAGTAAAAAGACAGAACATAATTCTCCCTGTTAAATCCAGAATCAAACTTAAAATCCTTCTCCTCATGTATAATCAGGACCCATCTTATCTTAATGCTGGTAGGGGCTGTAAAACAGTTGGGATTTACCTGCTGTTATTTTGGGAACTTTACTCATATAAAGTGCCTTGAGGCAATTACTGTTGTTATTTGATACAATATGAAAAAATTTAAGGTGTGAAAGTTTTTTCCTAAAGCTTTATGAATGTAAATGTCTGGAAATTTTACACTGGGAATAAGGGACATTCCCTTTTACTCTTTTTAAGGTGAATTAGTGCAGCTGGGTGCTTCATTCTGGAGTGACAGGACCTGTGCACAGAAGTGCACATGTACCTCAACAGGCCTGCAGTGCCGCAATGAGCCGTGCTCCTTTTCACAGATCTGCAAGCCAGCTTCCTTCCAGTTCTCCTGTCAGACAGTGCCAAGAGGAACCTGCACCATAAGTGGTGATCCCCATTACTACACCTTTGATAACACAGTGTTTCACTTTCAAGGCACTTGCACGTATGTTCTCTCTGAGCAATGTAATAGTGGACTGCCCTACTACAGAGTAGAAGGCAAAAATGAGCACAGAGGCAGTACTCAAGTCTCTTGGACACGACTGGTGAAAGTGCATGTCTACAATGACACAATTGAGCTTGTCAAAGGACGCCGTGGTCAGGCTAAGGTTGGTCATTTTGATTCTGGATAAATTCTACACTTTATGACCAGATATACTTTTCTCACTTGATATATTTGCTGGTTTTTTACAGGTTAATGGGAACTTTGCATCCACTCCATTCTCCCTTAGCAATGGCACCGTGCAGGTTTATGAGTCAGGTTTTTCTGTGTTTGTCAGCACTGACTTTGGTTTAGTGGTGTCTTATGACACAAATCATCATGTCCAGATCAGCTTGCCCTACACTTACCAGAATGGTACATGCGGTCTTTGTGGAAACTTCAATGGCATTCGTAGAGATGACTTTCAAACTCGTGACGGTGAGGTTGTGAGCTCTGATGTGGTTTTTGCTAACAGCTGGCAAGCAACTGGGGATGATGAGCCTGGCTGTGGGCCACAGTGCGGAGGTCTGGACTGTGCTGTTTGCACTGTAGAAGAGACAGCATTGTACAGCAACACTGACCACTGTGGTATCCTCAGCAGTAGTTCTGGACCTTTCACTGCTTGCCATCAGCAACTTCCTCCACAGTCCTTTGTGGACAGTTGTGTGTATGATCTGTGTGTAGGAGGAGGGTACCAACCTATTCTCTGTCAAGCTTTAACCGTGTATGCAAGTCAGTGTCAACAAAGTGGTATTCAGCTACCAAGTTGGAGGACACCTGGCTTTTGTGGTATGTTAATCACTTTTTTTTTTTTTTTTGCATTATTTCAAAATATTATTGTATTAAAATTCCACTGATGTAAATATCGATGTTGTTCTCTTATTCCTAGAAATCCCATGTCCAGCCAACAGCCACTTTGAGTCTGAAGGCACAGGATGTCCACCTACCTGTGTTAATCCCAATTCTACCCATAACTGCCCTCTACCTCCCCAGGAAAGCTGCATCTGTGATTCAGGCTACATCCTCAGTGGTGGGGTCTGCGTCCCTCATGCTGAGTGTGGCTGCAGCTTTGAGGGCCGTTACTACCGCTCTGGACAAACTGTAATACTAGACGAAGACTGTGGGAGACGTTGTAGCTGCAGTTATGGCTCCATGACTTGCCACTCTCATGGTTGTGGGCCATTTGAATCATGCAGGGTGGAGGATGGAGAAAGAGGATGCAGACCAAATAGCTATGAAACATGCTGGATCAGAGGCCCAGGGTCATATCAGACATTTGATGGACTGACATACCAATATCCTGGGGCGTGTCGATTGACACTTGCCAAAGTTATGGGACTGTCCAGTCACCCACACTTCATGGTGACAGCAGAAAAAGTGCCAAAAGGCCAGCATGGTTTTGCACGAATTCTGCATTTTGAAGCAGAGGGGGTACACGTATCTATTGAGATGGCAAGGAACAGTAAAGTGAAGGTAAGTGAATGGAACACTTACTTAAAATTATGTTCTTCCTTTAATATTTATTTATGTGTACACAGACTCAATACTGTTTAAGTCTTGTTAACTGCAAAAAACTGGATGATCCCGCAGGTTAACGGTCAGCTGATCAGGCTACCTTTCAGCACTACATCCAACCGCATCCAGATCTTCCACAGCAGCATTTACAGTGTCATCATTCGCACCTCCTTTGGTGTAACTGTGCAGACAGTCTGGCCTCACTTTGTCCGTGTCACTGCTCCTGGTGTCTACAATGGTTCACTGGGTGGACTCTGTGGTAATTACAATGGTCATCCACATGATGACTTCAATACACCCAACGGTGTCCTGATCAACAGTTCTCAGGACTTTGGAGACAGTTGGCGAGATGGCTCTCTGGCTGCTCACTGCGTGGAAAGCATGAACCAAAATTCTACAACTAATTACAATTCTACTGAGTACTGTGGCATTCTCAGCTCACCAGATGGGCCATTTGTACCCTGTTGGTCTGTGGTTGACCCGAGCCAGCAGGTGGATGTATGTGTGGAGATCATGGGGGGCTCTAACAATCCAGCATCAACCCTGTGTGGCGTCCTACGAGATTATGCACTAATGTGTCAACAGAAGGGTGTTGCCTTAGGACAATGGAGAAATGCAACTGGCTGTGGTAAGCATTCAACTGTTTTTGAATTAATTCTAGCCATGATCTCCAAATGTTTAAAAATGCTTTTTTATGTTAACCTGTTTGTTTTTCTCCAGCACTAACCTGCCCATCAAACAGCCATTATGAACTCTGTGGAACCTCTTGTCCTTCTGCTTGCCCCAGCCTTTCTTTCCCCTTCACCTGTGATACTGTGTGCCAGGAGGGCTGTCAGTGTAACAGTGGTTTTATCCTCAATGGTGACCAGTGCGTTCCACCAACATCTTGTGGATGCTATCATCAAGGACGCTATCACCAAGGTGGTGAGCAGTTCTGGGATGGTGAAGAATGTCAGAGCTTGTGTACCTGTAACGGCACTACAGGGAACGTCCACTGTACTCCCAACTCCTGTGGGCCCCAGGAGTCCTGCCGTGTGGTGGAGGGCGAGTTTGGCTGCCATCCCAACCTTCATGGCACCTGCTCTGCCTCTGGAGACCCTCACTACATCACCTTTGATCGTAAGGCCTATGACTTCCAAGGAACCTGCCGCTATGTTCTGGTGACCCTCTGTAATGCCACTGATGAGCTCAATCAGTTTTCTGTGGAAGCTAAGAATGAGGCATTGAATGGGCTTCCACTTTCAATAGTAGCTGAAGTTTTTGTGAATGTCTGGGGCTACGACGTGCATATGTCAAGGGACAGAAGAGGTTTGGTACAAGTAAGTAGTTAGTGATAGTTCTCATTCGATGATTGTTATGAACAATTTCAGGTGTATGAAGTAAATGGCAGCTACATATATTTTAGGGATATTTTTACTGCTGTGAATGAAAAAAATAACAATTAAAAAGTAGAAAAACTACCCACTGATTTTCTTTGCATATCTCTTCTAGGTGAATGGAGTAACTAGAAATTTACCTATTATCTTGAATGAAGGTAATGTGTCTATCTATGCAACAGGATCTCGTATACTTGTCAGCACTAATTTTGGCTTGAGTGTTACCTATAATGGATATAGTGCAGTGTTTATCTCCGTACCACCAAATTACAGGTACAATTCCCACCCATCAAAGCTGCAGTAATTATTGTTTGACATGCTTTAAAAAACAGGATAATCCCAGCTATATAAATAATTTATTTACTAATAATTTATCCTTATGAAACTAACACAAGGACTATTGCTAACTGTTGTCATCAACAGAGAAAAAATATGTGGACTTTGTGGAAATTTCAATGGAAATCCAAATGATGACTTTCACACACCATCTGGAACGATAGTCACATCTCCAGATGAGTTTGGGAGAGCAATACAATACAATACAACTTTATTTGTATAGCACATTTAAAAGACCAGTGGTACACCAAAGTGCTTTACAATAAAAACAGGAAAATTAAGACAATAAATAAAAGACTATTAACAAAGTACCACATATGTCATCAGGTTAAGGGCACTAATTATACAACAATAAAAGGGAATATAAGAACAAAGTTACTAAGAACAGATATAGCTAAAAGATAAAGTACATAAATAAGAAATTGTAAATATCTGCAGCTATCACAGCATTCACAGCTAAATGCTGCTGTTCTCATCCTCACTAAAAGTACAACGTGCCATGCTCCGTCTGAGATAACGCACTACATTGTAAGCTCGTAGTTTACACCTGTAGAAAAGGAAGTGAATTACCTTGTCCGCCCATCTTATTACTGCAGAGTAAGAGAATTTTTGCAACTTCACCTTGTCTTAGCATTCTTTATTAAAAACTTGAAAGAGTCAGACCCAGACAGACCTCTCCTCGGTTTTCCACCAATTCTTCCTCATAATGAATTTTGCTACTTTGCTTTATAATCTGGGATATTTAAATGTCTTCCAGGGGTCCCAATGAAGCTGATGGAACAGTAGAGCTGATTCAGAACGGCATCTCCACTGAAGGCCCGATTCTCCTTCAGGATGTTCACTTTTACCAACTATTCATCCATTTACCTTCACTGACGGACCCACCTGGGTCTTTTGAGACACAACAATTGCACAGCATTATTGTTTTTCATTCTTATGTTATAAATTAGAAACAGTTAAATCAGCAGAAGCTTCTAAACATAACAGTTAAGAAATGCAACATTGGTGACATGATAAACTATATCTTCTGTTTAAGAAGAAACTCTACATATCAGTGATAACTGCTAGAGTCACAGTTGAGTATGATACACAGTGTGCAATAACTTATCACAATGAAATGTCAGCCACCCCTGCACCAATTCATTTACAGGAAAACTGGAACCTTTATGACATAATGACTTTATCTGAGAACAAGACAAGGAAGATAGCGCTTGCATTTTGATAAAATGCCCAGCTTTTACAGGTCCAGGGTGTTTTCCTTCTCTTCCTGAACAATAACAAGAAGTTATTGTATCATAAACCCTGAAAATAATACGCCCATAAAACTAAGAAGAAATCTAAAAAAAATAAAATAACATAAAACTATAAAATATAAGTAATAAAACAATACAACATTTGTGACATGACAAAAATGTAGCTTCTGTTTGAAAGGATGCACAACAACTGTCATGTTATATAATTGTCACATTTCATACTGATACACAGTGTGCAATAATATTAAATGTAGTTGTCACGATTGCTACTTTATGAGATTATCACTGTAGTCCTGAGTGGATTCACAAAGGACTTATTGTTATTTAACTAACAATAAACTCAGATGACTGTTTGGTAGTAGTATTAGTTAATGATATTGCTCATTAGATCATTGTTATGAATAATTTAATTTCAGATTTATCAAGTAAATGGCAGCTACATATATTTTAGGGATATTTTTTACTGCTGTGAAAGAAAAAAATAACAATTAAGCGCAAAAACTAACCTCTGATTTTCTTTTCTTTCTTTTTTTCTTTTCTCTTCGTGAATGGAGTAACTAGAAATTTACCTATGGTCTTGAATGAAGGCAATGTGTCTATCTATTCAACAGGACCTCGAATACTTGTCAGCACTATTTTCAGCTACAGTGTCACTTATAATGGATACAGTGCAGTGTTTATTTGTGTACCACCAAATGACAGGTACACTTCCCACCCATCAAAGCTACACTCATTTTTATTTGACATGCTTTAAAAACCAGGATAATCAAATCTACGTAACCCATTTATTTACTATTTATCCTTATGAAACTAACACAACGATCGTTGTTAACTGTTGTCATCAACACTGAGAAAAAATATGTGGACTTTGTGGAAATTCCAATGGAAATCCAAATGATGACTTTCACACACCATCTGGAACGATAGTCACATCTCCAGATGAGTTTGGGAGAGCCTGGAAGGTACCAGGTGCAATGATGGCTGTGGCTCCTCCTGTCCACAGTGTGCCAATGAACAGCCTGCTAGAGATCAGTGTGAAGTGATCCAGGCAGCTGATGGGCCCTTCAGTTTCTGCTAAGGAGATAGGCCCGGCACCATATTTCAATGGCTGCGTGTTTGATTTTTGCTTGTCAGTTTGGTTCTTTAATATATTAGGGTACCATTACCATATTGACACAATACTGGAATTAATCCCGCCTCATCCCCCAGCACTCTTTGTTGTTTGAACAGTGTAAATATTATGTCTAAATCTGATATCTTACCTGGAATTTTTTTTTTTTTTTTTTTTTATTGAGCAAGTGCAAGATGCTGTAGCTCTGATCAGACATCTGTCAGGGTTCCTGGGTCGTTGACCCAGTGTTTTCCGTTTTGTCATGTTCAGTTTATTTTCACATCTATGTTTTCTGTGCCAGCATACCGCCTGCGTATTGTGTTCCAGTTATTTCCATGTATCATTAGTCAGACTAAGTTCAGCTGCGTAATCACTGGTTTCTAATCATTCATCACCCAGCGTGTATTTAAGTCCTCAGTTCCATCCGATCGTTGTCGTGTCATTGATGTTATGTTGTTGTTTCCGCCTGCGTTCAGTCAGCCAGCCATTCAGTCTTTCAGTCAGTCCTTCAGTCAGTCGTCCAGCCAGCCAGCCATTTCCTACCTCTGTTCTGTTCATCCACTCCTTATAATAAACCTTCACCAGTCTTCACCTACCTGCGAGTCCTGCGTTTGGGTTCCTTCTTCCTCGCCTCCACACAACGCCTGACAACATCACTAACACCAACGTGTCATCCATCTGTCTGCACTGCCACCTGTAAGTATTTGCATTCACACTGTGGAAAAAGTAATTAGTTACCAATTGCTGATTAGTTCTCAGCAAAGTAATCCCATTACTTTACTGATTACTTATTTTTTAAAGTCATTAGTTACTTACTTATTACTTAGTTACACAATAAAGCAATAGATCTTTCAGCCCATTTCAATATTTTCTGCATAATCAATCATATTAAATTAAATCAAATGAAAAAGTCTCACAAACAAATTCACAGTTTAGTAACACACTGTGCTTATGGGAAAGTATCAGTAATCCAATTACTATTTTGCAATAGTAATCCCTTACATTACTTTACTGGATTCCTTCATCTGCTGAAATCAGTTTCCACAGCATTGCTACCCAGGTTACCAAGCAAGAGTTGTGAGGGCTATTTCCTACCATGACAGTGAAGGCATTCACATTAGGACTGCTAGTATTGAACACAGGTAACATGTTTACAACACTGGCAGTCTTGTAGATAATACAGCTGCGTAATCAGGGGATTGTGATAATTGGATTCATGAACCAAATTTGAATTCACTGTCGATCTTGGTTGTTTTCTTACAGAAAGAAGAATGAAAGCAAGCAGCTCTCCAGGACTCTTGACATCTCTGGTGACCCTGATAGTCTGCTTGCTGACTGCAAATATTCTGATCTAGAGAAATCAAGTTAATGCACACACAACAAACTCAGCAGTCATATAATAACTTAGTATAAATTTGATAAGTAAAAGAACCAAAAATAGAATCAGAAGACTTTTTTTAAATACACAGAGAAATAGTGATGGTTTGAAAAGTGGAAGTTACTGAATATCTGACATCTGTGAAAATGCTTCTTATTTGCTCTGAGCACTCGTTTGTAATAGCTGCCATTTGTCTTTGCAACACTGGAGGGCAGCACCTGATCAAAAACATATGTTTCTGTTTCCAGTTCATGAGTTTTACCTTCAGGTCATTCAGGGTCGTTTTAATACCATTACATAATGATTTATCTTGTGTTATTCATCATTAGCAAGGACTGAAATAATGACTTAGAAATGTATGTGTGAAATATGTCTTGTACACTGGATCAGAATACAGTCTGGGTTGACTGACAGTTTTGCTTTGGAAAAACCAGGCCCTTCTTTTCTTTTTTAAAATAAAAACTGCTTTTGAATCACTTTTTGAATTTACAAAGAAGCATCTTCATATAACTGTAACAAAGGAGGGAAACTCCATTATAGAATCACAATAAATTTTGCACGGAACAAGTAAACAATAACCACAATCCAATCCAAACGGTCACTACAAGAAGGTTTCCGTTTCACATCAAAGAAACTATCCGTGATACAAGAGGTCAGGTTTCTCTTTTGTGCTGAACCTCTTTTGTTGTTCTGAGTGTGAAGATTCAGTAAGCTTCCTCTGGCTTTGATGGGGGGGGGGTGAAATGTATCATTGTTAGCCGATATGTCGTCAGCGTTGTGGGATGACACCTACAGCAGACATAACACCGGTTAACACATATGCACAACATTTAATTTATTATTGGTGTTGTGGTACAAGTGCTCAAAGAAGAGCATTATGTCAAATACCTGGTAAGATGTGTAGAGCTGTTATAGCTCATATTTCATGTCTGTTAATTCTAATGTTGTTAATTACTTCTCATAGACCAAAAGTATGCCCATGTGATTGGTACTTAAGAACTGTATTTCTCATATAACTACTTTCCTTCTTTGACAGTGAGTACTGGGAGGTTAATTGTGTGGCTTATGTGGTATTAAAGTCAATGAGCGAACATGAATGAGAGAGTAAAACAAAGAATCACAACAAACAATGTAAAGGTCGCACTGGAACTGATATCCTGCAGTCATTATTTGGCAGACATCTCTTCTTTTCTCTCAGTATTATAAAATGTAATGTAATGCGTTGGCTATTCAGACCATGTAACTTTCTATGGGATAACAAGACAGGTTTGAAAGTGCATTACATTTCAGGTATCTACAAATATCTGAAGGCAATGAGAACACACAGTTTGAAATATAACTTAAAGTCATGCTGGCAGCTGTGATTAAAGCAAAATTAGAAAGAAAGGGTTATGAGTGGGGCTGAGGTGATGTGTGTGATCCTTCAAAAAGAATATTGCATAGAGCTGGCGACAGTGGCTAAAAGTCCAGTCTCAATCTAAATATCTAAGTCTCAGGCCCTCAAAATGCATCCTGCTGGTATGCTTGAATCTCTTTAATCCTTTCCTGGTTGTTCTCATATCTTCTTTTGCAGCCCATTTATCCCTCTTCTTCTTTATGCAATCTGCCCTGTACCTAACCGAATTAACCAAATGCAGTTTTTGGAACAGATTAAGCCCCACCTACATATGTCAAACTTAACAACATCCATGTGTGGTGAGTCATATCTTATCTTTGATTTGCAAACTGTCATACAATCACTTTAAAGGGCTCTCCTTGATCTAGGGCATGGGTGTCATACATAAGGCCTGTGAGCCAGAAGCGACCAGGCAGAAAGACCCCAATCAGAGTTTTAGAACATTTGAAAAAGGGCATAGATTTTGGGCTTTTAACTATATTTTTAATAGGCTTTACAGTTTTTCGTGCTGATAATGGTTATTAATACTACACCAACTTTTTCTGTAATTTTACACATTCATTTCTTACAACTTAAGAAGAGTTACACTAACAGATACATTTACTACAGCAACATTTCTTTATCATGTGAAAAACTGAGGCGTACCGTTGAAAATTTTTTTATTTATTAATATGTCTAAGAGATTACATGTGCAATTTACTTCTTCACACTGACACACAGAGAAGCTTCACTGGTCTGGCCTACGTAAATTCATAGAGGGCTGTATGTTATTGACAAAGTAAGATGAGTCTGACAATCCTGATTTTGAGAGTTCCTACACACACACACAAAGGAAGCTGTTGGACTTTGCTAAAACAGAGGAGTGTGCATTTATTTCTGTATTTAAACCAATTAAGACTTCCTGCAGGAAATGCAAGTGAAGTGCAAGTGAGATGGTGAGAGGAAAAGAGCCCGTGGATGAGAGATGAAGGAAAATATGAGTGACAGCTTGTTGACTTTTACAAGTTGCAGTGGGCTCAGTGGGAGTAAATTGGATTCCCTTGTTAAATCCCCTGCGTGGTGTGTTGGAGGGGTCGGCTAGGGTCTCATCTGATGTTTGACCTCCTTTCATGGCACTAGCAGTGACCACTCATGCACCGTAGCTCACAGAATAATTACATCTGTTCTGGAGTCTGTTTGGGCACTTTGACCCATTTTTGGTTTTCATATTTGTAGTTTCCAAAATTCTTGCAACAAGTATGCTCATATGGCTCTTAACTTTTTATCAATTTGTTTGATTCTGAATAAATATTCCAATTTGTTGTTAACGTGTTCCGGATAAATAAACAAAAATATTTCATTTGGAAGCTCTGTGCATGCTTCTGCCCAATCAGAAATTAGAGGAAGTTGTAGTTTTCTTCTTGTTTAGAAACTTTTTGTTTTGGAAAAACCTTTCTTGTAAAAGAAATATCCGCCTGTTTCTACCCAGAGTAATTAGGTTTCGCCGGTGAACTCTATACTCCTGAGAAGGCTGGACAGTCCTGGGACTGAAGTCATGAAACTCGATGGAGCAAACCATGTGTGAAAAATCAACGCTTTGTAAAGTAAAATATATATACCGTGACTTTATCCATGCTGTGTTATCTGTAGATTTACTATGACATCTTTACTGTCCTGAAAATTAGTCACAAGTGTGTAATGATATTTTTATAGTATTTCCCAGCACTCTTCTTTATTAACAATATCATGTCCAAATATAACTCAAACATAAAAAAGCAAATATCACCAAAACGCAAACTAGTCATTGTTTACTTGCCTTTCTTTCCTTTTTTTTTTTTTTTTTTTTTTTTTTGCCTGTCCCGTTTGGCTCTTTTGCCATCAGAATTGTTGTCTAAAGGCAAAGAAAGATGCCCAACGGATTTACTTTACCAAACTGACCATCCCAGCCTTGCCGTAATGGTCCATTTGATTCACCTTTTATTGTTTATTTTATTTTCACTTAATGAATACGGGACAGACTTGACTGGGGGAAAGAAGGGGAGAAAGAAAGAGGGAAAGAGAAACAGCTGAGAAGAGGGACGGGGGAGAAGGGCAAAAGACAAAAACCAACAGAACGGGCAGAGAAAAAAAATGCATATATCAATCACCTGGATCACCTGCTGAGAAAGAAAAAAGAAAGCAAGCAGAAGAGAACAAGAGTAATAGAATAAACAACATCACAATGATATATGGGAATATGACAGTAAATACTAAATGTTAAACATTATTATGCAGCACATAAGATCAACAGAACACAGTGTGCTTTGAGGGTGTAGTTTGTGGGTGTGATCACCCGTGTGTACACCTGTGAGCATGGACGCGCTTGTTTTTTGTTTTTTTAAAAGGTTCCTTCATGTAATAATCTGCTAGAGGGTGTGGGGGGGCCACAGCCCCGTCCTCCAGGGCGTGAAGCAGGTGTGGAGGAGATCAAAACTCCAGACATCCAGAGGCCCCTAGAACACAAGAGACCAAGGAAGACCAACAGAGGGGCAGCTGCGCCACTGTCCCGGAAAGAGCTGAGGAGAGTCCCAGATGAGGGCTCACTCAGCAGCCGCGGAGCAGAAGCCAGGGGGAGTTGCAGTGACGCGCCCGTGAGCTCCGCCGGCAGCCAGCTGCGCCTGAGTGACCGAGCCCCAGGCCGAGAGGCCGGGGGCACCCCACCTCCGAAGTGGCCCGAGCGAGCCCCAGGCTCCAGGCCCCGATAAGCGGCCGCCAAGGAGTGAGCCGGTGTGTACCTGGACGCCCATCCCCGGACACAAAGAACCACCAACGCACCGATGTCTGAGGGGGTCCGCCACTGGCAGGGGAAGTGGTGGTAGGGGGAGATAGGCCTCCAAACCTTGGAGGGCCTGAGATGTCCCCAGAGAGGTGGCGCCTGACACCCAACCTGACATATAGACACAGACATACAGGCACACACAGATACAAACATCCATTCCCACCCTCATGCTCTCATATGCACTTACTCCACACTCAACCAACGTGGAGGCAGACATAAAGAGACGTTGTACACACGATCACACTCCCCAAGCGTACTCTACAAACCGGGTCTAGGTGCCCCCGCCCCTGGAGGGGGGAACTGCACCCAGACCCAGGTGGTGTTTCCCTTTTCCCTGCGGTGGGGGGAGGCAGACCGCCCCGACTCCGCAGCAGCAGGAAGGCTCCACACTCCAGACCGCAGTCGGACGGCCAACTCCTCCTCCTAGTCCTAGCCCCCCTGCTCCAGCAGGTCGCAGAGAACGGGGGTGAGAGAAGACTCCGAACCTCCCTCCACCCGCTCATTGTAATGTTGATGCATGTGTGTTCTAAGGTGCATTTAAAACCCAGGAGGGCTTGGAGCTACCTGCCAGAGAGCAGCAGGTAAGCGCATGGTCCCTCCTGCTAGCCCTCAATGTCTACGTGTATTTAAAATTGAGAGGTGGGCAACGATGCCAGGGGTGGGGTGTACACCCTGATGGTACTTTGGACTCCGTGTATCGTGCCCACCCCCAAGATCCTATATGTATGTGTAATGAGAGTGTGAGTAATGTGAATGTCTAAGTTGTGGGATAAAATTGAGGCAGAGGCAGCCAGAAGGGGACAGAGGGGGGTGTAGCCTCCTCTGCACCCTGGTGACATACCCCTACTACAAGGCCCTGCATGTGTGGGTGGTTGTGGTGGAGCGGGAAGAGGGAGGCAGCTGGAGATGGGGAGGGAAGGAAGGGAGGGGCAAGTGACCCCTCCCTGGGGCCAGCTCCCCCGCTGACCCCCAGTACTCCGCGACCCGCCAGGGAAAGGGGGCCCAGGCCCATCCAGACCGGGCCCAGTGCAGCAGCGCCGCCCGGCCCCACAGAGCCCGGGACAGTCCACCCAACCCCACCACAGAGAAAACTGCACCCGCCCCACCATCCACTCATCTTCCAGACTACATAAGACGGTAAACGCCCAGGCTGAGATCTTCCTCCACCTCTCCTGTATCTCCCCCTCCTGCAGAGGGAGCTCCTGAGGAGAGGAAAGCTCCTGCAAGATGTGACAATCTCCCCCACCAGTTGAAGAGCCCCCCAGGTGGCTCGACGCGCCGGCGGCACCCTGCTCCAGGGCTGGGCCCCCATGCACCCACCCGCCCACAACCCCGGCAACACACCAACCAGGACCCAAGCCCCCGAGGCCCGGTCTTTCCTACTGTTGTTCCACTATTACATCATGTCATGTTCATCTACTGATGAATGTTACAAAAATCCATTAGACAGAAAATGTAATGACTGTAAATTATTTTGTCTATGACAAGCCGTTTCCACCAGGCTTTCATTTGAAATATTAGATCAGGGGTTTACCAGAGGGCTTCCACTTACCATCTGGTTTTGCTGTCAACTCATGACTGCGTCCTTTACAGTTTAAACCTGTACCAATTTGTGTCTTGCTAAAGATTTAAACATTTTTTATAGGGCATTACCTTTCGGTGTCACCAATAGTAATAAATTAAATCTTTTAGTGTAAAATTTCTATTTTTTTTTCTTTGAGAAACTCCTACCTACTCCCACATCTTCTCACATCTTGCTTTTTGATGCACCTCAGTGTTCTATATCCCAGTAATGTTCAGTACTTGGACAGCAGTTCTACATCATTGCATCTGGCTGCTGGAATTGTATCCTTAGTGGGTAAAAGCAGTATGAATAGCTTATTTGTATGACAGCTTCCCAAAAGTGAAGGCAAAATATTTTGATTAAGTCATGTGACTAGCTGCAGTGCAGGTCAGAAACCCCACCTGCTCTCCAACAAAGTGAACTAACTGACTTCATTTGTCAGAGAGTTTGTTGTACTTTTTATAGTTAGTTAAGATCATTAGTATTAATTCTATTAGACAACAAGCATTCTAACATTAGCTACTTGGGGGGGAAAGCAGCTACAATAATGTCAAAAACTAAGTACACTCCTACTGCTTCCACAGAAACTAAGAGGGTGAGTAACAGTTAGGTTTAGCTTATAAAATGTACATGCTAAACCGGCACAAGCTTGATGCTGCTATGTTAGCTAATTATAGGCATATTTCTCATCTTCCTTTTATCTCAAAAATCCTTGAAAGAGTAGTTGTAAAACAGCTAACAGATCATCTGCAGAGGAATGGCTAATTTAAAGAGCTTCAGTCAGATTTCAGAGCTCATCAAGGTGCAAAAACAGCTTTAGTGAAGGTTAGAAATGATCTTATGGCCTCTGACAGTGGACTCATCTCTGTGCTTGTCCTGTTAGACCTCAGTGCAGTGTTCGATTCTGCTGACCATTATATTTTATTACAGCGATTATTAAAGCGATTAGTGCATGCTGTAGGTATTACAGGTACCGCACTACAGTGGTTTGAATCATATCTACCTATTAGTCTCCAATTTGTTCATGTAAATGGAGAGTTCTCTTCACACATTAAGATTAATTATGGAGTCCCACATGGTTATGTACTAGGGCCAGTTCTGTTTACATTATACATGCTTCCCTAGGCAGCATCATTAGAAGGCATAGCATACATTTTCACTGCTATGCAGATGATACCTAATGTTATCTATCCATAAAGCCGGATAACACACACCAATTAGCCAAACTGCAGGAACATCCTAAAGGCATAAAGACCCACATCACCTCTAATTTTCTACTTCTAAATTCAGATAAAACTGATGTTATTGTAATCGGCCACAAAGATCTTACAAATATGTTATCTAGTCCGATGGATGGTATGACACAGGTAACACTGTGAGGAATCCTGGAGTTGTTTTTGACCAGAATATGTCCTTCAATACGCAAATTTAAGAAATAGAAAAGACTACTTTCTTTTATCTCAAAAAATTCTCTAAAATTAGAAACATTCTGTCTCAGAATCACGGCGAAAAACTAGTTCATGCATTTATTACTTCTAGGCTGGACTATCATAATTCGTTATTTTCAGGCTGTCCTGAAAGCTCCCTGAAAAGCCTTGAGCTGATTTGAAATGCTGCAGCAAGAATACTGACAGGAACTAAAAAGAGAGAACATATTTATATGTATTTCTACGTCTTTCAAATGTATATAAATTAGGTTTCCATATGTGTAAATATTTAAAGTTTACCTTTATCATTCTCTCGCCATAAATCAAATTGTTCCTAGGCAATGAAATCTTTCTGATTTGTCATAAAAAAAAATTTCATTAAAAACCTTAATTAGGTTTAATAGGTGAATAGGTTTTAATAGGTGTAAAATATTGAAATATATCTAAATGTAAAAACAGTTAATCACAGTCAATTTAACTTTAAGAATATGTGTGTGGTGTTAAAAATTAAAATACTCTTTCAAAATTTCAAGTCATTTAAACACATTATATACAGTTTTCTGGGCATTTTCCATTTATTTAAAATGCTTTTAGCTAATTTGCCTACATACTTTGATAATTAAGTTTACAGCAGGAATTAGGCCAGAAGCTCATGGAGTGAGTGATGGACTTGATGAAGGATAATGACAACGCTCCTGCTTTCTTTTTCCACTGTGTCACCATGTTTGCTTTCCTCCGTCTTGCCCCACTCCAACACACTTCACTCCCTCCAACAGTGACCATGGGCTGTTTATCGACTTGCTTCTTCTTCCTGTTTGTGGTACTAAGAGGATGAAATTAGATCTGCATCAGCGAGGATTTGAGATAAATTGGGCAGCGGATCGGTCCAAATTCGATTTGCTCTAGGTTTCGGGGGGTGGGGGCAGTTCTCCATTGTAGACTTGATAAGAACACTAGTCTGACACTGACAAAGACTGAGTGAATGCAGTTCTTTTAAGGTGTGGTGCAATTAATCAGTCCATGTATTTGGATAAGACAGAACATATGCATGCAAAGATTCAGAGTTTTGAGGTCACTTAAAGTCATGCGTGTGACCCTGCTACCAGGATTAGTGATTGGTTGCCTTTGCCCTCACTGCATGCTGTCCTCTCCTGTAGTGCCATTGGATGGGCCCAAATGGCTGCGGCACACGGGGGTAAACTCCCGCTCCCATTACAGCTCCCGGGAGAGAGAGGTTTGCTCCTTAGCTGCATTGTATGTTTGGGAGATAAGGTGTGGATCTCACTCTTTTCACCGTCCCACTTTGATCTGACTCCAATTCAAGACAGCTGATACCGCAGATGAACTTGACACTCAACTGTTGCCTCTGTAGAAATCTGGAATGGAAAGTGGAGAATGGGATTGAGAGGAATGGGCCTAAAAGCCAGTGTATCTGCTGTTTTGTGTGCCAGACAGACGCAATGACCCTCTTGGTTAAACTCAGCTGAAAAGGTCACAGCTCGTACTGAACAAGAGAAAAGCCCAGAGGGTAAACAAATGTCTCTGCATTTTTATTATGTCATTTTTTTGTCACAGTCCTCTGTAAATCTATATAAATTTGTATCAGCATCCTGATTATCAAACTATGATATGGAGGAGAGGATGTCTTAACATTCATTTAAGGCTTTAACAACATTATTTCAATATAATTTTTAATGGACACTGAGAAAGTGTCCATTAAAAAAAAACAAAAAAAAAACATGAATGTAAATGAGAAACGTCTATTCTGTGTTTTCATCTTTCATTCAGAGGTTTAATGCCAAGAACTCTTGAAAGCCAAATCACAATGGAGAAGACACCGAGCTACTTTGTGACAAAAGAGACACCACACCGGATTTCTACCATGTCCCAAGACACCAAGCTCATAGAGGTGGTGCGAGACCCCGTCACTCGAGCAATATCGGACTACACTCAGACGTTATCCAAAACGCCGGACCTGCGGAGCTTCCAGGACCTGGCCTTCAGGAATCAGAGCCTGGGAATCGCTGACATGTCCTGGAACGCCATTCGGATTGGCTTGTATGCTTTGCACCTTGAAAACTGGCTCCACTACTTCCTACTTACTACTCAAAAAGTTACATATTATTAAAAGTTAACTACAAGTGAATTCAGATCTATTATTTTGAAGAAAAAAAAGTGTCTATATCTAACGTTAAAATCAAACCAATAAAAGATGAGATAGGGCTGCTTCTTCCCTCACAGTCTTCTCAATGCCTTGTGGCTAACAGATGTGTTTACTATACTATTCTATTTCATCCCATTACCATTTAGATGATGGCTTAAATGTACAAATATACAGCTCTAGAACTTGTAACACAGCATTTGATAAATAGGAGTTCAACACTAGTAACTTTAAACTGGGACTGCTAAAAGGTGTCCAGTGAAAAATGGCCGAAAATTTCCCTGTAGCTCACGTCTGTTGTGCAGTCAAGGGAAAAAGAACATTTTACACAGAACTCTGTGCAGTCTCTTTCCACAGCAGTTAAATGGTAAGGGGCAGCCAGGTGCTGCTAATGAAATGCACTTGATTAAATGATCATCTGCAAGAGTGAGCACCACTGTAAAAGCAGAGGTTGTGGCTGTTTGCTGGTATGGAGGATTCAGGTGTGTGTTAACACAATGCAACAATCTATTCAGAAGTAGACGTGCCAGCAAATTCATCCCAAGGTCAGACTGTGTGTGCTCAGGTACACTGCAAAAATCCCAAACACCAGACACTATAGGCCTTAGTTAGTATGTTAAATGATCAACTTAATAAATTATGTTAAATTAGAAACTTCATAAAGTTAAAGTAGAATTAGAGAAACACGGAACAAGTATGACTTTTCTGGTTGGCAAGAAAAATGAAAAAAGGCCATGTTTGGCCATAATCAACAGTGCCACATTTAACAAAATGGCGTTAACGCCATAACCGCATTAATGCAGCAAATCTACGCGTAGACGCCGTGCAGCCCCACACACGGGGTGATCTGAGTTAACTCGCTAATGGAGATTTGCCGCGTCAATGCAGTTGTGGCGTTAACGTCATTTTAACGAGATTAACGCTGACAGCACTAACCAAAATACAAGCACAGTAGTGGTGGGGGTGATGATTTGGGCTTGTTTTGCAGCCACATGACTTGGACACCTTGTACTCTCTGAGTTGACCATGAACTCCATTGTAGACCATCTGTCAGACAGCTGAAGCATGGCTGACAGCAGTTGTGCAACAGGACAATGATCTTAGACTTTGCATGAATAAATCTCAATGAACTGAGGCAAAATAGTAAAGAAGAGTGGTCCAAAATTCTGCCACAATGATGTGAGAGACTGGCAAGGAGAATAACTTTTCTTTTTAGTTATGGCTGCTCGAGGTGGTTCCACAAACTAATGAATCATGGCGTGGACTTGGTTTTCCACAGGACTCTCTGCAGTCCTGTGAAACTTTCATTTTCATATGACTGTATTTGTTAACTTTGATCCAGTGAACAAAGATTCAAAAACATGTTCTGTTCAAAGACTTTGTTTTGTCATGGACTGAGTTTGTCTATAAGTTCTGACAGCTGTGTTTTTCCCAGAGGAATGTTTCAGAATGAATGAGATTTCGGAAACATTCAATGCTAGGTGTCCGCAGGTGTGACAAGATGGGCCCTCAAACATTTTTAGCAACGTTCTGCTATTGTGCAACTGGTTGGAGTTGATGATGTAAGTTAAATCTGAATGAAGAGCTTTCAAACATTGGATACCCCCTAAATCCAGCAGGATTCATTGGGGCGTTCAAAGACCCTTGTTTCCTGTATTTTGGTATTTCAGTCATTCTCATCTTTGTCTCTCTGTGTACATGCTTAACTAAGCTTATAAAATGTCACTCAGGTGTTTACACTTTGACTTCAGGCTTCACCCACAATTCAAAGTTTCTCAGTGTAGACTGCAAACATCACACACAGACAAGCTGCAACATATTCTGCCCCAGGTCAGCACTAAACTGTTGTTGGCCGAATGGGCTCCTGCCTGTCATCTCAGATCATGAACATACCTAAATAATCTACTGGAAAGAAAACTATATTTGTGAGATTCCTCAATATTTAAGGTTATACTAAGTACTATCTTTGTTTTTTAGACACTGTGTTGTTTCAAAGGATGCATTCAAAACTCATTAGTTACAAATCATTTAGTACAAATGACTGATTTGACATAATTTGAATATTGTGGAATCAACGTCTCTTTTGCTTTTGTTCATATTTTAACTTTTGTTGGTTTTTGTACAGTAGTTTTCTCGATTTGCTAGTTTCTATTAAGGTTAGTGTCAATATCTTCATGCGATATAAGCACAGGGATGAAGTACCAAAACCCACAGGCTATTTCTCTTTCTGGGATGTCTAGATAAATGTGAGAAAGGTCTATGTTATACTAGAGATCTGTATTATCTTTTGGAGTACAATAATCTGTTCCTGTGCCTTTTTCCCCCACATCCACAGTGCAATGTTACATCACTCCTTTATTTAGAAACCATATCAATGTGACATCATGACCATCACTCTATACCTGCATTCACCGCAGACACGGCTGGCTTGGAATGAAACTGAAGCTTGTGTATTATATGAAGTGTAGGACATCACTGCTTGTCATTGGCTATTCTGAGGACGAATCAGATTTCACAGAGCTGAATCCAGTTTCCTGTAGTTTCATACCACTTGGTTAGCAGGTTTTGGCCAAAAAGATATAATGTGTGCTAATTTTGTTGCATTCATTTTCTTTCTTACAGATGCAAGAATCACATAGTAATTACCTATCGTTACCTTATAATGACCAACGGGGGGCGATACATGCCGGTACTTCCCATTCTATAGAAGTCTATGGAAAACCTTGGACCTCATGTAATTTCTCCAATTCAATAATTTGCTTTAATGGCCCTGCAGACTGTAATATTTCAGCACGTATGTATGCATGTATGTAACCTTACCTGAAATGTGGGTTATGTTGTTCTGTTGTAATACCTATCTGTGCTCCTTGGTGCTACAATGAAATTAGCTGAAAAAGTTATCATACAAACACAGCCGACTTAAAAAAAATAAAATAAAATAAAACTTTTTTTCTACTTTTTCTTTTTCTTCTTCCATGTATTTCTGCACATTATCCCTTTTTTATTTTGTCTGGGCTTTTTAGGGGTTTTTTTCCCATCATTTCGTGCAGCATTCTCATTGTGTACTTACATTTAGGTCTCACATTATAAGATGATCGTCCTAATATTGTGATAGTGTCCCAAATGTGTCCCAAGCTATCTTTGGTGGCTGCAAGGCTAACTGTGAACCTCTCTCAAACTGTGCCAACTGAAGCCATGACCAGTTGTTTTATGTTTGTTGTGTTTCTGCATTACAAAACTGTAACAGCCTGAATAAAATCCTGATCAAGTCTTCTTCTTTGTTTGACAGAACAAGAATTTAAGGACCAACAAAAAAGGAAAATCTGGAGTTTTTACAGCTGGAATCAGGACGTTCTCTTTATGCCATAAATACTGCTGAAATATCAACCTTTAAATGTGCTTAAACCCTCACAAGTGTATGACACAGTTGATACAAGACGTCTTATAGAGAGCTATGCTATCTTTCCTTCTCAAGTTATCTCCTCTAGTGACAGCTATTCAATTCAATTCAATTTTATTTATATAGCGCCAAATCACAACAAAAGTCGCCTCAAGGCGCTTCATAGGTACAGAGAAAAACCCAACAATCATATGACCCCCTATGAGCAAGCACTTTGGCAACAGTGGGAAGGAAAAACTCCCTTTTAACAGGAAGAAACCTCCGGCAGAACCAGGCTCAGGGAGGGGCGGGGCCATCTGCTGCGACCGGTTGGGGTGAGAGAAAGCTAAACAGCAAAAACTTGAAAACTACTGAAATCTTTACTGGTCAGATCTGCCCTTATGCAAAAAACGTCCATTGTGTGTAACCTGTGACACACGTGCATGTAAGGAATGATGGCACAAAGCTGCAGTAAAATCCCTAAAATGGTTGATGTACTCAGAATCCTTAAGAGCAATAATGGCAGGTAACAATTTCAGCAATATTGTTCAACATAAAGAAAACACTGTGCGTTATCAAACAAAATCTATCTAAACAATCTATAAAAAGGCACTTGAAAAATATTTGGAAAGCTTCCACATGTTCAGACTGGTTTCTGTTCTACAGCACTCACGGTATCTTCATAATATGATTACTTTTAAACAGTGTTAAAAATCTGTGGAATTTTACATTTAGTAGTTGAAAGTATTAAAGTCATTCATCATTGAAATGTGCAGATAGTGTACAGTATTGCCATCAATAAACCAGGGCACCTGCACCTGTAGGTCCAGAGCTCAGGTGCCACGTTGCAATTGTTACTGCGCTGCAGATCGTTTTTCCGTTGTGACATGAAGGCTCTGTTGGTTCAGTGACTCACTTGTCAGAAAGCATTAACAAATGAACCAAAGGGAGGAAACGTACAAAATATTCACATGAATGTCTGATTAGGCTAGTCAGCTCTCTGAACAATGCGCTCTGCCTGTGGCTGATGGTTTTTTGTTACAGCAACCAATAGACAGATTTCCTCTTTCAAACCAGTTTCTAATGGCACAGCTCAGTGTGGCACAAATAAAAACGTTGAGCATATGTGGCCTTACACAAAACGGGATTAAACCCGTAATGTTTTAACTATGTTTTCCACGAATTTACGTGACAAACAAATAAACCCCTTTCAATTCGCCACAAAGCCGCTTCAAGGAATACCTCCCCAGTTAAGAGTTTCTGAAAGACTTTGGATTGTGTTAGTGCTCGTTATTTTGTCACTTTCAGCTGGGCTTTATGATTAAATGAACGTGGAATGACTGTGGACAATTAAAGTTAACGCGTGTTCCCGCTTTTAAGATTTATCACCTGCTTCAAGGCCGCAGACATTTTACAGCCTCTCAGTCAACAAAGTTCTGTTTGACCTCAGAAAAAGTTAACAGGAGCTGATTGTACTTGATGCCTTTTTAATGGATTTCCAAACACAACAAATATTAATATTCAGAGATGGACTTTTCAGTGAGATTGATGAGCAAACTGACAGGAGTAGAGTTCAGAGAAAAGAGAAGGGGTTTCCAGGGAACTCTAAAGAAAGGAGATGCTGTATTGTTTATAGAGAGGAAAGACAGAAAGGAAAGGACTGGAGGAGGAATTGTATAATAGACTGATGTGGAAGGAGGTGAAAAATGGCTCTATTATGGGCCTAATAGAATTTCCCTTGTTCCCAGAGGAAAACAGAATGGACTCTCCCTCCTTCCCACTTTGCCTCTCCATCCCCTCATCCTTCCATTTGCTTGCAACTGAGGCATAATTTCATCACCCCTCACTTAATTGTGTGCGTTGCTGGCAGGGCCTGACTCTCTGTTCCAGCAAACACAGGGCAGGTGGGAGAGGAGGAAGAAGAGCAGAATAATAGAACAGAGTGGGAAACCACAGCACTTCATTTTTATAGATAGACAGCTTGTAAAAGCAGTGGGTTACATGGTCCCCTCTGAACAGTCAAGTGTAAACACAGTAGAAGACTGAGTGAGATCCCTAAGAAATGCTGTCTCACACAGGACGGACTTACAGTTAGATTAGATTTAAGTAGTTAAGTAAAACATTAGGTAGAGTTAAAGGGGATGTGAAATGCTACACACATAAAGGCTAATTTGCATCATTTAGCCCTGCTCTCAAAAACAGACATAGCTGTAACTGTCTGTGAAGCTGGACTTAAGAAATAAGTGCTTAAAGTTTAAGCTTGAAAAACATGTTTAGCACCGTCTTCTGTCAGTATGGAACGTGACGTCATGTGGTTGGATGTTTGGTTGCCGCTAACAGACTTACATTAGTTTATGTTAGCTAGCTAGTGACAGAATCAATAACTCAGAGGGAAATAACAACACTAAAACTGAAAAATTTGTTTAAGGGGACCACTTTTGTGCTGCCCCCGGCTTCAAAATTGAGTTTTAGTTAAGACATCGAGAATATACTTTCCACTTTCACTCTCTGTCTCTTTAGCAGTAATTCGCTGTTTGGCTAGCTGCACTCAAACAGGAAAATCCAACTTTTAGCACTTAATGAGGACTGTGAAGGAGAGCCTGCTTGAGTCACCAGGCCAACAAGCTGGATTGCACCAAACCAGCGTTTCCTCACCAGGCTGGGTGTATGGGATGGCAATCACTTGCAAAGCAGATGTTTGCTTAATGCAATCAGAGCTATTTTATGTAATAAAATATTTTCTCTTTTCCCAACAAGCAAACAGCTTACAAGATCACAGGTTACACCACACCAAAAATATAAATATATATATATAAGATATATAATATATATATCTTACTGAACACGATTGGAAATCATAACATCCATCAGCATGTCCACAGGGACCCCCCGCCAAAAGAAAAAAAAACCCTCCCCATGTTACACTCTAATTCACTTATATTTGGTCTTCACTTGTCCTCGCTTCTAATATCAAGTAATCCAGTCAGTGAGATGATGTGAGGAAAAAAAGGTCTCCAAAACATGTCATCCCTTCCTCGGAGCCGCTGTCTTGTCAAATCATCATAAATTGCCAGATCTGCATATATGTATCACAAAGTGACGGCTATATTGTGATTGTGGCTCAAAGAGTTCGCAGTTCGTCTTATAATCGGAAGGTTGCCGGTTCGAGCCCCGGCTCGGACAGTCTCGGTCATTGTGTCCTTGGGCAAGACACTTTACCCTACTTGCCTACTGGTGTTGGCCAGAGGGGCCGATGGCGCGATATGGCAGCCTCGCCTCTGTCAGTCTGCCCCAGGGCAGCTGTGGCTACAACTGTAGCTTGCCTCCATCAGTGTGTGAATGTGAGAGTGAATGAATAGTGGCATTGTAAAGCGCTTTGGGTGCCTTGAAAAGCGCTATTTAAATCCAATCCATTATTAATTGTAAAGCGCTTTGAGGTTTCTTGAATAAGTGCTATATACATGCAATCCATTATTATAACCAACCAATCACATGACGTCACGTTCTGACAAAAGATGCCACTAAAGATGCTTTTATAACTTAAACTTTAAGGACTTATTTCTTAAATCCAGCTTCACAGACACTTACATCTGTTTCAGTTTTTGAGAGCAGGGCTCTGTGATGTAATTTAGCCTTTATATGTGTAGCGTTTCATTTCCCCTTTAACCTGCCAGTTTAATAATAAATTTTGTTGCGGTGCACTTTGGTTTATCTTCCTCGTAAAAAACTAAATGTTTTGGTAAGATCAGAGGAAATAAAACGATTCAAAATCATTTGAGCTGTTACGAGTATTGCATCTGAAACCCATCTTGTCCATCCTTTCATGTAATATTTACAAAACACTACACGAGCTCAAACAGACCCAAGTTTACGCCTATTCGTATCTAAAAAAAGAAAGACAAAACCCCACTCCACTTCGATTTCCATGTCAAGACATTAACCTTTGACCTCAGAGTAGATCAGTCACCTCCCTTCTGCTGTTCCACCCAGTACAAGCGTTTTGTTACTTTCAAAGCTGCACCTTGTGTTTGATCTCCTGTTACAGTCGACTGTGACCAAAGAGAACACGTGTGCACTCATCTGGAGAAATCTGCGGAGCCGCTACAGTCAGCCGTTTATCATCACTCGTGTCTTCAGAGTTCCTCAGTGAGATGCTCTTCACTCTGTCATAAAGATGAAAATGCTTTTGACCCTTGGCCTCACCTCAGTAGCTGCTTTTTTGGGGGGGTTTTTCCAGAGAGCACTGCACGAAGATGTAAGAGGCACACGAAGCATAGAGGTTACAAGATTGGGGTCAAGTATTTTCGGCAGTCCAGTATATCTGTGTAAAACCAATGAAACTGATTGTGAATTTTCCAGGCCTTATGGTGTAGTTACTGTATTAACACTCAGACATAATACAAACTGAGAGGCAGCACAGTGAACAGCCATATTCATGCTGAGCAAGTCCCAGAAGCAGCTGGTAGTTAAATATTGCTCACAGTGTTTTATGAAAAGGTTAAGCATTCACTGTGTAAATATGTCTTTTTATTTTACCAACCATATTTTTTAATGAGTGAAACTGTTTCAACAGAAAGTATTAATCGTCGACTTCTATAAACTTTTTTTAATAGCAAGTCATAGTTTTAGTTTATGGTATTAATCATTAACATTTTATTTCAAGTGTATACTTCCCAGCCTATTTCTTGTGTGGATTTTTCTTTTCCTGTTTCTTCCTCTTTCGCTCAATTTGTACTCCTTTCCTTATTTTAAACATTGCATTCTTGGGCATAATTGATTTTATTCCTGTTTTTGTCTGTTTTGCCACCTTTTTTATTTCCTACTGAGGTCGTTTCACCCATAGACAGGATAAAAGATGGATGTCGCCATTGGGTTGGGAAAGTGAAGCTGGGGGTCAGTACCTGTGGTTGCAAAAAGACTTCTGGTCTAATAGAGGCATCGCATGCGCATATTGCTCAAGAGTTGTTTGCCATATGTTTGTATATGTGATGCAAGAACTGGTCTGGAGGAAAAATATGTACTCCCCGACTGGTTGGTGGGTGGTTCCTGGAGGTTGCATGTAGTTTGTATTTTTACTGTTGCTTGGAGAGTAATTGCCAAGTGTTTGTAGACAATAAGTGTCTTTCATCCAAATTATGCACAACCACTGGTGATTTTCTTGCAACCAGACCAATCAGAAGGTTTCCATCAAGTGGTTGGAAAACACATATTTTTCCCGAGTGACCAATGGTAAGGTTTTCTTTCTACTTAAAAGAAGAAATTAATAATGGATTGCATTTATAAAGTGCTTTTCAGGGCCCTCAAAGCGCTTTACAATTCCACTATTCATTCACTCACTGGTGGAGACAAGCTACAGTTGTAGCCACAGCTGCCCGGGGGCAGACTGACAGAAGCGAGGCTGCCATATCGCGCCATCGGCCCTTCTGCCCATCAGCAGTAGGCGGCAGGTGAAGTGTCTTGCCCAAGGTCACAACGACCGAGACTGTCCAAGCCGGGGCTCGAACCGGCAACCTTCCGATTATAAGACGAACTGCCAACTCTTTGAGCCACGTCATCTGAAACTCGATGAAAAGAAAATAACGTTTTAAAGTAAATTAAATGACTATAATTTATCTTTTTTTCTCTTCTCTATTTTCCATCTTACTGCCACTGAGATGTGGCATATGGTTCTTCAGCTATTACTATTTGTCATGCTTTTATTTATTTTCATTGCAAAGGTTTCAGAGGCTCACATTTCCGGCCTATCCTAAGGGAGTCCTGTTTCCACATTCTCAATTTTTTCCAGAAGTGATTTGTAGAGTAAATAAGCATGTTATTCTGAGAGCAGCCATATAGCTGTCATTAACATGCTATAAATTAGCCCAGTTACCAGTACAGCAAGGAGATATATAGCGTGGAAATCATTACTTTCTTAATGTTCCCTTATAATTGAATTATTAGTACTCTGTGTTTGCTAATTCTTGTAAGTCAGTTATAAGCATGTATTTTTGATTAATCTTTTTAACATATCCCCGAAGAAGGTATAGAAAACAGCTTTGTCATTTAGATTTTTTTTACCCAGGCATAATATAGATTTTTGTTTATTAAATGCTCAGAAACATATGACACAGACATTACTAAATATCACTGATCAACCTTAGTTTGGGAAGGCATTTCTCTTCTTGATCTTTTTCCTTCTATTTTTTTCTCAGCATCTGATTGTGTACTTGATGATATTAAACACAACATGCTTATCCCCTTTCACCACCACATGTCACATGTGTACACATGGTTCTCTTCACACATGGAGCATTCCTTGCTAACGACTCACTGGAGGTTAGCAGCAGTTAGACGGCAATGTGTTTTCCATTTGAACCACGGTTCACTTAGAAACTGATACTGGGTGATGTCTCAGAACCTGCCCATGCCCCTTGTGATCTGAATAAGAAGAAACAGATTAAACTTGAAGGAACAAATACAAAGATTAAAGACTATTACATTCAATGTTGATTGGATAGGAAATATCAGGGAGCAGGTTTGTCTTTTCTGATGTATGTAATATACATAGAATATAAGTAGTGCAGTTTTTTTTACATTTAAATTCTTTGTTATTTATTATATGTTATATTAGATACATCACTGCTGCTTTTCTATGACTCTCTCTGCATTCATGTTTGTAATGATTTCACAACACGCTTTGGTCTAAGAAGTGCCGCCTGATCAGTTTTGTATCATTTTGCTAAATTAACACAAGATTCTTTCCACTGAAGAAATAATCATTTAACATCAATAATCAATCAACATTCAATCAATGGCCTGGCTCCTAATGCCCATAGCATAACATTGGTCTCAGCATGTTTGACAGATGATGTGATATTCGTCAGATCACAAGGTGTTTATTTACTTTTCCATACTTTTCCCTTTCAAATATTCTGATATAAGTTAATCTTGGCTTCATCTGTCCTCCAGACCAATTAGTCCAGCTGAGTTGGTCAGGGCAATCATTCTTTTTAAGAATGTACCACGGTGTTGATTTGTCCATTCGTAAAGTTGACCTAACTCTGATTAAAGTTTTAATCTCTATCATAGGTTTATTTGGGGCTTTCAGCCTATTGATGGCCTCCTTCAATTTCACTGATATTTCTTCAGACCCTATAGTGAGAGTTCTAGTGGAAAGCAGTCAAGTTCAACACTTGCAATCGAGTCCAGATCTTTTATCAGATTAATTTGTCATGAAACAACAATGGCCTCATCTCATGAAACTGCTTATCAGTCTATTGTTCACTTACTTTTGTGTGTCTGAAAATGAGTTAAAGCTGAAAGTCTGTGCCTCAATTGCATATTGATTGTTTGATTTGAAATCCACTGTGATGGTGTATAGAGGCAAAACTATCAACTGTATCGTTGTCCAAATACTTTCAGAACTGATTTAATTCGTCACATATACTATGTATAGGATTATTCTTAACAACTCACAATTCTACCTCAAAAAATCCTGTGGCGTTGCAACATCTGTGCATCTCTACACATAACCAGGTGTTCAGTTCAGTTCAGTTCAGTTCATTTTTATTTCAAACATTTCAAACATGTGCCTTCACAATCATTACAAAATATCATTCCATTATTTGTTTGAAAAGGAGTAGGCTGAAGTATTTACTTATTTGTCCCTACCCCCTCAAGTTTTACCTCTCATTCATTTAATTTTCTTTTGTCTTAAATTAAACAAACAACATATGAAACATATGAAGTAAAACAAAACATAACATACATAAATCAAAAACAAGAAATTAGCAAGCCCCACCACAGTATAGTTTCTTTCATATGAAAAATACAGAATGTGTATATTTGCAGATACACAAGTTATGGAAAAACAACAAAACAAAACAAAACAAAAAAAACAAAAAAGAACCGCAACACCATTACCAGCAACATTACCATCCTGGGTTAACCCCGTTTTCTTCATTCTTATACTTATTTAAAATTAGGTTTTTATATTTTACTTTAAACTGTTTTATGTTTTGACTGTCTTTTATTTCTTCTGTTAGACTGTTCCATAATTTAACTCCTGCAATTGAGATTGACATAGTTCTTAAAGTTGTTCTAGCACTTTGTATTTTTAAATTCCATTTCCCTCTTAAGTTATACCCACCTTCTCTTTCTATGAACAATTTACAGATTTCTTTGGGAAGCAATTTATTTCTGACTTTATACATTATTTGCGCTGTTTTAAGCTTCACCAAGTCTTGGAATTTAATAGCTTGCATTTTGACAAAGAGTGCATTTGTATGGTCCCTGTACCCTACATTATTTATTAATCTAATGGCCCTTTTCTGTATTATAGTTATTGTTTGTGTGTTACTTTTGTATGTGTTTCCCCAGACCTCTACACAGTAGCTCATATATGGCAGTAGTAAAGCACAGTATAAAATGTGCAGTGCTTTCTGATCCAACATATGCTTTGCTTTCCCCTGGACGGCAATGCCCCGTGCCAATTTCCCCCGAACATAAGTAATGTGTGGCTTCCAACAGAGCTTGTGGTCAATGATCACCCCAAGAAATTTTATTTCATTTATTTCATTTACTCTTTCTAAATATACATTGTCAACACATATTTCTACTTCGATGTTTTTCTTTTGGTTTCCAAACAACATAAATTTGGTTTTATCGAGATTCAATGATAATTTATTTATATCAAACCACTTCTTTAATATCGTTAATTCCTGTGTGATCATTTCAAACAGCTTTTCATACAGTGCAGAAATGATGCATATGCCCATGTATCATTGTGTATATAGTAACATGTCACTGTAGATTTAGCTGCATTTTTCATTTTGTTCTATTTATTATATCAGATAGCTATCACGCCTGTTCTGTTCTGTTCTGTTATAGTCTATAGAAATCTAATAGATGTTTTCCAACACATACAGTGCATGAATTCCAACAAAAACAATTCATTTTAACCATAAGCTACACTAATCTATCACAATATTTTCACACTTGTAACACTACCACTGAGTTAAGTCCATAGTGGCATAAAGTCAGTGAGAACCAGTGTGCTAGCATGTGTCGTTTAATGCACCATTATTCTGTTGTATCACTCACCAGTAAGTCCAGTTGTGTTGACAGGCTGACGGTTTCTATTATGATAGTACCACGTTACCATTTCTGCACTGACCACACACAACCCTCATAATTCATGCTGTCAGTTTGATGAAGGAACTAGTGTAGACTTTGTTTGCCCCCTTTTTAGTCCCCTCTGAGCACTTATTGCTCACTGTGCTGAAACTGTTAAAGCCTCCAGCAATCAGTCTGTCTCATTTGGCTTGAGTTACATATCAGAAGGACGTGGCACTGGAGAAAAAATGCACAGGCCTTCTCCTTCGGACAAAATGCAAAACAATACATTGCTTTTCCAAGATCTAACCATTCTAAAATCGTTAAGATACATAAATATGAGCACTAAAGTCTAAAAAGTATTACCAAAAGCTTAAAGTACTATACTGTTTGCTTGTGCAAATTTAAAGACAGAGAAAAATAGAAAGTAGACTATGCCACTTAAAAGCATATTTATGAAATTATCAACCCATATGATTAAATAAATACAAAAAATAATAATTGTCCTATATATTCAGATAATTATTTATTTAATTGAGTACATCTAATTTCTAATGTGCATATTTGTGTTTGTGTGTTGTTGGATCAATACAGAAGATGAGTGCCTTTAAAAGCTTTATTATTGGTTTTACTGCTTGTCTGCAGTAGGTTTTTAGCAAATTCACATTAAGTACAGAGCAGTATATGTATTTGTATACAAGGAACAGTGATTTTCAGATGTGTACAGCTCAGTCCTGGTTCTGCTATGAGTCACTATGAGCTACATTACCAGGGATTTACCCTCAAAAGAAAGCCTTTTACGCACAACCCTCATTTCATGGTTACTTTTAGCCCTCAGAATCAACAAATATTATTCAGGAAAAAGCATCCATATTCAATTGCAGCTTCTGATAGAAGGACACACATACATTTTATTGTGTTTACCATCTTTTGGTACAATGAAGAAAGAGCTTTCAAGGAAGGTCATTCTATTGTGGTGGATATCATTGAGCAAAACTATTAAACTAAAATAATCCCCTTAAGCATCATAAAACCAAAGCAGAGAAGAGGCCCTACAGTTATTCAAGTGCTCTGTTTCCTGCAGTTTCCAAGAAGAAAAAGACTTAATTTACCAGATTAAAGTTTATATTGACAGTTTCGTGTGAAACATTTTGTTATTGGTCAGGAAAGCTTGTAAGGTTTTAGGCAAAGAGCTTTAACTCTCACATTAGCAAATGAGCTGGTGCAAATTTTTAAGACATTCAAGACAAATGAGGCTTAAATCACTCTATCAGCCTAGTTCCCCCCTTGAAAGATGTGCCTTTATGATATATAACCTATGCAGTGCAATAGTATATCACATATACACATGTAATAGTATTTATGAATATTGGTACAACTATCGGTTAGTGGTTAATATAACAGATTATTAACCGATTATATATAACTGATAATTACATATAATCGATTAATGACTTATTTAGGAAGAATGGTTTTTAATTAAATAATCCGTTAAATGTTTTAGGAAGGCAAAATACTCTCATCTTATTACAGCTAGCAGACAGCTGATTTAGCTTAGCAGGCAGCTAGCTTAGCTCACAAGTTTAATCAATAACAAAGAAAAGTACCGTAGATTACCATTAGCCATGTTTATTTTTCTAGACAGTATTTCAACTACATTTTGTTCAATTTGCAGAAAGGCCTAAAGTTAAACAAACAAACATGCAGCTTATGTAAAATTTAAAACCATCAATAGGAATGTGTAGACGCAGACGTGGACGTTTTCCCGCCACTGATGTTTTTTTTCCTTTTGTAGGTATGTGTACAACTATATTGTATATCATGTGACATTGTTTGACTTTGTATTTGTTGCATTTTAATGTGTTCACTGTATGTGGTGGATACTTTGGCTGCCAGTCTAAGAACCAGTGGCTTAGCATGAACTGGAACCGCTAGCTTGTTTTGCATTTCTCTCTTTCTATTTCCATTGAATTGAAAACACGAAAAGTTTGTTTTTAAATGTGTGATAGAAATTGAAGGAGCTTGGCTTGACTGGTCTAGTTCTGTCTAAAGATAATAGCTGAAGCGGTATGGTGCACAACCTCCTGCAACAATGAATCTAGTTATTTTTAGGTTTTCCCAGAGGCAATACTTGTTCCTGTCTTTGTAGCTTCATTTATTACATTCCATATAGTAACACCCATTGTATCGCTCATGGCATCTAATTCTTAGCAAGAAAGGGGATAAAAATGTTATATCATTGTTTCGTTTTAGTATTGTTTCTTTAGTGTCCCTAAAATCTAATCTTTTGAATGATATTGCAGCTTATTATTTTAATTATGCTTTAACCTAAGGGTTACTTGGCTGGGTGTCTAACTGGAGCATTAGAATCTGTTTAATCCTGAACTATATGAAATGTAGATTGAATTTAGTCTTTTTCTTTATGTTAGTAGAACTGAATAATTTGTTAACTGCCTTAATGAGGCGTGGCTGTTCTTTTGTTCCTTTTGTCAACAGCCCTAGAATTGTAATATAGTCCTGTTCACATACAAGTATTATACAGTGGCCACTTCCAGGCTTTAACTAAGATAAAATGTAGAAAAAGACAAATTATTTACAATTGAAATCAATAAAAAATAATATTTACAAGTTACAAAAAAATACAGTATAGCTAAAAGCAAAAATCACATTAGCCGCCTGGAAAGGCATTTGTGATGCAAAATGTAAATACATGATTACACATTTAAGTGCTACAATCTATAGGACAAAAACAGAAATATAATACCATGTACAGTTGTTATTTGAGAATTAAATACAACAACCCTTACAGAGTAATGAGAATACCTTCATTTAAAGTAACACTACAGCATGAAGCTCAGTATGCTAGCGATTAGTGACAATCTGTACTCAGTAGCAACTGAGGTTGGTGAGGACGAGGATTTTATGTAGCAAGCTAATTAATCCTTCAAAAATTCTCCAATGAAAAAAAAATCCAAAGAGTTGAAGCTTTAAATATCAACATAAACACAAAATTGAATATGTTTTGATAAATCCTAACCAAGCTGGCAGAACAAAACACAATGCAGAGAGCGCATAATGCACTGAAGAGATGAATGCATACAATTAAACAGTCTAATTAATGCAACTGCCGATTCCTGGGTTTCCCCTTTACATTTAAGTAATCCAAAACTTTTCCACTTGCCCTTGTCTGAATTCATCCCACATCCTTCAACTTGTGTCTCCACTGACTTGCCTTTTATCCGGAGGTCATTGTTCCCAAACAAAGAAGAAACTAGACACCCTCTTCTTTTTTTCTTTCTCTGTCTTATTAGTCTGTTTGAAGGATTGTCAGTTGCGAGAATCATTGCCCTGGATAAACACAGTCTCCTTTGTGTTTTTGTTAGTTGTAGGGTGCTATAACAAATCAAATAAATGTAATATCACAGTTAAATGAGACACCCTGAGAAATTAAGAGAAAAAATTGAAAATCCTGTCATTTTTCTTTTGCTTCCTAATCATTTACAGCAGTTTATTTACCGGATAACTGGCTGACAATGAGTTGCTACTTTGTGCATGCTGTTTACTGTTAATGTAGTATTTCATTATCTACAGCGCAAATTACAAATCATATAATTGTTAACATAATTAGGCACACAGATATCTAATATTGGCTACTATTAATGACAACAAACAGTATATGGTCCCTTTGTCACAATGTTCCATACCATATATGGCAGGATCTGATCATTTCTGTGTCCTGTACTATGAACAAGACTGTAAATGCATACATGAGCTAACTGTGTATGCGTTTGTGTGTGTATATGTACACTACATGCATGCAAACCTAGATACTGTATTTGGGTATCTATTTCAAGTATGTCTATATCTGGCGTGTGCATTTGCCTGCATATCTACATATTGTATACATGGTTGTTACTTATGTTTTGAATTCTAGGTCTTTCCCTTTTCTGGGTCAGCATGGAGTCTCTCTCTGAGTTTCTGTTAGGTAGACAGGTCTGAGCACACAGGCTGGAGTCACGTTGCCTCCATCAGTGACCTGGCCCCACAGTCAGCCCCAAAGTCCAGGCAGTTAGCACTTGCTGGGGGAAAAAAGGAGTCCAGAAGCCGATTAAGAGGAAGCTGACACTGAGATAAACGCTACTGCTCCATCTCTTAGATCTAATACAAATATTTAAAAGGACGGTAAAAGTTTTTTTTTCCTTCCTTTTTTTTTGGAAAGAGAACAAGTTCATTGAAATGTATCCAAACATCACTTCCTCAGGTTGTCACATTTGCAAAGATCCAGACATTCAGTGGTATGCAGGCCTCGTCCAGTAGGAGTAACAGGTTCAAGCCATTTGTCAACTTAAATTTAAACAGTGTACTTAAACATGGCATTAAAACGATATAACTTGTGAGTTAGTGTCTGAGGAAAATCTTTGGTAGCAGAGATGGGAAAGTACAACACAGACTTATGAAAGGGTAGCAATGGCTGGATGAAGATAATATTAAAGATGCAGAGGACCAAACTGGAGAAAGAATAAGAGTCAAGATTTAAAAAAAAACCTTAACTTCAGGCAGGTAGATATCCAGTGGAGTAATTACAGACATTTGTTTTTTAAGCTTCTTTCTTTGCAAATTTGCTGTATATTTTGTGGATAAATGCAGATTTGGTTTCACATAGCGATATCTATCTGTCAGTGTTTGTCTGATTCCCTGTATTATCCCTTAATTTGACATGATTTTTCTGGATTCACAGCACTGGATCATCACTGTGATTGGTAGCTTCATAAGTGAATATAGCGTAGAGGAATAGGAGGCCACAGAGGAATATTTTAAGGTTCAGGTGTTAACATGTGAAATCACTGTTGAGCTTTAAAAATAAACAAAAATCACACTACAGAAGTGGCTGTTGTTTTAGCGGCACTTGGGCTGAGCACCAGGCTCTGAGCGACGTCTTCACGATTGATTTTGCGCAGCGCCGTGCACAGAGCTTCGATGCTGGCACAGTCCTTTCCCGCCCAGTCAGACAGGAGGGCACAGACCGGATGCTCTTCCTGCTGGAAGGTCGCGATCCGCTCCTCCTCGTATCCGAGAAGAGCTGCCAAGCTGCTCCAGTCGCTGTCGTGCATGTGGTCGCAGTCTTCTCCGTCCGCAGCCCTAAACAGCAGCTTCTCCACTTTCTCTCTGGTGTGGAGGGGAAGAAGCAAACAAGGCTCTTCATCGATGTTGACGACTGCAAAAGGAAAAAAACAAACACAATTATGCATTTTTATTTAAGTTTAAGCACACAGATAACAGCATAATATCTTATTGAACAAAGAAAATATTTTATTCACTTGATGTGATCCACAGAGCGATGGCAGCTGTGCACAAATAACTACAGGACTGTGAGTCATCATTACTAATCGGATTACTTTCTAAATATAGTTTTTATGCAGACAGTACATTCTTTGTCAATATCAGTGTCAAACAACAAGCTCTGATTCACTTTTAATGGCTATTAAATGAAGAAAATGCTTCTTGTTCCCAACTTATTCACCTTGCTCTGACAGATCATGGTTTTAGGACTCATCACTTTGTCCTGTGCAATAATAACTCCGGCAGCAAGGGACTTCACTCTTTAATATTTATAAAAGCGGTCTGTATATTTCAGATGGCTTTTGCGGTTTAAGTAAATTCATTGCCCTACAATATCTCAGGAGTGCCTCATTAATAAAATTCCCAGAGCTTGCCAAACTAAAATGACTTATTTATGGTTTCATGCCTTTACTGGCAGCCAAACTGCAGTTTGTACAGCCAGACTGACATAGTGTATGGTGTTGAATAGGACAGAAAACATTATGATGACACTCTGACATCACTTCATTTTTTTACTATGAGCTTTTTGTGTAAAATTTCTTATGATTTTGAAAGTTTTGTGAGGCTTTGATGATTTTGATCTTTGAACTCCATATGATAATTAGTTCATCCTCATCCGTCAAATCCCTGATTGAAATAATTATTACTGCACAGGTCCAAGTGATGAGTCCCAAAACCGTGACATATAAGAGCAAGGTGAATAAGTTCAGAACAAGAAGCATTTTCTTCATTTAATCCCCATTAAAGAAGAATCTGACAAATCTGCACAGTCTGCATACAAACTATAGAAAGCAAAGGTTTGTTTCGAATTTAACCTCGTAATGCGACACGTATCATATTTGATACATTAGTTCTTGTGAGGTTCTGAGACCTCTACATCATCAATGTAGAAAAAAAATGCACAAAAAATGCAAGATTTAGTAATTATAATACATTTTTATTGTCGGAAGGTTCAATAAACAATCCAGTGTAAAAAAAAAAAAGAATTTTCTGTCAATTGTCTAATGGTTGTTTACAGGGTCAAAGAAATGTACTCAGAGATATTCCACTTATGAGAATGGGACTAACAGAGTTGATGCCTTCAGCTGTTCACCTCTATGTGATTTAAAAATAGATCACATGGTTTCCTTGGCTGATTTTTAATTAAGCTCTATTTATTTTTTATTTTCATTTAACCTTTATTTGTTCAGGTAATCTCACTGAGACTCAATGTCTCATTTACAAGAGAGACCTGCTTCTAAACTGAATAAGCCTGTGCAGGCTATGGGTGCGCCTTACAAGAAGTGAACATTAACATTTTAAGTAACTACAAGAAAAGAATCCATCATTGGTCCCAATACTACAGATTACACTTTAAGATATCAAATCTACTTCTAATTGTGTTTTTCCAAATATAAACAGGCTTTTCAGGACCTGATCTGCTAAAACAACACTGAAGGTCTGAAGGCTTCATCGCTGTTGTAATCCTCTCCTGCTGATTTGCTACAGTAAGTAAGTTTTCCTGAGAGAGGGGAGGGTGGGCCTCTTTTCGTAAGACACTGACACTGTTTAGGGTGCAGCCTACGGTTTACTGAAACCCAAATTTCTGGTTTGCTGTCCATCAGACTTATCATATGTTTACACCCAGTTTAAGCACATTAGTTTGATAAATGAGGGCTATCGTGTTTCTCAGCGCTATGACAGCGGCCCCTGTGTCGTTATACTGTGGATGAGTTTTAACCTGTTTGTGCCTGATTCTGGCCCTGCTGCTCCTGCAGACTCTGGCTGTCCACAGAAATGCCACTGTCACTGTGTAGCTTCTCCCCCTCGGGTGACGGGGTCTGGTTCGGGTTGGGGGTGCAGTTGTTGGCTCCTTGCTTATTCTGCTTGCAGCTGTTCCACCTGTATGTGAACGAATCAGCACAGAGACTCATCATACCAGAACTCTTAACACACAAACCGGTTTCCCCTTTTTAAATTATGTTACGTACACAGCATATAATCAGTGAGCTGCAGCTGGATTATAACTGTATGGGTTCAGTATGAGTATCTTTCACGTACACTGTTAGAGCAGGCCTACTGTGTTGTTGTGTGTCTCCATAAGGCTGCAATATGGGTGTTTTTCTCATTTACCGGAATTTAGCTCCTTTATTTCTATTGTTATTCGTGTCTTCGCTGGACATAGTGTTTACCAGTCTCATTACCCTTTTAATAAAATCTTATTAATATTATTTTTTTAACCCAAACATTTTCAGCCATTTCTTGGAATGATACCATTTTCATGTAGCCATTTATTCTACAGTAAATATGAAAGTAAAACATAACAGATCTCATCATAGCACAGATGACTTCTGCACTAACCTCTCACAAGATTTTGAGGAAACTTGACCTTGAGGTCAAGGTCACTGAGATTCAAATTCATCTGAGATTTTCAGTAGATTCTGTAGGCTGAGGGGCAAAAAACTACAAACCCATATCAAATTCGATTCCACTTCATCTAACTGTGCACCTTTCAACTGCTTCTAGCATTAACGCTCCCGCTACTTTTAGATCTCTTCCTGGAAGTTGTGTCAAAACACTGACCGTTCAACATAAATTTTATGATTGATGTCCAACAAAAGCAAAACAAAAATGCTGTTAGTGTGTTTGAGGCTCACCCTGAAATAGAAGATAATCTAATCCAAGTGGCCATAGCTTCCAAGCACTAGGGATGGGTATCGTTTAGGTTTTATCCGATACCAGTACCAAACCGGTACTTTTGAAATGGTGCCGGTGCTTAAACGGTGCTCAAACCGGTGCTTAAAGAATGAAGAACACAAACCTTGTCCAAAAACCTCTCATGTTTAGCTGTTTCCCACTTTCTTTTGCTGTGAAGTACAGCCAGACTTTTGACCGCTTCGCCTTGGGCGTTTTTAATCTGTAGCTCTGCTCTAAAAGAACGTACGTACCTGGGCCCGCCTGCTACGCTTGCAAAGGTAAAATGATTGGCTGGAATCCAAAGTGTATGACATTTCAGGAAAATAAAGCACCGAAATGTGCGCTGCTTTTCGGTCTGGTTACTACCGTTTATGTCAGAACCGGTGCTATAATGGCACCGGATACCGGTACCCATCCCTACCAAGCACTGTTTTAAAGTAGATGAGGGCAAATTTAATCAGATATGATTTTTCCAAATATTTCTGTAGCTCATACCTAACTGCACACTCAGACTAATGCGTTTATTTTTCCTATCAGCTTTTATTCCCAGGTACAGTAAGGTTAGGTTGTCACCGTAGCACACATATGTAGCGAACCAAAAAAAGGACCTGAATAGGTGCGTTCTACATTTCTGCACATATCAGATGATGACAATGCATATAAGTCCTCATTCGCCCCAAACCCAGTAGTGTAACTGAGGTGAATTGAGTGATGCTTTTCTCCTCAAGACTGAGAAGCTGTCTTTTATAACTCAGACTTATATTCCAAAAGGTAAAATTGTGAATGCTTTAAAGCATTTGAGAAAGACACATGACTTACAAATGCTGCTATCTTCTCTGCGCTAGTTTAAAATAGACTGAAGGAAAGTGAAAAACTGTTCTGTAATTCTTTAATTCTTTTTGGAAAACATGGATGCCTCATCCTCCAGACTAAAGAGGAGAGGGACCATCAGTAGAAAAGTCTGATGGTAAGAGGGCGGCATTCATGCCTGTGGAACTGGCGACATACATTCTGGAAAGGCACCATCTGTGCTGGAAGGCATATAAATACTTTAGAGCAGCGTATGCCCCCATCCAGATGGCGTCTTTTTCAGGGAAGGTCTTCCATATTTAAGAAACACAATGCTAAACAGCACACTGCATCTATTAAAACAGCATGACTTCATAGTAGAAGAGTCTGAGTGCTGAGCTGGCCTGCCTGCAGTCCAAGCCTTTCACCAACTGAAAACTTAGAGTCTCATGAAGGGAATAAAAATAATACAACAAAGATAACCCAGGACTGAGCAGATGGAATCTGTATCATACACGAATGGGACAAAATTCCTCTCTCATTTACGCATTTACAGACTGATTATAAAAGAAGAGGTGACACCTCTAATTTGAGATCAGAGTTGTAAATCATTGTATTCTGGGTTTGTTTGTTTTTATATTTTACCCAGTGTGCCATATTTTTGGGAATGAGGGTCATAAATGAGCATCAGGTTTTAGTTATGATTTAGGCTTTATGACATTGACAGATGCCAAAATTTGAAGTTTCTGAAACTCTGCTTTTTTCTTGTAGTTGCAGTGGGTCATCAGGTACCTTGAGATGGCATTTTGCTCAATATGTCTACTTTTCAGTGTGTTTCCTGCTTAGTCCTCACCTCTTGAAGATGATGAAGGCCACTAATCCAACAACAACAGCTGCCAGGATGGAGCAGTAGATGGGGATGAGTTTATCATTCAGACCCTTGTAGAACTGCTGCTGGGAATCACCACTAGTGGTGGTGGTGGTGGTGCTGCTGCTGTCTGTGGGGACCTCTGGTACGGGTTCATATGTTAAGTCATCAATGGTAGTGGGGGGGAAAGTAAATAGAGACCCTGTGGTGGACTGACCTGTAAAGGACAAATATGCACAGAGAGAAATTCTTGAGTTTTGTGAAGATAGAACAGCAACAGGAAATTAAAACATTCACAGTTTTGTTAAACATTTATTTTTGACCACTTGGATCATTTACCATTAAAAAGAGAAAGCTGGCAGTTTTAATACTCAGAAGGCCATCCCTGTGTTGAACGTCAGTCCAGTATTTCCTTTCCCTTATCTTTGTGATTGTGCTGTGGCTAGAGCTAATTACTTAAGAAATATCAAAAAATATATTTTATTTATGATTGAAATTCATCTAAACTTTTATTGCATGTCTTGCCATTACGGGAACAAAAATCTACTTCATAATATTATATACATATTATATTATATAATTAATATCATAATCTACACATAATCTACACATTATCATGTGCAGTACTGACACAATATCAATGCTTCATTTCAAAAATTATAATGAAAAAATGCAGTTTTTCCCTCTTCTGTCCTTCTTTCAGTGTCATGGAATATTTTCATCACTTCCTCATGTCTTAGGTTTCTATTTCATATTTGTCACATTTGTCAGATCATCATACAAATGTTATATTGGATTTAATATTTGATTTTATATCTGACAAAGATAACCCAAGTAAATTTAAAATGTATTTTTTAAAATAATGATTTTATCTGTGATGACCAGAGCTTTTGGAAAGCTGGGTTAAGCCACAAACAGCACTGATTACTACCAGACCTGTTGATTCAACAAATCTAAACTCAAGATTAGTTAAGAAACAAAGTCATTGACACCTATCAGTCTGGAAAGAGTTACGAAGACATTTCTAAGGCTTTGGGACTCCAGTGAACAACAGTGAGAGCCGTTATACACAAATGTAGAAAAGTTAAAAAACTGGTGAACCTTCCCAGGAGAGACCGGCCTACCAAGACGCATTCAGGAGGTCACAAATAAACCCTGAACAACAGAACTGCAGGCCTCACTTGCCTCAGTTAAGGTCAGAGTTCATGATTCAACAATAAGGGCAGGGATAGCTCAGTAGGTAGACTGGTGACCCCATGATTGGAAGGTCAGGGGTTCAAATCCACTGAACGGCTACCCTGAGGTACCCTTGAGCAAGGTATCGTCCCTACACGCCTGCTTAGTGGCTGCCGACTGCTTCACTGAATGAATGGGTCAAATGCAGAGAGAGTAATTTCCCCACGGGGATCATTAAAGTATGCATTATTATTAAGAAAGAGGCAAAAATGGCATCCATGGGAGAGCTCCAAAGAGGAAACTACTGCTGACCAAAAAGGACACAAAAGCTTGTCTCACATTTGCCTAAAAACAATTTCAATGATCCCCAAACCTTTGGAAAAATATTCTGTGAATGAAAGAAAAGTTGAACATTTTAGAAGACTTGATCCCTGTTACATCTGGTATAAAACTAACATAGCATTTAATAAAAAGAACATCAGAGCAACAGTCAAACATGGTGGTGGTAGTCTGATGGTCTGAGGCTACTTTTTTGCTTCAGGACCTGCATGACTTGCTGTAACGATGAATTCTGCTCTCTACCAAAACATCCTGGATGAGAATGTCCAGCCATCAGTTTATTCCCTGAAACTCAAGCTCACTCGGGTTATGCAGCAGCACAATGATCCAAGAAACATCAGCAGGTTTACCTCAGAGTAGCTCAAAAACAAAATGAAGGTTTTGGAATGACGTGGTCAAAGTCTGGGCTTAAATCCCGTTGAGATGATCTGGCATGACATTAAACAGCCCATTAATGCAGGAAAACCCTCCGATTAAAACAATTCTCCAAAGTAGAGTGGGCCAAAAATCCTCCACAGTGATGTGAAAAACTCATGGTCAGTCATCACAAATGCTCGATTGAACTTCTCACTGCCAAGGTGTGCACAACCAGTTATTAGGTTTACGGGGCAATTACTTATTTAAATGTGTACTAATACGAAACTACCCCATTTATAGACTGAGAGCTGTTACACAAAGTCTTCTGAGCATTGTGTAACAGTAATTGTAAATTATATCTCAGTAGAAGGACTGGTAAACACATCTGCGGTCTGCTAACACAAGATAGGGCACTTCTTATTTCCAAAAATAGAAATACAACTTTCTGCTTCCTCTATAAAAACTGAGAGGAAATGCAGAGTGAGATTTAAACTCTGAGTTTGTCAAGCAGCAACGCATGACACAAACTCACCTATTCATTCTTGAAATTAAATTATTGATTTAAACAGATTTAACTGTGCTGCAGCTCGGGTCAGTGCACTTTTGCTCAAATCGGAAACGCTAAAAGTGACCTCACAACATAAATGAATTTCAAGAATTAACTTCATTTCTAATGAAATCAAATCAAAGGATTTTGTTATTTGGAAAAGAAAAACAGCAACAAACACATCCAGACCAAGGTTGTTTTTTCATAAATAGTAGCAGTTTGTTTGATACTCCACGGACTAGGACATTCCCAGCACAGCAATGTGACCGGAAAATGGTTTGCAAAGTTTAAATATAGCTACAGATACAAGTGGTAACTTGGCAGATCACATATTTCTGTGTTACTTTTACTGTTTTGCCTCTTTTCACCACAGCAAGTGTAACAATAAATACTTATTATGCTGACAAACACAACAAGCACTCCCACAACACTTGGTCATACCCCATCCTCCACCCTCCCCTCTCCCCAGGGAGCCATTAACGATGGTAAGAGCAAGTTGGTCCATCCAGTCCTGCCCACATTCCTCCAACCATTAGCAGACACATTCGCTCCTCGCCGCGGATGCGGAAACCTATCCTCGCCTGTCACTTACTTACAGTTACTCACAGCATGGACAGGAAATCAGGCTGTTGGTTTCAGAGGGCTCTAAATACCTCAGGAGAGCCGCTGAGTGCAAGGCATCCATTTTTTACTAATGAGGCGAAAACATTTTTAATGAGAGCTAACTTAGATCGATGTGCTGAGCTGCTGCGGGGATTTTAGCTGAAGGAAATTTGAGGAAGCACTTTATGGTAACAACAATTAACTGAACATCAAATCTACGTCGATGATTCTTAATCATTAACCTTTAAGGCCACAGCTTTTTCTCACTAACTTGTCTTAGGATGACACTTGTGCCCCATTAACCTGAAGCCTATGAGCTGTAAATGTAATTCTCAGTGCCGTACTCATTTGACACTTGACACACAGCGAAAACATTTGTTTTGTGTGCAGTTTTTTTTTAACCCTGCTAGGTATTTACAAGCAGCCCAGATGCCTGTTTGTCTTCGTGTTACCTTGTTATTGTTGGTTCTTTGCCAGTTTTGCCTCCTGCTTAGCTCAGTAAGCCACATGCTTCTGTTTCCGGTGCTTTAACTCACTTAACACGACTTACTTGAAACCATTTTCGAGTATTGTTGCCAAAGCCACAACATTCCTGGTCTTCACGCTTCCATATACTAACTCATCTTGCTTGTTGCATTTAAAGCCAAACTGTAAAGATCTTGGAAACTTTGCATATATAGTGCTTTTTTGTGGCTTTATGGGGAGTTGCACAATACTAGAGATCTAGTAGCATCAGAGACAGCTGAAACCTAGATTTACAGATGAGGCTCTAAAAACTTGAGGCTCATCATCCATCCAGTTCAATAACTTTTGGAAAGTCTGTATCATCATTTTTTTTTTATCCCATTCATATGTACTGATAGCTAACAAGACTTTGTAAATCTGGCATCCTGCTCTCATTGATATGTAAAGGAAAAAGTATGGATGACAGAAACAAAACAAAACAAGAGCCAGTTATATTATACGTGTGTGGGTTGCTGCTAAACTGGTGGATATATTATACCTTTATGAGTGGATGAAGTGCCTAAGAAATAGTATACATATAAACAGGCTTCTGGTGAATCACTACAAGATATCATGTTGCTTCCTGCCCTCTTCAATACTAGGTACCACACCATAGAGAATACACACACACACACACACCACCATCACCGCCACCGTTACCACCATAGCGTGTTTGTTTCTACTTTCTTTACTTTCCAACACACACGTGCGCACGCTCACACAAAATCAGACACCGTCCCATGACAGAGAGCTGCTTTGTCCGGCTAAAAATATGTCCTCTCTCCATCGTTCCTCTTTATCCTTCAGTCTTTTCCCCACATTACATCTGGCTACACTTTTACTCATTCCTACTGGGCAATTCCTTTTCTGTCAGTCACTCCTATGATCATTTAGACCAGGGGTGTCCAACTCCAGGCCTCAAGGCCCGGTGTCCTGCAGGTTTTAGATGTGTCCTTGATCCAACACAGCTGATTCAAATGGCTAAATTACCTCCTCAACATGTCTTGAAGTTCTCCAGAGGCCTGGTAATGAACTAATGATTTGATTCAGGTGTGTTGACCCAGGGTGATATCTTAAACCTGCAGGACACCGGCCCTCGAGGCCTGGAGCTGGACACCCCTGATTTAGAAGTTTTTTAATGTTGTTTTAATCATTCTTATTATTTTCAGTTTTCATGTGGATGATGAGCACTCTTGTGTAAGCAGGCAGCACTCTCAATCTGCACAAAGCTTTAATAATAAGCTGTTTTCAATATAAGGCAATGGTGGCAAAGGGAAGCTGCTTCACTGGCATTATTTGTCTTCCCTCCCATCTTTTATCAGTGTATTTTTAATCTTTATTGTAAATGCTAGGTATATATATCGCATACAGGATATTATTTGTCTCACAGTTTAAACCAGGGGGGTTCCTCCGGTAAGAGCGCGGCACGCCTGTCATTAAAACTATAAAAGTTGAAAGCTGCGGAGACGTCAAAATGACAGGCTCAGTCGGTTTTGAATTATCAAAACAATTATTATATTTATTGTTAAGCATTATCTGGCTGTTAGTGAAATTACCAGAGTTGTCTCGCTTGCTTTGTCTGATAGTGATTCACTTGTGACAGGAAATCCAGGCTCTTGTGCACATTAAGCGTGTAATAAGAACCTGTTGGTCTGTGCCCTTTACATAAGTACTATATAAGAGCAGCAGGACTGTGCATGCAGCTTGTGTTCACAGCAGCTGTGTGCTTGTTTGTGTGTGTGCAGCCACACCTGAGCTGAACTCGTCATTCCAACCGCTTGCGGACTCGTGCAAACAGGTGTTGCTGCAGTTTCAACACCGTATACTTTAAAGCCTGACTTATGATTTAGTCACAAAAGACAGGAGGGGCTCAGTTTGCCTTTCTGTAACTGCATTCCACCTGACTGCAGCCATAACAACCACAAATCCCTGCACATCAAAACCTGAAAAGACATTTGTATATTATTCATTATTCATTAAATGAACCACAACTGTTTTTATAATAGTTGTTACAAATACAAACAAAGCAATGCCCTTCAAATACTGCAGAATGCTGTTACTCTTGTTTTGTCAATCTGTCTTTTGGCCTCTGGCTCACTTCCTACTGTATGCAACCCATCTACTCCTTCTGCACACATGCCTTAGACACACCCATGAATGTAGAGAGTGCCTGCGTGTGGGCACGTCTTTCTGCGTGTGTGTGTGTGTGTGAGTGACTGTTCTGCTGCAGAAAGTGATCAGCACTCGTAGAGGTCAACCAGAGAAACCCGAGAGTGCAGAGGAGTAACTCCATCGCTTTTATCGACCAGGCCGCATTCTCAGCATCTGCTCCTGTGCTCCACTCTCGCCAGCTTTCTCCATCTCGTTCTCTCCTGCAGCTCTTTATTTGTTTTCCAGTGTACTAATCTCATGCTGATGCATTTTCTCTTGTGCAGCTGCTTTCAACTGGTTGATCACTACCCTTAATGTAGAAACAAGTCTGTTTTTTTCCTACAATTTCAAATGACACATGCAAAAATTCTTAAAATGGCAAAAAGGTTGCGGTGGAAGGAGAATCCAGATATAGAGACAGGTGCAGTGGAGGTAACACACTCCCAGCTTTTGATTTGAAGATTGGAGTTTGAGTCCCATCGCAACTTCCTTTAATAGCTAATAGTTATACATTTAAAAGCTATTATGTTCAAGTTTTACTTTACAGTAAGGTCAAGCACTCAAAAGACTTAGGAAGAGTTAGGGAAATTCACAATCAGGTAAAATCTGGGTCAAAGTAAAACCTTTAATGTGTTAAACACACCGTCAAAAGGTGAAACTTTAACTGAAGTGCTTATGCAAAATCAGTTGCTCGTCACAGCCTGCATGACTTTATCACCTGTAAAGAATTTCAAAATGATAAATTGTAGAAAAGTGACAAAACTGCCTTTTTTTTCTCACACTGACAATAATAAAGTACACTTTCTTTCTTTCTTTCTTTCTAATGTAACAAATGACCCAATGCCGCAAAATTACATTAATGTCTCTCTTTATTCAATAATTCAGCCCTAGGCAGCTTTAAAGATAATATCAGTGAGAGAGAGGCTCAGTTTGGCAGAGACACATGCAATAAATCCCGATGAGGACAAAAGCCCGAGTCTCTGAGCAGAACTTTTGGCAACGAAACGACGACACGAGCGAAAGCGCAAGTGTTGTGGTCACCCTTGCCACCAGAACTGCTCACTCATGCCAAATCACCTCTGAAGGTTTTTCCTGGAATCTCCGGGGCAAATTCCAGAATGATGACAGGAAAGTGAGTCAATCCCACACTGACAGCGAAGAAAAAGACGCAGTCAACTTTAAGATCTCCTTCATTGTTACAATGCTCATACTGTGTGGAGAAGGGTGCAAAGGGGTTAAAGAGAGGAGGTCAGCTGCAGCCATACAGAGATACAGAGATACAGGCCTGTGGATGTGAAGGGGACCAAGCTTTGGCAACACAATGAGTGACTGTGCAATACAAAGACAGTGAATTGTTTAGTCACTGGGGCTGGGGATTCTTCACAGCCACTGATGTGGTGATGCCTTGGACGCAGGAAATCGGGAATGTTGATGGCATTTTGTCATCCGTGGTTTCCCCAATTCATAGCCTGCTCTTTATCCTTATGGGGCCAACCAAACACTAAACTTCTCCCATACAGGAGTGCCATCCCATCCAATCATAGCTTAGCAAATCATAACGAAACAAGGGCCTGTCAACCGTTTCAATATCGTTACCCATTAAAGTGGTGCACGTGTTCCTCCAGACTTGATATTTTAAAAGTCTGGGGGATTTTCGTTATTGAAAAGCAAAAATACACGGGATGTTAGTGTGTCAGCGCTGACGCTTCAGCCACTGTGTGGAACCAAGATAAGAAAATAAACAGTTATAACAAAAGACCCCAGAAAAGATCATAGTTTGATCAATTATAAGCTCAAAAGACTTTTCATTTGTATTGAGAAATACAAAAGATAAAATATTGCTGCAAAAATGTTGATATTAAATTCTAAATTAACGTTATAGACTGTGCTTTTGACCGTTATAGGCCGTGGCACCGCATGAGAATTCATTCAAATTTAAGAACCCCCTCTGCAGATTCAGAAACGTCCCTTCTTTTGCTTCTTTTCCTTCGTCCTTCGAATTGAACTGCCGTGGCCCTGAGAGCTCTGCATGGTCCTTGTTAGTAGATTATGCTTTCTGATTTCTGGAGGGCAGCCTGTTGATTGTTAAGGTCAACCAAACTCCGGAAGGAAACTGCTCCCCTCCCCTCCTGCTAACCTATCAATAACCGAATGAACTTGGACCAATCACTCTCCCCTCCTCCCCCCTTTTTTTGTGTCTCTCTACTGAAACCATTGTCATATGTATACGTGTCTATAACTTATTAGTTAATTCTGGTGTCTTCGTAAAAATATCTCCTGTTTAAAAGAGGGTTTAAAAAAAAGCAAACAAACCTCTACATTTCCATCTACTAGCTCACATGAGTAATGTTCTGACTGACAGTTCACAGACTCCTCTGCCAATGTGAGAGGGGAGGCAGGGGAATCAGGGTTACGTGTGTGGTAGGGGATCTTTTCTGTTCGTTTGCCACAAAGATTACAGGAAAGCTAACAAGTTATTACTGAAGAACCTCGATTAACAGGTGGAGCATGGGTAACACGCCAAAAAAAAGAAAAAAAGACGCAGCTCTAGATAGGGCATTGACCTTGAGAAGGGTGATTGATGTGCCTGTTGGATTATTGCCAGATCTGTGCGTGTGTGTGTGTGTGTGTGTGTGTGTGTGTGTGCCAAAACTTTTTGCCCTCGCTGCCACAGAGCAAGAATTCGAGGCTCTGGTTGATAGATACAGCATGTCCCGTCAGCCCTGAGTACGATCTCAAGGAAGAACAGGGTCATGGAGCAAAACCTCTGTCTCCCACCACTTTGAGGGCTTTTAGCCAAAACCTCAAGATGATAAGAACAGGCAGTGAGTACTTTATCCTGCTCAATCATTGCTCAATCATACAGCTTTAACCAAGGTCGAAAGAGGCCTTGCAAAGTTGTGTTAACGTGGCTGCATTATCCTACTCATAATGCATTTTGAAATCATCTTTCTCTGAGCTTGATGGGCCTCACAAGAACCAGCCCTGCATCTCCATTCCCAAACCAAACCAGTGCTCAGCAAAGCAAACCACTGCATCTCAGGTAACCGAAGCCAACCATACAAGCCCTGTCTCCTTGTAGAGCACTAACTTGCCGTGACGAAGATAAGCTGCTCGGATTAGTGTATTAAGTGCTACAATAAAGGGATGTTGGCTGTACAAAGTTCAGGACTCTGACGCTTCAGAAAGAGATTTTATCCTTGGTCCCATGGAGGGATTTAGGCAACAAATGTATGTATGTATGGTTACCACTGCCTAAGGACAGGACCACGGATTCTTAAGTGAAAACCTTTAGCGAGCCCTTATGTGTCGTAAAGAGACCAATTTTCTGAAAACACATGCTACACCAAGGATCGGGTCCCCCAACACAAACACAGTAATATACTGTATGCGGTTAAGTGGCAGGAGGATTGCTGTGAATTATACATCAAGGAAACCAAACAACCTCTGGCTAAGCAGCTGCCACGACACAAAAGAGCTTCCTCATTAGGCCTGGACTCCACAGTCTATTTAAACCTGCAGGCCACAGTCTTTAAGTGATGAGTACATATCCTGGATAGGGAGGAACGCTGGTCTGAGCATGGAGTCAAGGGAAGCATTTGTGTGAAAAGGGAAAGACCACCTCTGAACTGCAGAGGGAACCTTAAGTTTGATTTAGACTGAAATATACACTGGCTTGCAAAAGTATTCGGCCCCCTTGAACTTTTCCACCTTTTGTCACATAACAGCCATAAACATGAATCAATTTTATTGGAATTCCACATGAAAGACCAACACAAAGTGGTGTACACGTGGGAAGTGGAACGAAAATCATACATGATTCCAAACATTTTTTACAAATAAATAACTGCAAAGTGGGGTGTGTGTAATTATTCAGCCCCCTGAGTCAATACTTTGTAGAACCACCTTTTGCTGCAGTTACAGCTGCCAGTCTTTTAGGCTATGTCTCTACCAGCTTTGCACATCTAGAGACTGAAATCCTTGCCCATTCTTCTTTGTAAAACAGCTCCACAACTGCCCTGTGACGGCCTCAGAGGTTGTCTAAGAGAATATTGGGAGCAACAACACCATGAAGTCCAAAGAACACACCAGACAGGGCAGGGTATAAAGTTATTGAGAAATTTAAAGCAGGTTTAGGCTACAAAAAGATTTCCCAAGCCTTGAACATCCCACGGAGCACTGTTCAAGTGATCATTCAGAAATGGAAGGAGTACGGAACAACTGTAAACCTACCAAGACAAGGCCGTCCACCTAAACTCACAGGCCGAACAAGGAGAGCACTCATCAGAAATGCAGCCAAGAGGCCCATGGTGACTCTGGACGAGCTGCAGAGATCTACAGCTCAGGTGGGGGAATCTGTCCACAAGACAACTATTAGTCGTGCACTGCACAAAGTTGGCCTTTATGGAAGAGTGGCAAGAAGAAAGCCATTGTTAACAGAAAACCATAAGAAGTCCCGTTTGCAGTTTGCCACAAGCCATGTGGGGGACACAGCAAACATGTGGAAGAAGGTGCTCTGGTCAGATGAGACCAAAATGGAACTTTTTGGCCAAAATGCAAAACGCTGTGGCGGAAAAATAACACTGCACATCAGTCTGAACACACCATCCCCACTGTCAAATATGGTGGTGGCAGCATCATGCTCTGGGGGTGCTTCTCTTCAGCAGGGACAGGGAAGCTGGTCAGAGTTGATGGGAAGATGGATGGAACCAAATACAGGGCAATCTTGGAAGAAAACCTCTTGGAGTCTGCAAAAGACTCGAGACTGTGGCAGAGGTTCACAACGACCCTAAACATAAAGCCAGGGCAACAATGGAATGGTTTAAAACAAAACACATCCATGTGTTAGAATGGCCCAGTCAAAGCCCAGATCTAAATCCAATCGAGAATCTGTGGCAAGATCTGAAAACTGCTGTTCACAAACACTGTCCATCTAATCTGACTGAGCTGGAGCTGTTTTACAAAGAAGAATGGGCAAGGATTTCAGTCTTTAGATGTGCAAAGCTGGTAGAGACATACCCTAAAAGACTGGCAGCTGTAATTGCAGCAAAAGGTGGTTCTACAAAGTATTGACTCAGTGGGCTGAATAATTACGCACACCCCACTTTGCAGTTATTTATTTGTAAAAAATGTTTGGAATCATGTATGATTTTCGTTCCACTTCCCACGTGTACACCACTTTGTGTTGGTCTTTCATGTGGAATTCCAATTAAATTGATTCATGTTTGTGGCTGTTATGTGACAAAAGGTGGAAAAGTTCAACGGGGCCGAATACTTTTGCAAGCCACTGTACATCGTAACCTACACTGTAACCTTCCATGCCATTCAATCAGCGTGCTGCCTGGACCAGACGTGCGGTTACATTTCAGGTGCACATCAGATTACATGGAAAATGACAGCGTAGGGTTAAAAGGGGGGTTTTGGTTATGTTGTAAGTTACGATAAATCTAAATCAGGCAGAATCAGCTTTCTGTGGTTTTCTTAACTGGATGAATGATGCACGCATCGACTGCACACTTTCTTTGAGTAACTAAACTGAAAAATGCTGTAGAGGCTATGAGTAAAATGAGAGAAGCAAATATATCTAGTACTAACATCATTTTCTCATTATATTAATATGAAATTGGGGATTAGAAGGCCAGCATTTGGTATTCCTACAGCAATAATGCACATCAGTAGATGTCACCTTGTCAGGATTGTTATCAACATCGGTTTTAATTAACTTTACTTGTCCCAATGTTGTTGTGACCCCTGAAAGGATTGTGAGGAATTATATCATGTTGTTCCCTACACATCCCCCAGGGGGGAACTTATACTGCCTGATCACTCCACAACCCCCACCCCTCTCCACATACAAGGCTCTCATGCCCTTTAACCTTTGACATCGCTCGCTGGCCTGCAAAAGAGTGGAAGTCGTATCACACTTCTTTAGATAAGGATCTTGCCTTTAAATCTCCAACTCTGTGGGTCTACCCTGACATAAGTCTGGTCACTATTACCATGTTTAGCCATCAGAGATAGAAGAAGAGAGTGAGTTATTCCCCCTAAGACACAAAACATAGCATTAATCCCTGTGGAGCTAGACCTGGAGGAAATTGGATTTCACCCCACATGTCAGCTGAGTATTTATCCTGCTATATTAAACACAAGAGAAGGAAAATATAATCCAAAGAGTAAAGCAGAAGATCCAGTTTTATCTATAAAGGAAAATAACCCCCAGTATAGTCAAGCTGATGTTCTGGTCCTTCTACCTTGATTTAAATTACGTCTCCACCGTCTCAAGTTACGACTTGTCTTTAGTGGTCTGTGTGTTCCACTCATTCCCTCCACCTCCCTGACTTTACCCTTCAGGCCTGTGTCGCACAAATCCGCAGCATTAATGGATGTGGACGTCTGGCATTGCTACAGATTTGTATGCGCTGATAACGCTTCTGCTTTGGTAAAAAGATTACGTTCGAAATAAAAGGCACATGATTGGGTTAGAGTGAGGAACAACATATGACAATAAAGCCCATACACAGTGAGCTGTAAGTCATTCTGCCGGAATCACATTCATCATGATGTATGCTTTGTTCGTTATCTAAAGGATGTTTTTCGTATTGGGGCTCTGGCTTCTTATATCTTGATGTCGGATGAATCATCTCTCCAAACACCACCCTTTGCTTTCAGACCACAAGCTGATTCAAGCTGCCTTAAAGCGTCATCCTCAGTGGGAGATAATAGCAGCGCAGCACTTGGTAGAGAACAGCGATATATGTCGTGTCTGCTTTTGCTTATTAAATAAACTTCTCTCTCTGTATTTTCTCTGGTTCTTTTAAAGCCTGGCAGACACAAATGACTGATTAGTCTTCTGTGTTGCTTCTGTTTTCACACATTCTAGTTTCACGACTCCTCACAGTATCGGGTAGGTTATTTGAAATTTAAAAAAAGTCCAAACTAAATGCTTCTTATTTATTGGTTTATTTCATATCCACACACCTGCATCCATATCATCATGGTTTTGAGTTTCTATTGTATGTTTGGTAATTCTTCTACTGCTTTGCCATGCTTTAGGAATTAATGGAATTTACCACTGATTTGCTGAAATATGCAAGGTCTTCCCTGAAAAAAGCGTTGTCTGTATGGGAGCATATATTGCTTTAAATCTGGTGTATATCTATCTGCATCAATTGTACCTTTCCAAAGCAAAAGCTGCCAGTTCCATAGAGACTAATGCACCTTCATACCATCAGCGATACTGTCAGAGGCTTTTTAGTTAAACTAAACTTTTTATTCATCTGGTCACAGAACAGTTTTCCACTTTACTTCAGTCTATTTCAAATGAGCTTTGGTCGAGAAAAAGAAGATGGCAGCATTTCTGGCTGATGTTCACAAATGGCTTCTTCTTTGTATGAAAGAGCTTTAACCTGCATTTATGGTTGACATGGTGAACTGTGGTCACAGACGATCATTTCTGGCAGTGTTTTTGAGCAAATGCATTGATTTTCATGATAGAGTCCTTCCTGTTTTCAACACAGTGCTCACCTAGGGCTTAACGTTAATCAGCATTCAATATTGTCCCTTGCGCACAGAGATTTCTTCAGATTTTCCTAATCATTTTATGATATTATGCACTGTAGATGATTAAATATTGAAATTCTTTGCTAAATACTCTAGGAAAATCAGTCTGTCCTATTCTGCATGTTTACTCCTGAGAGCTTCTCCCCTCTGCTCTTTTTATACCCAGTCATATCACTGACCTGTTGCTAATTAACCCAATTAGTAGCAAAATGTTCCTCCAGCTTTTCAGAACTACTTACTTTTCCAGCCTTCTGTTGTCCCTTTCCCAACTTTTTTGAGACGTGTTGCTGTCATTAAATGGCCTGTATTTGTATAGTGCTTTACTAGGCCCTAAGGACCCCAAAGCGCTTTACACATTCAGTCATCCACCCATTCACACAATGGTGATGGCAAGCTACATTGTAGCCACAGCCACTGGGGCGCACTGACAGAGGCTGCTGGACACTGGCTGCCACCCTCTGACCACCACCAGTAGGCAACAGGTGAAGTGTCTTGCCCAAGGACACAAGACTGACCGAGACTGACCGAGACTGTCCAAGACGGGGCTCAAACCGGCAAAATTCCGATTACAAGGCGAACTCCCAACTCTTGAGCCACGATCGCCCCACACAACAGCCTTATTTCTTCTTTACCCCCTGGAGTGAACAGACACACCAACATATCACATGACCGGTTTAAGATGACCTAGCAGCTAGACACAGCCCGAGTTTCAACTTTTGTTGAAAGTGCAGACTTTAAACTACATACCGGTTTTCATTATAACAGTGGAGTTATTTGGATTTCTTGGCAGTTTGATGTATATAAGTCCTACACCAAAAAAATAGATAAGAATTCAAAAGCAAAAATATTCTGAATCACATTTAGTGTTATATTTTAGATAGTTTCAGTGGATATTTGGGATTCAGGTATTTGTTTTAGTTTGATATTGCAAGGCACTATTTGCTAGCAATGGTTGGTGCAGCTCTCCCAAAAGTAGGATTCGATTTAGGTTTAGCATATATAGCAACTTCAACCTCAGAGTGTTGAATGGTACATTTACTCATTTCAAACATATGTTTTCTGAGTAATTTATGAGTTTTGGCATCATTGCATTCTTGTTATATTTACATTAAAATATCATTCCAGCTTCTTTGGGATTGGGGTTGAATTTAAGAATGGGTATTCTACTGATATACTCTTTGTGTCTCCTTACACACATTTTAATTTTAATTTACAGAACTAGTAATCCAAATCTAAAATTAGTTGTCTAACTCAGTGTTGGTCCAGCCTAAACAAATTAGTGCAGCAACAATTTCTGATTAATGCTAAAATCGCCCAAATACTGCAGTGGGACACAGGAACACTCAAGAGAAACTGTGCCTTCTTTGAATAAACAGGAAAAATTATGTCCTGTTATAATTATACCAAGCACATTCGACATTAGTTTCTCACTCATTATTGGCTCTTCTTTTATTTGGCCCCATGGGCTAAACCAAAAGCCCTCCTAGGCCAAAGAGTGCCATGGGAGGACGTACAAAAGGGTCCCTTTAGCCTCAGACTGGCTCTGTGTTCGCCACTGTGATAACAACATCCTTCAAACCACTTTCCCAACAGACTGCTTGGCTGATCAACAGACTCCTTTTATTGTCACCTCACAAAAGCGTTGATTTAATCTTTGAGGCATCAGATCATTGGAATGAGCAGTGACTCCAGTCATACAGAATTCCTGATTTGGAGTGTGATACCCACAGGGTGCAATGGTATAAAAGAAATTCAGAGCCCTGTTTAGAGAAATGACCTTCTTCTAAACCCTCAACATAGAGTGTGGTCTTTGTTTCTCTCTTGGGATGAGTCGCTGAAGACAATGAGACAAGCTTCAGTGTGGCATTTAGGTCGATGGGCCAACAATGTGTATAGTGTCGAACTTAGATGATCTGATTATGAGGCTGACAGAGTGGATGTCAAGTGTGTTGTACATTTCTTTCAGTGTCGGACAGCGAATTTGTGCTCACGTAGTTTCATTCAGATCGTTGTGACCCTGAGCGACACACTTCATCACTCATCCTTACTCGGCACAGAAGCTGAAACTTGGTTGGTATTTAGATCAGGTCACCTCACAAAGCCATTTATTAGATAGCTGACAAATAACTATATGAATGGTCTTATCACATCACAAGAATACAAAATCAGCAAAGTGCTGTAAACACTCTTCTGAGAGTTTGGTCCATATTGACATGATAGCATCACAAGCTTTGGTGAGTCTGTGTGAATTGTAGCCTCAGTTTCCTGTTCTTCACTGACAACAGTTACATCCGGTGCAGTCTTCTGCTGCTGTAACACATCTGCTTCAAATTTTAAACGTTGTGGGTCCAGAGATGCTCTTCTGTATACCTTGGTTTTTTTCAAGTGGCTGTTTGAATTACTGTTGATTTCTATCAGCTCCAAGCAGTCTGACCATTCTCCATTCTCTGACCTTTGATATCAACAAGACATTTTACCCAGATAACTGATGTTCGCTGGATATTTTCTCAGACCATTTTCTGTAAACTCCAGATATTTATAATTGTGTAGGAAAATCCCAATAGACCCCAGTTTCTGAAATACTCTGACCAACAACCACAAAGTCACTTTCTTCCCCATTCTGATGCTCAGTTTGCGTGCCTAATGCATTGAGTTTACACTATTTGATTGCTGAATAGATATTTGATGAATGGAAAAGCTAAGAGGTACTGGGTTTAGACTTATATTGTCTAAACATAATGAGAGTGTGGTGCTCAGGTGTCTGACTTTACATGGAACGTGAATTCCACACTTACAGCTTGTTGAGAAAGTAACACTTAAATAAAGAACTAGTCCGAGTACACAATCAGGGCGTTATGCCAAGAAGCTTGTTTGGTTTAGATTGTTTGCTTTAAAATACATCATGAAACTTTTTTTTAACTGTATATACATGTGCCATTTGACCCATTAGACTTCATGTTGACAATATGAGCTACTTAATATGTCCTACCTTGGCAAACCGTATCGCCGAAAGGGGTGCACGACTCTAACTCCTCCACCTCATCACAGGTACTGCAAGGAATACAAGGCTCCCAAAAGCTTTCCTGGTCCGAGTAGGTGTCCCCAGTGCAATTCTCACACTTTGTGTCACGGTCATCTTCACAGCTGTACAGCATTCCCTGACCTTCAGGACACTTAGTGCAGGGTAGACAATTCTGCGAGATTTCATCCAGGTAGAAACCATAGTTGCACGTGCAAATGGCGTCGGCGGAGTCAGTGCAGGGAGTATGCATGCGCAATAGACCTGAGCACTGCGTGCAGGGCTGACATTCCTCTGTGTGGCTTGTGCTTTCTGAGAAGGTTTCACCTGAAGAAAGAGAGAAGAAAACTGACATGAAAGCTGTTCATTTAACAGAAAGATAAATACAGATAACATTCTGACAAAGCCTTTGCTATAAGAAACTACACACTCTTTTTGAACATTTCCACAGCCCATTCAGTTGGCCTCTGCAAATAGCTGAATGGCAGTCAGGCTCATTAACCAGTACCTAAAGCCATTAGGGACCTACAGTATGACTTTAGGTCATTACCTAAAGTTTATTGAGGCAACTGCTGTTGTGATTAATTTTATTGTATTTACCCATTGTTAGTGATACCACTTAGCCAAATAAGTCAAGAGTGTGTACATCTTATTTTCCAGCATCTGCAACCGCTCCAGTGATGTTATTGCACCCTTATTAAGCTGTCAACATTAGCTACACACTTTAGTTTAAATGAATTAATATTCGGCATTATTCAAATAACTGTACTGTGATTTGTTTTTAATGAGCAGGTTTCAAGTCTTTATTTTTATATTTAATATTTAAAATATAATATTTCATTTAGCTTTCTAAATATATTTAATTTTTTTTATTAATTTTAATGAGTGAGATTGTCATCTTGGGGAGAGTGATTACAAAGCACACAAAACACAGTGGATGCAGAAAAAAAAACAAGTTGAATAAAACAACCCAGACGTAGAAAAATGTTTTTTCCTTCACAACAAGCACATCTTAGTGAAATCCTTCGCACATTTTGGTTTTTGTCACTTCCACTGCTGTTCTGTCACGTTAACGTCTCCCCCGAATCACTTTTGTTGTCTTGTGTCAGCTTCTGTTTATTTGTTGTTGTTTTTGTTGTGTGTTTTAGCGTTTTGTTTTTTTTCCTTTTTCTTAGATTTCAGTACGTTTGACCTCTTGGGGCCACTGTAGGATTCAGTCTTCCAAAAATCAAGTTGGGACAAGGGAATTAAGCTATAAGGTTATTTTTCCTGGTGGGCATATAAATGCAAAGAGGTCACTAGGAACAAGAAAGGACTTTAACAGTATTTCATAAAAGGATGTTTCTAGAAAATTATCATCGTTACTTGAAATGTTTTGTAAATGATATGTAGTGCAGTATATGTGCAAAACTTCCAGGACAGATATAGATGCAAAGGACACAATCAATATTGCATGTTTTATGGAATTGTATTTCGGCTAGATAGAGAACTGGGAAACCCACTAAATTATGCAACAGACCCATTTGTAAGAGCAGCTCGTGTGTGTATGTGTGTATTAGAGACTGGTGAATTTATCTTGGCAGAATCTAACTTCATAAATTCTGCCAAAAATGTGTTGTTGTTGTTGTTTTTTTTATTTCCAGTTTCTGACTCTTGCAGAGTTGCAGTTTGTCCTTGGCTAATGCAAAAATATCAAATAAGTTCAACAAAATAAATACTTTTTGTGGAAACTGTGGAAAAGCATTGTACCATTTTTTTTATAAACTGCATAAAGCAAATATAAAGATCAGGTTGCTAATCTGTAGACTAACAGCACCAATGAGTATCTATGATAATGGTAAATAAGATGGAAGTGAACTGCTTCGATAAAGACATATTTTAAGATAAAGCAAAAGAAAACAAGTGCTTTAACTCTGAGGGTTATGTCCTCAACTACCTGCTTTGTGAGCAAGGTGGTGAAATGTGTGCAGTTTACTGTAGATTTTTTTCTTGTTTTCCCATCTTTAAAGCAAACTGAAATAAACTAGTCTCTTGTAGGAGACAGAAGGCTTTTGGTATGCAGTCTGCCATGACCCTCTGCTGTTCAGTGTCTGATAGCGTATCAAGTTTTTTTGGTCTGCGTCACTGGCCCACCAACCTCGGCGAATGCTCTGATGATGCAGAGATTACAGCAGAGATAGGGAGAGACAGACAGACACGGACGGATGGAGAGAAGAAAAGAAGGTCGTGTCATTTGAGAACCCGATGAATCTGTGTGTGCAGTTGTGCCTTAAATTGATGGTGTCAAATGTGGGTCCTTCACATTTTTTGTTTAATTCTGTCTTCAGAGGTGGACTATTGTCCTCCCTCTTTATGTGGGCCTGTTGCAGTCGTGTACTGAAACCCTACCGCCACCATCACACTCCCCCCTTGCCCCTATTATGTCCCACTACACCCTCCCCACTCTTGGACTACCCTCACTCCCCCTTCCCCATGAGTGCTCTCAGAGCCATTATCATAATGCCATGCATCAATAATGCAAGTCAATACATTAATAACACTAGGCTGTAGCATGGAGAGAAGAGCTGGGGGAGTGGGGGTTGGTTATGGTGCTGGAGGGAGGGGGAGTACTGACGGCCTCTTCGTGGTTCGGCGTATCATAACTTTTACTACTTGTTTAAAACTGAATCCTTCGCTTTGTTTTCAACACCCATAAAAGGAGTCCTGACTTTATTCTCTACGGCTCCGAATGTGTGTTAGTCTGTGTGAGTGTGTGGGAATTTTCCTGGACATGTTTGTACGTGAGTGTGTGTGAACCATTTACTGAGAAGTTTGCCTTGTTTCTATTCCACTTCCACGTACAGCTGTACTTGTTCTGTTTCATCTCCACTTATCTGCTCATTCAGCCAAACTCCTCAAGGGCTTTGGCTAGCTATCTTTTTTAGCACTTCTGCCAGGATCCTGTTAACTATCTGCACTAAATGAAGCCTAGGAAGTCTGTGTCCTATAAACAGATTGGTGTGCAATCTGATTCTATTAAAAGTAGGCGATATGCCTGAACCAGCACATGGAAGGACACATGGTGGGTGGAAGGAAATGCGATGCTTTTGTTTTGAGACTCTCAGAGAAAGCAAAACTGTAACATATTATGGTTCCTCATGTAAGAGTTGAGCGGCACACAGGACATCATACCAATTCAATTAAATTCAATTTAAATTTAAATTCAATTTTACTTATTTGGAACCAAATCACAACAACTGTTGCCTTAAAGTCTTTATTATTATTATTATTGTAGAGATCCTAAAATAATACAGAGAAAATCCCAACAAGCGGTGACAGTGGGAAGGAAAAACTCCCTTTTAACAGGAAGAAATCCCCGGCAGAATCAGGATCAGGCAGTGGGAGCCATCTGCCATGATCAGGTGGTGGGGAGGAGAAGGAGACAGATCAAAAGAGGCTCTAGGAAGAGAGCCATAGATTAATAATAACTAATGACTGGATTCAGAGTGGTGTATACCACCAGTCATGAGTAAAAAATGTGTATTTCTAACTGGATGAAAAGTGGTTCCTGTAGGTTGCTGAGGAAAGCAGTCACACAAAGGGTGTTTCACCAAACACCTCCTTGTGATTGCTTTGGACTTCCACTCCTTGCAGGATTGTGGCGTTGCATTTACAAACACCTGAATGCTCCAAAGCAGAAACTGCCAGAATGTCTGCTTTTTTAGAGGTGATCACAATTGCTGATCATGAGTTAATCAAGGGTCTTTGATTATCAGCATCTGACTGCTACTTCCCCTCTTAATCCGTATGGAAGCAGTTAGCGTGTTATTACTTTTCCCCATGGTGCGTTTGCATTTCGGCTAAGTTTTTATCAAACAAAAGTAAACATGTGGTGTAATATGTCACCTTTTGTCATTCACCTAACGTTATACTTACCTTATTTTAAGACACATGTTTTTATTATGTCCCAATATGTAAACCCTTAGAGTTCAACGAGGGCATGCTTTCTTTTGATTATAACTGTAATTCTTTTGTAGTAAGCCTGAATAAAAAACCATTAATTATTAACACTAAACTGGAAACAGCTTCCAGCGTGTGGTTCACATGTTCTGATAAGTAAAATGCCACATATCTCCTTCTTAGTGTCAAGGTTGTTCCTACACCATGACTCAAAAGCACATGAACAAAACCAAAACTGAAACATGGGACCATCCAACGAGCATGTGAATGCACAAAAACTTCCCCCAGTCTAATAATACAGCACGGCCTGCGCTGTGATCTGACTTGGATGCCATCATGGGGAAACATCACAGCGATGATAAATGACATATTTTTACAATAAGAAACTTGTCTAAAATGTGTCCGGCCCTTGGGAAAGGTCACTAACGCTCATTCATGTTAATCTCACGAAGTAATTAATCAAACAAACTAACAACAGACAGTCTTTTTATTTTGTTTTGTAGCCTTTGCAACTAAATTTGTGGTTCTGAAGCAGGTGAAAGAAAAAGAAAGAAGCCACCAGCCAAGCTTTTATGCATATCACAAGACAATGTTCAGGCTGGCTTGTTAAAGCATCGATTTGATAAGCGCGCTGTAAATGGGCTGAATAAAGAAACTTCAGCTTCATATCTATGCGTGTGTTTTACAACATCATTATAACGTTATCTCATGAACAGATATCTGCTTGGCATTTCTCTGTTTATGAGCTCGAGCAGATCTTGTCACCATCTGTTTGTTCACGCCTGAGCTGAACCAGCGCTATAAGACTGATAATTATTATCCTTTGGGACATTTCAAATAACTATAATTTTAAGCAGACAACAGAAGCTTTTTTTAAAAGAAAAAATAGAAATAGAACAGAAGACAGTTTATGACAAGAAGTCTAGAACTAAACGCTTTTATGCACAAAAGCAACATATCATTAAGTTGTCGACTAACTCTAAACACTGAAAAACACATACATCTTTCAAAGAAGACCCGCAATCCTAAATAAATAAATAATCTACATCCACGTTCTCACGACTTCTCTCATGACCTGAAGTCTGAATCATTTTGTGAGTGTGGGTTTCCTTGGCTCATGGGTTACCATCCTCCGCTGGCTCAGGGAGGTTTGCAGCTACTTCCTGGCCTGGTTGCAAGATGGTTAGGGAATTCATGCAAGAAAAACTGGCTGTAGACCAAATGTGTCCTCTGTAGCTCCGAGATGACCTCAGATTCTAAATTTCCCAAAACATTTCATGCTGTTAAATTTTCCCTGTGCCAAAATGTGGAGCTGTACCACACTGAGAAGACTTTAAATACCTTTTTGAGCTCTGCAGTCACCATTCATGCTTACCAAATCTACTGTGACATAACAGCTTGTCTAATGCACTACACATCTTCCAACAGAGTTTTTTTTTCTCTGACAGAATTTGGAGCTGTTCCCGCTCTTGAATCCTCTCAACATCACTGTCCTCAGAAAGCCTTTCAGCCCAACAAAGCCTCTCTCCCTACATGGTAAAGGCCGTGAGGAGGGCAGAATACTGGAGAACAATTATGTCTGGCATCCAATTTACTTCCAAACATCCAAAAAAGTTTAATGCTTTAAATTAAATGTAAAAACATTAAGAAGTCTGTTACTGTCTGGCATACAACACCGTGGTTTCATAAGAGTGATAATCTAATTTCATCCACACTAATGTTGAGAGCTGTTTTGCTGGGTAATCTAGCTGGGAGCTGTTTTTAGGTGCACTTACATGATTCAAGGGATGCTATTGTCAAATCAAAGGCTAGCTGGACAGCCCTGAAATTCAAGAACTCAGAGCATGAATCGTAATGACTTTGAAGTCCTGTGACTTCAATAAAAAACATCATGCTTCGGAAACACTGTGTCTTAATAGCTCTGATGATGGCCTGATTATGTGGCGGGTCCATTTTTTCTCATAAAAAAATGGACAAATAAACAAATCAAGAGTGTGATGTGGAAATGTTAGCCTGATTTAAACCTGGATTTTTTTGTATTGACCAGCAGGGGGGCTTACTAGGCTGTAAAAACAAGACAAATCATAGCAGTAATCAACCCAACTCCTTACTTCTTACGACATCTGTAAACACTTTGCTAATGAGTTTATGGTCTCAATCCTTAGTTTAAAGTCAATGGGAATGTAGCATGATGTTCATTTAGTAACTTATGGTCCCATTTAGTTTAAAATAGACAAAAAAAATCAACCTTCATATGTGCCTACTGGTTTCAAAAAGCTGAGATGTCAACGACACAAATACTCAAGCCAAGGCTTCTTTAACAAAGTCCACAAACCAGTGGGCAGAGTCATAGCTCCGTACATCTTTTGTATACAGTCTATGGGTAAACATAGCAGTAGAGACTGTCATGTATATGTCCTGTAGAATCATATTTATTATGTTTAAGGATGAACTGATTTAAACATAAATGTAATGTAAAAAACAACAATGCTGGAGAGCTTTTGCTATCATAAAACACAAAAAAATATAATTAAATTTACATTTTAAAACAGGAAAAAATAAATAAGCTTTAAAAACGGGCTAAAACTAAAATATGACACATGCTATACTACTATGAAACAACAAAGATTAACTCACTATAGCTGCTGATATCCTAATAACAAAATCTAGCTTTGCAAAAACTACAGAAGGCTGTTGTTGAGCCCAAAATTATTCACTGTCTTACAGTTTGGCGGAAGGATTTTGGATTTTAAATCAAACTTTGAAGGAAATTTGCATTTGATTTACAATCCTCCATAAACTGCTGTTGGAAGCATGTGTTTTCTCCAGGGACACACTCACAGCGGAAAGCTCGAACAAGTAGGAAGAAGACAGAGGGTGAATTTCAGGGCATCAGTTTATCATCTTCTTCTATCAGATGAAACACTGATGATCAGAACCAGAGACTACACGGCGTGCTCGTGGAGCTCTGCTCTGAGGCATGTAACCAGCACAGCTAGCTCATTCATTAATGTTTGAGTGCATGCGTCCGGGTTTTTTTTCTGTGTATTTGCATCAGAAACCCCTGAATCTACGAGTGTCCGTGTTCTCGTGACATTTAGACAGCTGTTTGTGTGATACTCACTATCGAGGCACGGCTCACAGACGGTCTGTTGGGCCCCACAGGGTTGGACGACACCCTCGCCGGGCTGACACTGCTTGCAGCATTCGCCACTGTGTGTATACTGGTTTGATGGACATGCTCCCTTATTGGCCAGGGTCCCAACCTGCAGAATGACAGCAACTCCATTAACAGCAGCAAATTGAAGATTGTCAGTAAAACACACACAAAAATAATTTTACAGATAAAGTTTAATGTTTTGTCTCAAGCGAAGCAATGTTTCATATTGTGCAACAAGCACACTTCATATAAACTCAGTCCCACACCGCTGGCTGAAAAGGCCATCATGCTGGAAAGAAGCCCCAGTATTTCACAAGAAAGAGCATTAGAAAGAAAGGAAAAATAAACAACGCTCTAGAAAACGGAAATCTTTCTTACTGTCTGGCATCTGCTTAGGTTTATTTTGGAAGGACTAAACTAGTTTAGTCACGGGGCCAGTGAGGACCCCGAAGGAAAGTGGGAAGAAAAATCAGAACAGTTGTGAGATGATTAATGGCAAAGCCTCACAAAACCGTCCACTTTCCACAGTCCCTTTTTCTGTTTTCTCTGCTTTTGTGCAATACTACGTTTTCTTTTCCTTGTCTGGCTTCAAATAAAAATAAATTGTAGAAACAAATAATTCTCTGGTTAAACTGCTTGCATTTTTTGACACACGGGATCTGTAACTCGAGGTCACAATGAGGTCCTGCTTTGTTTTTTTTTTAAACGGTCACATGGAAGTTTAAGAAGCGAAGGCATTTATAAAGTGCGAGCACACAAAATAACTCATCCTCACAAAGATAAAGCTGGTCTTATCTACATTCTGCAAACAATAACCTGTTGAGTGCGTTATCAAAGCTGCTGACAGGTGAAGACATCTGTGTGTGTCTCTGCTCAGGCATAAATAAATACATGACACTCAGGCTTGAGCCGGGACGTGTCTCTACATCTTACTACAACTCTTAAGACCTATGAGTGTGCATGGCCTTTGACATTATATCTAACAGCTAAATCTTTGCTTTCTTCTGCACACCTTAATCTCTAAAGCAAACAAGACAAAGTTACATACTAACAAAGCTTTATGTTTTCCTTTTCCGCATATACATGATGATTTTTAAGCTGATATATATGAAATCAGGACCGTCTGCTGTAAGCCAGTGTATGTCTAATGAGTTATTCCATTATTCATAGATGAAGGGTGTAAAGAAAATTGTGTCTCAGCCTTGTTAGACCACATTAAAACAATTTTTAAGGCACTTTTTTGTTTTTATTACTAAATGTAAGTCAGATACAGCAAATATACTTAGAGAGGACGGATGTGGGTATGTTGATGGGGGCATTTTGCGAAGGAGGTACAATCGCCTGACAGGCGTCAGGGTTCAGGTGTGTGTGGAATGTTACTGACGAGAGAAAGGCGCTCCAAGAAACATCAAATGTCCCCTCGAGCACCTCCACTGAGTCAGCTGGCAGATAATGTCCATGAGTGTGTGGATGGGTGTGAGCATGTACGCTTTCCTTTGGACCTACACAAACACATACTCGCTGTTGCTCTCAACGGTGTCACGGTTCATCGAACTTCAAGTCTTTGGTATTTAATTTTTCATCCTCTAAATGTTCAAGAATGTTTTCAGCCTCATGCAGGAACTTTTTATTTGAAATGTTCCATTAAAAAAATGCCTGGTTAGTTTGATTCATCTATTATTTTCATGAAAGTGCACAAACTCTGGGAAACAAAGACAGTTTATGTTCATCGAGTGAAGCTCCTAATTCTCCTCTGACTGTTGTAACACCAAATTCTCTCTGTGTGACCTGCAACACTTTCTCCATGCGGTGATTTAAGCCTCCAAAATGTTTCACTTTGTAGCTTCCTCACAACTTCAAAGCCCTTGCTCTCTTCCTCACCGCAGCTCACGCTCTACCTCACGCTCTACCTCACGCTCTACCTCACGCTCACCTTTCCCATCTGCACACGCTCATCACTCTACAGTAGCTGCTTCCCCTGAGCTGCCCGCTTCGTGTACTCCACACACACCCAACCAAACATTCACATTCGTGCAAACACATTTACAAACCTTACATGTGAACAAACCTGTTCCAAAAGTCAAACTGACACCTTTGAAATGACTCCAAGTTCCAGCATTTTGACAACTGCGTCTTTTTTTGTTGTTGTACTTTTATTTTACCCTATTCTAGCTCCAGGTGAGGGTGTGCAGCACCAAGACGCCTCAAAGATGAATAACTGAGGTTAAAGTGCATCAGTAATGTCTGCTGGGCTGTGCAAACAGAAGAATTAGAGGGCAATGCGATGTTCAGCATACGGCTTGAGCAATAGAAAAAAGAAAAAGGATGCAGAGCACTGAGCAAGTTGCAGCTCGACTTGCACGTTTCCTGCTTTTTAGATGGAAATTTGTGGGCTGCATGCTTCAACTTTTGTCAGCCAATTTCCCTGAAGCAAAATCAAGAAGTAAGAAGAACACACGCGCGCACGCACACAAATGAATGCACAGAAGCATCTGGACACACCACTTTCAATGCTCCAACCAATCTTACTAATGCAACAGTCAATTTTAAGTTGGAGGCACTTAACCTCTGGACCTCTGCTGTCAGCGCTTGTTAAGCCATTAGAGTTCCACTAAACCAGCCTTCCAATAAACTGGGCTTAATTTTAATCCAGACGTGGACCCTAAACTGCTGTTGGCCCACTGGGTGCCAGTTACACGACAACCCCGTGCCTTCGCAAACAAAGCTGAATCATCACTTCATGGAGCGAGAGGCAAAGGGAGAGAAACAGACAAGAAGCGAGCCAAGTGAGCATGTAAGGGGGAAAGGAGGAGAGGAAAAGTGAGGGGGCTGGGAGTCGGTAGGAGGGTGGTTCAGACTCTATCAATATTACATGTGCTGAGCCAGCAGAGGATGTATACCCATCAGTGGGAGCAGCTGTCACGTATCAGTGATGCAGCCGGCTCCAAAAACCAAGACATTGACGAGCTCACAGCACAGGCTGACCGTGTCCATGTAACAGACAGTTTGGCATAGTTTTCATGAATCCTCATAAGGTGGTGGATTTTCCTTCCCTCTCCCACATGGTCATGTTTCCCCCCTGTCTCCCTCCCTCTATGTTTACTTCCATCTCCTGCATCTGCTTGTTTTTGCCTCTGTGTAGCTTCATCTTCCAGGCCTTCGCAGTGGTGAGAATCTGTGCATCGCCTAGAAATCGCCCTACAGATCATGCTTAATGTTTAACTTCCTGTATGCCCATTATCACAAGTTTGCCTCACAAACTCAGTAAATCGAGGAATTCACCAAAGTTAAACCAAACCCGGGCTTTACTGGTGATCTCCTCCACAGAGCCCACTGTTACATTGTTATTGTCCTCCTGTCTGTGGAGCCACATGTAACTGAGAAGGGTGGAACTACAGATCCACAACTGAGGCTATAGAGTATCAACCTGAATGGCTCCTGCATACATCCATTCTTGCTTCACAATGTCAAGCCAGGGCTGCGGGTGGGACAGGTGCAGAGACACGAAGGTGGGCACCACAAATACCAGTATCATCTAACACGACTGGGACTTTAAATCACAGAGAGAAAAGTAAAGATTTTCAGGAAAGTTTTCTCTCAAAAGGTGAAGGGCGTGACAGGCTGGACGGGAAGAAAAAATATTAATAAAAAGAAAATAAAACACGTGAAAGAGACAAAACTTCCCCCACACACTCGCACCAGCTTTTAACCACCTTCTAATGGGACCATGTTGATGCGCAACTGGCATGCTTTTTGCGCACGATGTGACAGGGAAAAATGTAACCAGGTGAAGTTGACGGCAAATATTTAACACCCACGATGATTATGTCAGAGAGTACTCACCGCTCCAAGCAACACTGCTACGATCACGCAATACATTCTGTGTCTTGTTTGCATCTTTCCAGGGAGGTCAGCCGTCGGATGCAGGGCAGAGTGATGCAGTCTTTAGTCTGCACTGAACTCAGTTGTCATTATTGTGTGTCTTTGCAAATCTTTTGGATTTTGCTGTTAGAGTAGGAGGAAATAAATAAGAAACTGTCCGAGTAAGTGAGCTGTGTCAGGTGTGAAACCCGCAGCGGGAAGTCACTAAGTCCGTGAGCCCTAGTTGCAGATGCGATCCACTCGCTGAGATTGACCCATCGGACTCACGCCTGCGTGCGCTTCTTTCCTCCTACAGCGTTTCATCTGGCAGAAGCGCTCAGCGGCTTCAGGGAAGGGCCCGTCTCCCTCTCCACGCCCACAATGTGCGCGCGCGCGCACTCACACACACACACACACACACACACACGAAATAGCTCTTTCTTTCTCTTTTTTAAATGGTTAAATTACGTGGTAGTTGCTGTTGAGTCGAACAAACCAAGTGTTTAAAAAAACCAGACTGCCTCCCGTCTAAATGAGCCTCCTTTGAAAAACTTCTGAAAGGAAGACATCCGTCAGACTGAAAACAGAAGTCCCTTCAGTCACACGGATGTACACCTACGGATGTCTGCAGTAACATCCACGCTGATGATGCACAACCAAAAACAACCAACCAACAAACATACAAATAAAAAGTTAACTTTAATGAGAGTCGTCTGTCCCAGAGGTGTCGAACGGGCGGGGGGGGGGGGGCAAATGAGCCCAGCAAAAAGTCCAATCCGGCCCAGTGCACAGCCTTGGATCAAGAGAAGGTGGGCATAAGTTTTTGGACTTTTTAACTCGTGTTTTACAGCTGCCGATATATATATATATATATATATATATATATATATATATATATATATTACAACAGAGTAATACATCAGCAATTAACAGAAACCTTTTTTCACTACTGTAGAAATTTCTGTTGTTTTTTTGTTTTGTTTTGTTTATTTATTTTTTATTTTTGTTTACAGTCCGTGCACGGTGTATTTTTTAAATGAGGCATTGTCTGTAAACTAACAAGAACTTTCTGTTTTCTAATTACAGGACAGTCTAGGCAATGAGCTACCAGAACCGTTTCTGCAATGTAACACATTTGTTTCTTACAATTTATGCCAAAAGAGTCACAATGGCACATTACGGGTCCAGCCCAATTATGATCAACGTGGGCTGAATGTGGCGCACGATGCACAGTGAGTCTGACTCTATCACATCACATGAAAATCACTTCTTTTTTTTTTATGTGACCTATTTAAAACTCATATTAAATTATTTATCATCTGGAGAAAAGTGGAATGAGAGGATTGCTCTTCTCAGAAACACTGCTGCCTTTATGCGTAAGAGGTGATGTACTGCTGGAGACACCTGAGGCAAAAAAAAAAAAAAAATGATGGATTCAAATCGTGACAATACTTGTTTAAAGCGCTGTAGCAGCAGAACAGGCTTCAGTAATGGCAGAGATGTTTATGAGTTCTGTAAGTAGATGTTTGTGCAATATCCTCACTTACTTCAAATCCCCGAAGCAAAATAAATTGTATTGTAGCTTTCTTTTTTAATCGGGTTCACTTGACTCAACATTTGACAAGTTAAAAGGCATTGAAGTATACTTGTGACTCATCCAGTATGGTTCCCAGAATTGTAATAAAGCTCATTAGGGAGCATAATTGAGATTATTCATTTAAGAGTAAGTAGTTTAGCTCTCACACTCCTTTTGGCGAAACTCTTTTTTAAAATTTTGTAATGCAAACAGCTCATTAATAAATAATAAAAGTTGAAGTACTGGTCTCACTAATCTCCCAGTGTAGGTATTGATCACGGTAAAGGCCATATTCATCAACATGAACTCTTTGACTTCACAGTTGGAAAATATTATGTAATGATGTTGCAATGTGTGCAGATCTGTTCTTGTACTGACTTTAATATCCATGTTAAAAGTTATTATGAAAATATAAAAGTCTAATCCGCCAATCACATGGCAGCAGCCCAAAGCATCTAAGCACGAAGACATGGTCAGACACGACCTGCTAAAGTTAAAGCTGAGCACCAGAATGAGGAAGAAAGGGGATTTAAGTGACTTTGGTTGTTGGTGCCAGTCAGAGCGGCCTGAATATTTCTGTTGATTTACTGAGATTTTCCCACAAAACGATCTCTAAGTTTTACAGAGGGTGGTCTGAAAAAGAAAAAATATCTAGCAAGCAACGGTTCTCCAGGTGAAAATGCCTTTTTGATGCCAGAAGTCAGAGAATAACGGCCAGACTGCATTGAGGTCATAAAACGGCAAAAACAACTCAAACAACTACTCGTTACAACCAAGGTATGCAGACAAGCATCTCTGAATGCACAATACATTGAAGTAGATGGACTACAACAGCAGAAGACCACACTGGGTGTCTCTCCTATCAGCTGCGTCAGCATTCAGTCGGTAGGCATGGATCCATCCTGTCCCGAACAGTTCAGGCTGCTCGTGGTGATTTAAGTGTCTGGGGATTTTTTCTTGGCACTCTTTGGACCCCTTTAGCACCAGCTGAGTGTTGTTTGATCAGCACAGCCGACCTAAATATTGTTGCTGATCATGTCCATCACTTAATGACCACAGTGTATGGATCATCTAATGGCTCCTTCCAGCAGGTCACCAGATCTCAGTCCAATAGAGCACCTCTGGGATGTACCGGAATGAGAGTCACAGCTGACAAATCTGCAGCAACTGATGCTGACATGTTAGTATGGACAAAAATCTCGGAGGAATATTTCCAGCACCTTGTTGAATCTATGCCATGATGAACATAAAAGGCAAACCAGAAAGTACGCCTGAGAAACTTAAACTCCTAGTTTTGAATATGTTTAAGAAATGGGAGTGATGGTTTCATCTTACATATCAATTGAAAGTGACTGTGATTTATATAGAACAGGAGGGCAGTGGGGACATGAGGGGCTGGGGTGGGGTGGGGGGGGGGTGGGGGGGGGGGAGGAAGCTGGTTTGCTCTGAGAGATAAATAATGCATGAATCAAAGACAGGGAGAAAAGAGGGTGAGAGAAACAGTGAAACACACAAAGAGAAAGAAAGAAAATCCATGATGAAGGCCAAAGTAGCTAGATCAAATTTACAGCATGCTCTCTGTAGTTTGTGAATACAATCAGAACTTGTTCCACCCAAAAAAATCAAACACAGAAATAGTTTCTTTGTGCTAACATGAAGACCACTTATATCAGCTGCACTCAGAGGAAGAATGCCTCAACCACCCACTTTAATAGGAGATTAAACCTTCTGTTGGCTATTTAAAGGGGGCTTAACCCACCGGTACCACATTTAATAAGGGGATTTATGAGTGATATAAATTATTAAACAGAAAAGGAACAAAAATATTGAAAGACATGTTAAAAAAAGATGTTGTAAAATGCTTGATGATTTCAAAGACAGTCAACGTGGAAAAAAGATGAAAAAATAGAAGCTGTGCTGAGTTCATTTATGATCATTTTAATTGTGTTGCTGTTACATTTTTGATTATTCTTTATATCGCCTGTTTTGTTCCGAAAGGTTCACTTGCATTGTGGGTCCGTGTTTGTTTTCTATGCAGTTTTTCATTGATTTCTTTACTTCTCAGCTTAGTTTTACACGTGTTCAGTTAGTTCACAGTTCCCTCCTTACCTCCTCCTTTCTTTGCTTTAGTTTCTTTCTTTTTTTTCATCTCATTTTTTGGGTGTTCTGGTTCTTTTTCTGGTTTTGGACCACCAGCTGCCAGTTCTTGTACATTTGGGCCTTGTTTTGCATCCAACGAGTAATCATCCATGTTTTTTTAATACTTCTTGCCCAGTACACGTCTTTTTCATTTTTGCAGAAATGTACATCATAATGAGTTAGAGGGAACTGTAACCAGTCAAGTTAAAATTTGGTTGTCTGTGTTATTTTTGGTGTAAAAAAATAGAGGATTATGAAATGTGCTTGTGTGGAAAAAAAAAAGAAAAAGAAAAGAAAATGCTTTCAGTTTGTGACATGAACAGAGACAAAGATCTAGATTCAGATACACAACGATGCACAGTTTTTCTGCAGGGCCAGGAACAGAATGCTCTTTTTGGAACCTGAGACGGGACAGCAAATGTCTCCTGGACCACCCGTCCAGGACACCCGTGCGTCTTCCTCCAGCTCCCAAACACACGCTAACTAACTACACATTCGCTGTTTTTCTCCACCAGCACCACCTGAGAAGAGGAGAGCACCTGTCATTCCTACATTAGCAGCAGCACAGAAGTACAAACATCCTGGAGATGAGCTCCACAGTCTGGTTGCAAGCTTTCCTTCTAATGTACTGTAATAGCTGGAGAGGCATCATATGACGAGCCAAGCAAGCCCTCGAATTACTCTGAGAGCACTCACACCAATATGGGAGTGATATCAAGTTGTGTTTTGTGAGGAGACCTTCAGAGCACTGCAGTACTTCCCTGTTACATCATGCTTTTCAGTCTAAATCAACAAAACACCATCATCATGTGAAGCATGAATTGAGCCTGTGCAGATACTCTTAATTTCATTGTGTGCCTTCTGTGGGGATCAAATGATTAAACTTGTGTTAAAGTGGATCTTTTTAGGGAGCCCAGATGGCAACAAACCCAGCTTCTTCCCACGAGACTCCCTCATCTGCACAGTATTGATCTGATCTGGGTACTCTGCTCTGTCTTGATTGTACACCCTCAATCAAGCCCCTGTTCACTAGCTGCCACATCTCATAGAAAAAAAGTCAATAAACATCTCCACACCACACTCCTCGTGTAAAAAATAACCAAAACACGCATGATTTTTTTCTTTTTAACATTTCCAGCCTGCTTACTTCCTTCATTAGACATTCATCTGAAAACTATTATGACTAAATATGTCTTATCACGAGGTTTACCCACATTGCTACAACATCCACAGTGAATGAAGTTCATTCATTGTGAATTTTTGAACCAAAACAAGTATTCAAGCAGGAATTCCACCTTGTCAGTGACACATTAAAGGTATACATACATCTATGTCAAAATTTTGTCCATACGTGTGCTCTGATGGCCACAGTTCAGTCTGGCACAATGTCTGTGCATTTACATTTTTGTAAAACGTGTTTGCTCATCCCCATTAATAAGAGCATTATTCGCTTCCCTGCTGATGCACTGAAGAGAGCAGGCGATGTGGGGACTTTTGGGGGGTTGAATTGGCCTTTGTATTGATCGGGTTTGCACAGAGCTGAGCCTCGGGCTGATGACTGTCAGTGCAGTCCATTATGCATTCAGATATGAATTGAATGATGTTCTCATAGACGCAAAAGTAAACCTGCTCTCTACAGACATCAAAGTTTAAAAAACAAAACAAAACAAAAAACCTGCTTTCAGAGCCTTTTTGGATAAGGATCACAAAGTATTTCACAACAACAGTCAGAAGTAATAAACATAAAATTAAAACATAGTAATATCTACTGGTTAAAAGCAATCCATAAGAATAAGTCTTGAGCTGCCGTACATACTATAAGCAAAGGTATTAGACAACAGGGGCAGTTACAGTGTCACGTTATTCCTGAAAGTGATGCAACAGCACAAGTACGACTTGAATTTAACCTGAAACATAAAAACAGCCTTTTTATGCAGCCGGTAAAGGGTTCTGAAACCACATGCATGTTCTGCATTCCCGTACCAGACCTCACACTATTCATAGCTCTGTATGTCGGCTGTTCCTCCTTTTCTGGCTCGTCACGAGTGGCTTACACAGATGGCAAACACCAAAAATAGAGGTGGTTTTAGGTTAAATCAGATTATGGCTGGATTATAACAACGCTAGTTAAAGTTTAGAGTTGGTATTTCTGCATGATTGAAGAACAGACGTGCTATAAATTATAATCACATACCTTCAGTTCAGATTAGAGACTAACTGCCTTTTTATTTTAACTTTTAAGGGAAGCCATCCTGAACTCGTCTGTGAGCTTGTAAAGCAAAGACTAAAATCAGCAAGCAAGAGCTCTCTGAGCTCTTTGACTGTGTGAATGTTGCTTTGTGAGAGTGTTCCTACTTCAAGAGGTTTTCAGGTTTCTGGTTGCGACTAACATTATTGGTAAATTCAAATTTCAATTGCTAAGATTTAAATGCTTATGAACAGCCATCCAGTACAGTTTAACACTCATAAAAAGATTATTATTAACTACAAAACAGTGTTTGTTAGAGCAGAGCTGGAAGGCATTACACTAGAGTACAAAATAACGTAACGCTGTAAAAACGAATCACTTGTGTGTATAGAACTTTTATGTTATTAGTAACTGAGTTATGAATTATGAATGCCTTGTGTATTTATGCTCTCCTTATGTCTAGGACCACTACCTGAGCCTGATATGATGGCATCTGGAGCCAGATTAAGCCAGGTTCAGCCCTGGCGTCTCATCGTGGTTGTGTTAGATGGGTTGTCTGAGATGGAATCGGCCTGTCCAAAGTAGCTCACCCACCCATAAGTCCTGTGACCTCCTCCTCCACCACTTCCTTCAATGCAACACAGTTTTTCTAAGCTCCACTTTGGCCCAAATTTCCATCAGCTTAAGAATCTCCAGAGCCTGCAATTATCGCCACAAATGTTCTGAGAGGTTGAGAATGGAATGAGGCAGCAGTCTGCAGTTATGTCCAGTGTGGGCATAACTACACTAACCAATTTTGATTGCTCCACAAAGCAAACTGCAGCCATGAAGCGCGGTGGGCTTGTGGTGTCTGACATAAAGACTGTGACAAACTGATGTGGGTTAATGTGCTGCTCGTACGATTCATAGATTCTTGGGGCCACTCTAGATGTACGGGTCAACTAAATTTGGACTTGTTGAGGTAAAGAGCAGCATCAAAATATGTTGTTTCCAAGGGGGTTCACCTCAAGGTGACAGGTTCAGATACAGGACTGCATACTGATATACAGATTTAACTGTGGAAAGTGTGGCATGAGGACACATTCATTGCTGAGATGAAGAATAAGTTACATGGATTTGTATCTTGCTATGCTTTTATACATGTTTTATTTATCTGTTTATCAGTTTTTAACTTTTTCAGGTGCTTTAGGTGATATTTCCAGAAATACAACTTACTGTTGGTTAACTGTGAATCAGTTGCTGTTAAAAATTTGGATATTATTTAATTGTTTGATATAAATACTAAAATGAGTAAACAGCTTCAAAATGAACCACAGGGTGAAATACAGTGGGATGCAAAAGTTTGGGCAACCTTGTTAATAGTCATTATTTTCCTGTATAAATTGTTGGTTGTTACAATAAAAAAATGTCAGTTAAATATATCATATAGGAGACACATACAGTTATATTTGAGAAGTGAAATGAAGTTTATTGGATTTACAGAAAGTGTGCAATAATTGTTTAAACAAAATCAGGCAGCTGCATAAATTTGGGCACCACAAAAAAAGAAATGAAATCAATATTTAGTAGATCCGCCTTTTGCAGAAATTACAGCCTCTAAATGCTTCCTGTAGGTTCCAATGAGAGTCTGGATTGTGGTTGACGGTATTTTGGACCATTCCTCTTTACAAAACATCTCTAGTTCATTCAGGTTTGATGGCGTCCGAGCATGGACAGCTCTCTTTAACTCACACCACAGATTTTCAATAATATTCAGGTCTGGGGACTGAGATGGCCGTTCCAGAACGTTGTACTTGTTCCTCTGCATGAATGCCTTAGTGGATTTTGAGCAGTGTTTCAGGTCGTTGTCTTGTTGAAAGATCCAGCCCCGGTGCAGCTTCAGCTTTGTCACTGATTCCTGGACATTGGTCTCCAGAATCTGCTGATACTGAGTAGAATCCATGTGTCCCTCAACTTTGACAAGATTCCCAGTCCCTGCACTGGCCACACAGCCCCACAGCATGATGGAACCACCACCATATTTTACTGTAGGTAGCAGGTGTTTTTCTTGGAATGCTGTGTTCTTTTTCCTCCATGTATAACGCCCCTTGTTATGCTCAAATAGCTCAATTTTAGTTTCATCAGTCCACAGCACCTTATTCCAGAATGAAGCTGGCTTGTCCAAATGTGCTTTAGCAAACCTCAAGCGACTCTGTTTGTGCTGTGGGCAGAGAAAAGGCTTCCTCTGCATCACTCTCACGTACAGCATCTCCTTGTGTAAAGTGTGCTGAATGCTTGAACGATGCACAGTGACTCCATCTGCTGCAAGATGATGTTGTAGGTCTTTGGTGCTGGTCTGTGGGTTGACTCTGACTGTTCTCACCATTCGTTGCTTCTGTCTATCTGAGATTTTTCTTGGTCTGCCACTTCGAGCCTTAACTTGACTGAGCCTGTGGTCTTCAATTTTCTCAATATGATCCTAACTGTGGAAACAGACAGCTTAAATCTCTGAGACAACTTTCTGTGTCCTTCCCCTAAACCATGATGGTGAACAATCTTTGTCTTCAGGTCATTTGAGAGTTGTTTTGAGACCCCCATGTTGCTACTCTTCAGAGAAAATTAAAAGAGGAGGGAAACTTACAACTAACCCCCTTAAATACTCTTTCTTATTATTGGATTCACCTGTGTATGTAGGTCAGGGGTCACTGACCTTACCAAGCCAATTTGAGTTCCAATAATTAGTTCTAAAGGTTTTGGAATCAATAAAATGACAACAGTGCCCAAATTTATGCAGCTGCCTGATTTTGTTTAAACAATTATTGCACACTTTCTGTAAATCCAATAAACTTCATTTCACTTCTCAAATATCACTGTTTGTCTCCTATATGATATATTTAACTGACATCTTTTATTGTAACAACCAACGATTTATACAGGAAAATAATGACTATTAAAAAGGTTGACCAAACCTTTGATCCCACTGTAAAAGGGCAAAGAGTTGGATCCAGAATTGTTTTGCTAATCAAATCCTTGAAGTCAAATGAGTTCTTGAAGTGAAATGTTCAAGGAGAAAAACGTGGGATTCAATATAATATTCATATAATATATAACAATTGCAAATAGGGCTCAGGAAGTCTTTGGATTTGATGTTTACAGAACCCTGACTTATTTACATAACATTCATTAATTCATAAAAAAAAGGAGGATCTGATTAATATTTTCAATCACTGTAAGTGTGTGAAGCTTGCTGAAATGCCCTGAACGTTTAAAAAGTGGAATGAAAAGTTTAGCTCCAACATCAGCAAGGAGGTCTTGAATAAGGAGTCCTTTGTCTGCCACGTCTTGGTCTCCTGGCTCCAGCCAGGGAAGCACTCCACTGATGCTTGTCATCTCCTTATCAGAGATGCAGACAGTATACAGAGGTGAGATGAATTCCAACCCACTGGGAGAAACACCCATCAGCCCTTTCAGAGTCATCCTGATCTTGCAATTGGAGAATGTTTGTGACTTTAAGGTCAGAGAAGAGGATGTCTCCTGTGCGATCGCCAGGCAGTCTAGCATGACAGTCACATTCTGGCAGCATCTCTGGAATTTGAGGGGCATAGTGGCCTTGACCTTTTCCCTGCCGATCCAGATAGGAAGGAAGGACAGCATGATGAATGAATAGATAATTGGTCCAGGTGATGGCAATTTAGCATTGCTCACAATAAACATGTCAGCAGCTCCATGAACACCCCTCAAAGAGTCCATCAGAAACTCATCTATTAATGGCGTGGCGTGAGGGTTCTAGGCAGGCTTCCTCACCAGTTTTCTTTGTTTAGTCTAGCCCACTGTCAATAAGCAGATGGACTCCTAAAACCTCCCGAAGACACTGTCAGATGGAAATTTAGTGTAGAATCCTGTTAGGTCATCAGATGACCAATATCTGCGGAAGAGGACAGGAGATGGCAGGGCTTCTTCTTCCAACCTGGCTTCCAGGTCTTGGATGTAGTCCACAGCCTCATCCAGGGCACCTGTAGAGATAAAAAGACTAAAGAAAATAAGGTGATCGTCTTGACATATTTATTACTGCTTATCTACACATCCCATAACAATAATGATATGCAAAACATCTCTAACAACATCACTGCAGATTCCGGTTTCTGTTTTCCACAGCTAGAAAACCACAACAGTCTAACTCTATTACAATACCATGTGCTGATGAACCTGTTGATACACTGAACAAAAATATAAACGCAACACTTTTGTTTTTGCTCCCATTCCCCATGGGATGGACGTAGAGACCTAAAATTCATTCCAGATACACAATATAACCATCCCTCCCAAACAGTGGTCACAAATCAGTCCAAATGTGTGGTAGTGGGCACATCTGCTATATTGAGATAATCCATCCCACCTCACAGGTGTGCCACATCAGGATGCTGATCTGACATCATGAGTAGTGCACAGGTGTACCTCAGACTGCCCACAACAAAAGGCCACCCTGGAATGTGCAGTTTTTTGCGCTATTGGGGGTCTGGGGACCCAGAACCGGTCAGTATCTGGTGTGACCACCATTTGCCTCATGCAGTGCAACACATCGTCGCATGGAGTCTATCAGATTGTCAATTGTGGCCTGTGGAATGTTGGTCCACTCCACTTCAATGGCTGTGCGAGGTTGTTGGATATTCGTGGGAACTGGTACACGCTGTGGTATACGCCGGTCAAGCACATCCCGAACATGCTCAATGGGTGACATGTCCGGTGAGTATGCTGGCCATGCAAGAACTGGGACATTCTCAGCTGCCATCTGCCCTGAACAATGTGAACCATGATTCATCCGTGAAGCGCACACCTCTCCAACATGCCAGACGCCATCGAATGTGAGCATTTGCCCACACAAGTCTGTTATGGCGACGAGCTGGAGTCAGGTCAAGACCCCGATGAGGACGACGGGCATGCAGTTGAGCGTCCCTCAGACGGTTTCTGACAGTTTGTGCAGAAATTGTTTGGTTGTGCAAACCAATTGTTCCAGCAGCTGTCTGGGTGGCTGGTCTCAGACGATCTTGGAGGTGAACCTGCTGGATGTGGAGGTCCTGGGCTGGTGTGGTTACACGAGGTCTGCGGTTGTGAGGCCGGTTGGATGTGCTGCCATATTCTCTGAAACGCCTGTGGAGACGGCTTATGGTTGAGAAATGAACATTCAATGCACGGGCGACAGATCTGGTTGACATTCCTGCTGTCAGCATGCCAATTGCACGCTCCCTCATTGCTTGTGGCATCTGTGGCATTTTGCTGTGAGACAAAACTGCACATTCCAGGGTGGCCTTTTGTTGTGGGCAGTCTGAGGTACACCTGTGCACTACTCATGATGTCAGATCAGCATCCTGATGTGGCACACCTGTGAGGTGGGATGGATTATCTCAATATAGCAGATGTGCCCACTACCACACATTTGGACTGATTTGTGACCACTGTTTGGGAGGGATGGTTATATTGTGTATCTGGAATGAATTTTAGGTCTCTACGTCCATCCCATGGGGAATGGGAGCAAAAACAAAAGTGTTGCGTTTATATTTTTGTTCAGTGTATATTTACAGTACTTGTCAAGTTGACCTCACTAAAACATATGTATCTAGTGACTGAACTCTGTGACTGAAAAACAAAAGACAAGCACATTGCTACATTGCTAGAGGATCATCATTTAGCCTGGAGAAATAGTTTGCTGCTTTATAAGAAAGCCCTCCGCAAAGCCAGAACATCTTACTATTCATCACTGATTGAAGAAAATAAGAACAACCCCAGGTTTCTCTTCAGCACTGTAGCCAGGCTGACAAAAAGTCAGAGCTCTTTTGAGCCAACCATCCCTTTAACGTTAACTAGTAATGACTTCATGAACTTCTTCACAAATAAAATTTTTATCATTAGAGAAAAAATTACCAATAATCATCCCACAGATGTAATATTATCTACAGCTACTCTTAGTACCATTGATATTAAGTTAGACTCTTTTTCTCCAATTGATCTTTCTGAGTTAACTTCAATAATTACTTCCTCCAAACCCTCAACGTGTCTTTTAGACCCCATTCCTACAAAACTGCTCAAAGAAGTCCTGCCATTAATTAATTCTTCGATCTTAAATATGATCAACCTATCTCTAATAATCGGCTATGTACCACAGGCCTTCAAGCTGGCTGTAGTTAAACCTTTACTCAAAAAGCCATCTCTAGACCCAGCAGTCTTAGCTAATTATAGGCCAATCTCCAACCTTCCTTTCATATCAAAAATCCTTGAAAGAGTAGTTGTCAAACAGCTAACAGATCATCTGCAGAGGAATGGTTTATTTGAAGAGTTTCAGTCAGGTTTCAGAGCTCAGCACAGCACAGAAACAGCTTTAGTGAAGGTTACAAATGATCTTCTTATGGCCTCTGACAGTGGACTCATCTCTGTGCTTGTCCTGCTAGACCTCAGTGCAGCGTTCGATACTGTTGATCATAATATCCTATTAGAGCGATTAGAACATGCTGTAGGTATTACAAGTACTGCACTGCAGTGGTTTGTATCATATCTATCCAATAGACTCCAATTCGTGCATGTAAATGGAGAGTCCTCTTCACACACTGAGGTTAATTATGGAGTTCCACAGGGTTCAGTGCTAGGACCAATTCTGTTTACATTATACATGCTTCCCTTAGGCAGTATCATTAGAAGACATAGCATACATTTTCACTGCTATGCAGATGACACCCAGCTCTATCTGTCCATGAAGCCAGATAACACACACCAATTAGTTAAACTGCAGGAATGTCTTAAAGACATAAAGACCTGGATGGCCGCTAACTTTCTGCTTCTTAATTCAGATAAAACTGAGGTTATTGTACTCGGCCCTGAAAATCTTAGAAATATGGTATCTAATCAGATTCTTACTCTGGATGGCATTACCTTGGCCTCCAGTAACGCGGTGAGGAACCTTGGAGTCATTTTTGACCAGGACATGTCCTTCAATGCACATATTAAACAAATATGTAAGACTGCTTTCTTCCATTTGCGCAACATCTCTAAAATTAGAAATATCCTGTCTCAGAGTGACGCTGAAAAACTAGTTCATGCATTTATTACTTCCAGGCTGGACTACTGTAATTCATTATTATCAGGATGTCCAAAAAACTCACTGAAAAGCCTTCAGCTAATCCAAAATGCTGCAGCAAGAGTCCTGACAGGGACTAGAAAGAGAGAGCATATTTCTCCTGTTTTGGCTTCCCTTCATTGGCTTCCTGTTAAATCCAGAATTGAATTCAAAATCCTGCTCCTCACATACAAGGTCTTAAATAATCAGGCCCCATCTTATCTTAATGACCTTGTAGTACCATATCACCCTATTAGAGCGCTCCGCTCTCGCTCTGCAGGCCTACTTGTTGTTCCTAGAGTATTTAAAAGTAGAATGGGAGGGAGAGCCTTCAGTTTTCAGGCCCCTCTTCTGTGGAACCAGCTTCCAGTTTGGATTCGGGAGACAGACACTATCTCTACTTTTAAGATTAGGCTTAAAACTTTCCTTTTTTCTAAAGCATATAGTTAGGGCTGGACCAGGTGACCCTGAATCCTCCCTTTGTTATGCTGCAATAGATGTAGGCTGCCGGGGGATTCCCATGATGCATTGAGTTTTTCCTTTCCAGTCACCTTTCTCACTCACTATGTATTAATAGACCTCTCTGCATTGAATCATATCTGTTATTAACCTCTGTCTCTCTTCCACAGCATGTCTTTATCCTGTCTTCCTTCTCTCACCCCAACCGGTCGCAGCAGATGGCCGCCCCTCCCTGAGCCTGGTTCTGCCGGAGGTTTCTTCCTGTTAAAAGGGAGTTTTTCCTTCCCACTGTCGCCAAAGTGCTTGCTCATAGGGGGTCATATGATTGTTGGGTTTTTCTCTGTATCTATGAAGCGCCTTGAGGCGACTTTTGTTGTGATTTGGCGCTATATAAATAAAATTGAATTGAATTGAATTGAATAATTTCTGTGACCAGGTTATGTAACAGAGATCATACTTTCAATGTATAACTTACACAAAGAACAACAATAATTCATATCAAGCGTAAACCCATCCAATGTCTTTTTAACTGGGTATATACCCATTTCGTAGTTTGTTTGTTTTTTTTGTTTTTTTTTTTTGTCTCGCCTGTCCCATTTGGTTCTTTAGCCATCAGAATTGTTGTCTGAAGACCAACAAGGATACCCAATGGATTTACTTTGCCAAATGGATCATCGTGGCATTGCCGTATTGGTCCATTTGGTCGATCTTTGTTTTTATTATTTATTATATTTTATTTTCAGATGTTACAGACGGGACAGACATGAGTGAGAGATAGGAAAGGGAGAAAGAAAGAGGAAGGAAAGGAAAAACAGAAGGGGAGAGGGACAGTGAGAAAGGGGGGGAGAAAAAAATAAAAATCTCCTGGATCACCTGTTGAGAGAAGAATAGAAAACAAGCAAAAAAAGGCAAAAAAACAAAACAAAACAAAGCAACATACTAAACACAACACCATCGCATTAATCTAGCTAAGTGTAAACAGCAGTAAATACTAAATATTCAATGTTGTTGTGCAGCACGCAGGACAGATGTGCTTCGAAGTAGCAGCCAAGAAAGGTGTAATTTGGGTCTACGAGCAGTGAACACCCATGTGCATACCTGTGTGGATCAGCGCGCTTGTATTCCAAAGGTTTCTCCATGTAACGATCTGCTAGAGAGTGTGGGGGGGGGGGCCACAGCCCCGTCCTCCAGGGTGTGAAGCAGGTATGGAGGAGATCAAAACTCCAGACATCCAGAGGCCCCCAGAACACAAGAAACCATGGAAGACCAACAGAGGGGCAGCCGCGCCACTGTTCCAGTAAGAGCTGAGGAGAGTCCCAGATGAGGGTTCACTCAGCAGCCGCGGAGCAGAAGCCAGGGGGAGTTGCAGTGACGCGCCCGTGAGCTCCGCCGGCCGCCAGCTGTGCCTGAGTGACCGAGCCCCAGGCCGAGAGGCCGGGGGCACCCCACCCCCGAAGGGGCCCGAGCGAGCCCCAGGCTCCAGGCCCCGATAAGCGGCCGCCAAGGAGTGAGCCGGTGTGTACCTGGACGCCCACCCCCAGACACAAGGAACCACCAACGCACCGACACCTGAGGGTGTCCGCCACCGGCAGGGGAAGTGGTGGTAGGTGGAGATAGGCCTCCAAACCTTGGAGGGCCTGAGGTGTCCCCAGAGAGGTGGCGTCTGATACCCAACCTGACATATAGACACAGACATACAGGCACACACAGACACAAACATCCATTCCCCCCCTCATGCTCTCATATGCACTCACTCCACACTCAACCAACATGGAGACAGACATAAAGAGACGCTGTACACACGATCACACTCCCCAAGCGTACTCTACAAACCGGGTCTAGGTACCCTTGCCCCTGGAGGGGGGAACTTCACCCAGACCCAGGTGGTGTTACCCTTTTCCCTGCGGTGGGGAGAGGCAGACCACCCCGACTCCGTAGCAGCAGGGAGGCCCCACACTCCAGACCGCAGTCGGACGGCCAACTCCACCTACCCCTCCCGCTCCAGCAGGCCGCAGAGAATGGGGGTGGGAGAAGACTCCAAACCTCCCTCCACCCGCTCATTGTAGTGTTGATGCATGTGTGTTCTAAGGTGCAATTAAAACCCAGGAGGGCATGGAGCTACCTGCCAAGGAGCAGCAGGTAAGCGCATGGTCCCTCCTGCTAGCCCTCAATGTCTAAGTGTATTTAAAATTGAGAGGTGGGCAACGACGCCAGGGGTGAGGTGTACACCCTGATGGTAATTTGGACTCTATGATTGTGCCCACCCCCAAGATCCTATATGTATGTGTAATGAGAGTGTGAATAATGTGAATGTCTAAGTTGTGGGATAAAATTGAGGCAGAGGCAGCCAGAAGGAGACAGAGGGGGGCTAGCCTCCTCTGCACCCTGGTGACATACCCCTACTCCAAGGCCCTGCATGTGTGGGTGGTTGTGGTGGAGCGGTAAGAGAGAGGCAGCTGGAGATGGGGAGGGAAGGAAGGGAGGGGCAGGTAACCCCTCCCTGGGGCCAGCTCCCCCGCTGACCCCAGTAGGCACTCCCACACTCCGCGACCCGCCAGGGAAAGGGGGCCCAGGCCCATCCAGACCGGGGCCCAGTGCAGCAGCGCCTCCCGGCCCCACAGAGCCCGGGACAGTCCACCCAACCCCACCACAGAGAAAACTGCACCCACCCCACCATCCACTCATCTTCCAGACTACATAAGACAGTAAACGCCCAGGCTGAGATCTTCCTCCACCTCTCCTGTATCTCCCCCTCCTGCAGAGAGAGTTCCTGAAGAGAGGAAAGCTCCTGCAAGATGTGACCATCCCCCCCACCAGTTGAAGAGCCCCCCAGGCGGTTCGACGCACCGGCGGCACCCTGCTCCAGGGCCGGGCCCCCATGCACCCACCCGCCCACAACCCCGGCAACACACCAACCAGGATCCAAGCCCCCGAGGCCCGGCCCGGGCCCCAGCCCAGAGACGGAGCGCCCCCAGAACCTCACGCCCATCCCGGACCCACCCAGGGCCAGCCAGGCTACCAGGTCAGTAACCCACGTCCGTCAGCACAGACCCTCCCCTAGCCCCGCTGCACGCAGCCGCGAGGAAACAGTCACCTGAGAGCCAACAGAGCCCCCAACCGGACATGACCGCTACCCCGGGTTGAGCCCCCCAAGGAAGATGCCTCCGGGGAACCCCCCGACGCCCTAAGCCTGTCCCTACCCCCACACCAATCACAACAGTGAAGGTGGGACCAAATTATGACCCCCCACCCCCACTAGGTGATGGAGCTGATAAAAGGAGTCCAGAGCAATTGATCTGATGTGGTGGCAGAGGCTGTATCAAGACTAATATAATCTAATAGATAATTTCTATATTGGTTAGAATTAAGATTACTTTTATTTTTCCAGTTCATGAGGACTGTTTTCTTGGCTATGCATAGGGCAGTGAAAATCATATGGGCTATATTCTTTTCTGAAGTGACATTATCTAAGCTGCCCAGTAAACACACTAAGGGGGAGGTTGGAATGTTACATTTCAGACACTTTGATAAGTCTTCACATATCTCGCGCCAAAACTTTTGCACTGGTGGACAGAACCAAAGAGCGTGGATGTAATTGTCTGGTGTATTGCCTTGACAGTGTGAGCAGTTGTTGGAAGATGTAAAGCCCATCTTGAACATCCGATGACCTGTATAGTGCACTCTATGTAGTATTTTGTATTGTATTAATTGCAGACTGGGATTTTTAATTAATTTAAAGGTTTTTAAGCAAATCTGAGACCAGAAGTTTTGGTCTAAGCTGACTGATAAATCTGCTTCCCACTTTGCAATAGGAAGGGATATTGATTCATCTAATTTAGAAAGTGTTCTGTATATTTTAGATAATAATTTGGGGGATTTAAGAGTAAGAAAATGTGCCGCACTTAGTGGTGTTTGTAATTCAACTTGACTGAGGTTAAATTTCTTTTTTACTATGGATTTAATTTGTTGATATTCTAAAAATCTTGTCTTGTTGATCCCATATTGTGCAACTAGTCTGTCAAATGGAATAAATTCTGTTCCCTCTAATATATGTTCTAAGTATTTAATTCCTTTACAACTCCATTCTGGGAAATTAATCATATTATTGTTTTGTAATATGTCAGGGTTATTCCAGATAGGTGTACGTTTGCATGGGATTGATGAAGACTCCGTTATTTTTAGAAACTCCCACCATGCTGTCAGAGAAAAGCTGATGTTGATACTTTTAAAGCATTCATGTCTTTTGACGTTTGAGCTAATAAATGGTAGGTCTGAAATCTCTAGATCCTTGCATAGTGCCTGTTCAACATCTAGCCAGGGCTCAACTAAGAAGGTATGTTTTAACCATTCTGAGATGAACTGAAGCCTGTTGGCTAAGAAGTATTGGTGAAAATTAGGCAGGTCTAATCCTCCTCTATCCTTGGTTCTTTGTAGCGTTTTTAAGCTGATACGCGGGGATTTATCTTTCCAAAGGAATTTGGAAATATATGAATCCAGAGATCTGAACCAATCTTGTGATGGTTTGTTAGGGATCATCAAAAATAAGTAATTTATTTTTGGCAAGATCATCATTTTTATAGTGGCGACCCTTCCCATGAGTGATATGGGTAAAGATTTCCATCTAGTCAGATCGCCTTCTACTTTCTTTAGAAGTGGGATGTGGTTTAGTTTAGTTAAGTCTGAAAGCTTAGGAGAGACATTAATACCTAAATATTTAATATTTCCGGATTGCAGTGGGGCAGAGGAAGAGTTATGGAAGGAGCAGTTAATGGGGAGAACTGTAGATTTTGGCCAGTTAATTGAATAATCTGAAACTCTTGAAAACCAGTTTATTAAAGTAATTACCTCAGAGAGGTTGGTTTGTGTGTTTTGCAGAAAAAGCAACACATCGTCCGCATAGAGACTGATTTTATGTTCTATGTTCTTACATTTTATGCCCTTAATTGTTGTAGCCTGTCTAAATGCTGCTGCTAGAGGTTCGATAAAAATTGCAAAAAGTGAAGGGGAGAGTGGGCATCCCTGTCTGGTGCCCCTCAGGAGATAGAAGCTGGAGGATGTCTGGTCATTTGTTCTGATACGAGCTGTTGGGGAATTGTATAATATTCTTATCCAGTTTATGAAAGAGTTTCCAAAACCAAATTTGTGTAAAGTTGCGAACAGAAATTTCCAGTTAACTCTGTCAAATGCTTTTTCTGCATCTAGAGATAATATTATGGTTTCGATGTTTTTATCGTATGAGTAGTCTATTAAATTAAGTAATCTACGAGTGTTTGTTGAGGAGTGCCGACCTTTTATGAAACCAGTTTGGTCAGGATGAATTAAGAGGGGGGGTCATTTTCTCTAATCTCTTTGAGAGAGCTTTGCAGATTATTTTAAGGTCTACATTTAAAAGAGAAATTGGACGATAGCTTGAGGGAAATAAAGGGTCTTTGCCTGGTTTTAGCAGGAGACTAATGTTGGCAGAATTCATATTTGGTGGTAGTCTGCCATTTTCCTCGATTTCCTGCAACATGCCGTGGAATACTGGTGCCAAAATTATCCAGAATTCTTTGTAGAATTCTGCAGGGAAGCCGTCTGGACCTGGAGCCTTATTATTGGGCATACTTATCAGGGCTTCCTGGAGTTCACTTGGCGTCAGTGGCGAATCCAGTTCCATTGCTTGACTATCTAGTAATTTTGGAAGAGTTACGTTGTCAAGAAACAGATCAATTTCATTTTTAGATGGGTTTATTTGTGGTGAGTATAAAGTTTCATAGAAATCCCTAAAAATGTTGTTTATTCTTCCAGGATCATATATTATGTTCCCCGATAAATCTTTAGCAGCACATATAGTTGTTTTTTCTTTATTTATTTTTAGCTGGTTAGCTAGAAATCGACCTGATTTGTTACTGTGTTCAAAATTCTGCAAGCGAAGTCTTTGTATAAGGAATTGTGTTTTTTTATTAATAATTTCATTTAATTCTAGTTTTGTTTTGCATATTTTGTTCAATGTTTCCTGATCTTGGTGGGACGCGTAGGCTTCTTCTAGTGATTTGATGTTTTTTTTCTAATTCCTGAATATTTTTGTTTTCTTCTTTCTTTTTGTGTGATGAGAAAGAAATTATTTTACCTCTCATCACAGCTTTCCCTGCTTCCCATAGAACAGAAGCAGATATTCCGGGAGTGTCATTAAAGTCTAAATATGAAGTCCATTCCTTTTTAAAATATTTAATAAAGTCTTCATCTTTAAGTAGTGATATATTAAATCTCCAGTTTTTTCTTGGCGTAGTGTTATTCTTGTGCATTAGTGTTAAAGATACAGGAGCATGATCGCTGACAGCTATAGGATGAATCTCAGTGTCTGAAATGTCACACAGCAGTGAGCTGCTGACCAAAAAATAATCCAGACGAGAGTAAGAGTGATGAACATGCGAGAAAAAAGTATATTCCTTACTGGTGGGGTGAAGAGAGCGCCATGCATCGCAAAGACCAAAGTCGCTCATATACTGTTTGATTATATTTGTGGACTGCCAATTGCGCTGAGTTCCTGTTGTGTTGAGCCTATCCATGTCTTCATTTAGTCCAAGGTTGAGGTCACCGCCAAGAATGAGTGTGCAATCAAGGTGTTCAGAGAGTGCACTAAAAAATCCGTGGAAGAATGAGGGTTCATCAACATTTGGACCGTATATACTTACAATACATAGTTTTTTGTTCAATATTGATAGTTTAATAATTAGAAATCTACCCTCTGGATCTATAACTGTATCGAGTACTGTAAAATTAACATTTTTATGTATTAAAATTGCTACTCCCCGTTGTCTAGAATTATAACAGGCTGCAAACACGTTAGGAAACTCAGGTGTTTTAAGTTCGTTTAAACCTGTGACAGGTCTGTGAGTTTCTTGTAATAAAACAACATCTGCCTGTAGTTTTTTAAGCTGGTTAAATATCTTTAACCTCTTTCCTCTGGAGCCAGCTCCATTTACATTCCATGTGACAAACCTCAGCATGCCCATAATTGTGTGTGTATGTCTAATGAAGTATGCTGGGTGTTTCGTTTAGACAGGTGGAGAGAATGTGGAAACATCCCTTGTTTGTAAATAGAAAGAGAAAAAGAAGTGTGGTGAGAGGCTCCATAAGTCTGACTATGTGTGTGAATATTCACTAATATGAACAAGCGTGGCTTGCTTATGTGTCCTGCAAGTCTGTGCGTGCTGTGAGGCTGTTGTGAATGTGCTGCCGTTGAGCTGATGTGTTTGCGTGATCGTGGTGTGAAAATATGGAGAAATAGAGGGTGTTGTTTGTAGGTGAGTGGGGAAGTAGGTGATCACAGCAGTGAAAGACAAGAGAAAGAAAGAAACCACATGAACTGTGAGCAACAACAACAAAAAAGAAACAAAACGGAAACATTCCAATTAAAGCAATGACGGAGGGTGGCGGTGTTATATCTGCTATGACATCATATTGATATTACTAGGTTAAACCCATGTTAAAAGAGAGAGTGTGAATGAATAAGAAAAGAGTGTAGCGGGTTCTTATCTGGAGTGCAGTCAATACAACCACGGTGTGGTGCCGGGGTCGCGGTAGAGCTGTCCGTCCACGTAGAGCCGGTCCACGGCGATGACAGCACGGGAGCCTTTCTGGATGAAGCTACGTCGAACTGGGAACAGGACCTTGCGTCGTTCCAGGATCTCTTTGGGGAACTGGTCGTTCACGCTGAAGTCCGTTCCTTTCAGCTCTCTGCCGCGACTCTTCACCTGTTCCTTCTGTTTGAATTGACCGAATTTGGCCACAATAGGCCGTGGTCTCCCGGTCCGCGACCGCACGCCCCCCAAGCGATGTACTCTATCGAAGTTGATGTTCTTTACGGTGTCCTCCGGCATTTCGTAGTATTTTAAAAGAAACCTTCATAACATTATTGGTTAAGCAGAATTTTCCTCTATGTAGCCAAAATGTATCACTAATTAGAATGTTGGCTATTGTGCCTCAAAAAACTTACAGCACACGTCTTGACAGAGCCTCAAACACCACTGCATATACTTTGATTATAACAGGTATGTTAATCTTGGATAAACCTGGATAAACTTAAAGATTTCCCTCGGCGCCAAAGAAATGTTTAAGTAGCACAATATCAATTTCAACTCGATTTTAATAATAAAGTGACTTGTTCTTATAAAGTATATTTCCATTATTATATACATTAATAACTTTTTGGAGAGAAGTTAGGTTTGCATGCAAGCTTCCAAGCCAAAAGAGCTTGTTTATGAGAACTAGATAACTTTAAAGGTTTTTTTTTTAATCTTGTAACTACATTCAGGTAAAAATAAATCAATCAATTAAAAATTACAAAAAGATTGTTTGAAAAGGTATTCCAAATCGTGCCTTTGTCATTGAATAAGTTGGTAAACCACTTCACCTCAAAGGAATTATTTAAAATTAAAAATTTCAAATGATCGATTCAAATATTGATAGTATCGATATCAATGCTGGTATCAGTATCAGATCGATACAAACGCATCTGGATCAATTTTTTTGCTTCTGTCGTCAAAGTCCAGTATGAATCCCACTGAACTGTGTTTAATACATATTTATTATCATTTTTTAAATGAAAAAATGTACCTCAAACAAGCACTATGAAAAAAACTTTGTTGTCTGTCACATCAACTCTTTATAGCCTATAGCACACTAAAACAGCAGAAGCTGACCCAAAGTCCTTTAAAGACAGGCACATTTCCAAAAACACAGTAACGAAAGCTGAAAGGTATTTCTTTTACTGGTAAGGTATTTTTAATGTGGATAGTAAAATCACAACACTGTCATTTTATGGTCATTAAAATGTGTTCAGAATTTGGTAAATGTAGGATGACTTAGCTCGTACATTTCATGACACACTGCTCTTCCACATAAGCTTCTACATAAGCTCCCCTAAAAGATACTTAAAAGTATTAGTATCAGTATTGGTATTGGCAATACAGCCCTTAATTTATTTGGTATCCGATCGACACCAAAATCTGCTGTATGACACAGAACTAGTTGCTATATGACAGGAAGTCCCGTTGCCAAATTTCAGCGACCCCTGGTGTGAGAGTGTGGAAATAACAGGATGGTGGCCGCTGTAGGACAAACAACTGTTGCCGCCGTTGATCTGAAGAGCGTGTAGGCTGCAAGTCTGCAGTTCACCTCTGCTGTCAATATGTTTCCACATCTATTTACTCTGAAGGAGGGTGTAAAACTTTGTAAAAGGAAAGGATGAACCAGTGAAGCTCACTTCTGTCGGATGACGGCGACACTGAGGTGAGTTTTTAAGGATATCTTTATCCTTACCCACTTTTCAGAGGGTAAGACTGCTTTGTTTGCTTTGGGGGGGGTTTGTTTTGCTTTTTGTGGAGGATTTTTTTTGTGTGTGTGATATTTTTGCTGCTGTTAGTGAAGTGGACTGTTGGACTCGGATGCTATGTGAGAATTTAATCAAAGTGTTTGTCAGAAGAAAATTGTGATTTTTAGAACCTAACATATCTGTCATAATGTCCGCTAATAACCACAGTCTAAAAACTTAATGCTTTACACATCACGTGTTATTTTTCTTAAAAGTAATGCAGTACTTTGCGTAATTCGTTACACTGCTCGTTGCATTACTTTCACACTTCGCAATGAATTGACACGCATTGTCTCGCAATTACTAGTTAACAGTATTAACCTTAGGCTACAGTGCCAGTGTCAACACAAATCTCTAGCTAGCTAGATGCTTGCAGAGAGCAGCAGTATAATGCAGCTGTTTCTGTCTTGGAGGCAGTTTTCAGTTTGTCCTTTCATGCAATTAAAATAACTGTAATGTAAGCTCCACCATTTCTCTCCTTCATCTGCACATGGACTGAAATCAGCTGATTGTAGGTAGCATGCAGGAAACAAAAAGGCACATTTATTTGTTTGTTTGTTTTCTTTCCTCCACCCCTGTGCAGATAACTGAAGAACCTTTGTAACTCATACAGTTAACAGTGATGTAATTACCGAACATAGCAGAGTAACGTTAGCTTACTGTGTTATTGACAAATGTAACGGGATTACAGTAACATCTTGCTTTGACACGCTTTACACCAGCAGTTACACCAGCTTATAACCAGCTGTTGTTGTTTAGCCGGTTCATTGTCAGCTGTCTGGAGACAGGAGTCATATGTCTAATCTGCTGACAGTAATTAATTCTGACAATATCAGGAATAAATGAGCATGTTTATTCAGGTTTTCATGTGTTTCATGGCTTCAGTTCAGGAGATGAGGCTTGAAGTAAGAAGGAAGAGGGTGAGGTGAAAATGAAGGAGGAGACAGAGCAGTGGTGGAGGAAGAGAAAAATATAATGAGAAGAGATAATGAAGATATATATGTACATATGGTCATATATGATTTGAAAGATGTATGAGCTTTAAATTGAAAGTAACCTATAAGGTGTGCTAAGGCTTGTCTGTAATAACATAAATAAAATGTGATTAGGCACAATTACAAGCACAATCATGTCAGGAGAAAAAGAAAACATAAACAAGTAGAGCAGGACAATATGACCAAAAATATTTATCACGATATGCATTTGAAAATTTGCGATAACGATATAACTGACGATATAATTGACACTAGACAAAATACTTTACAACTCCACATAGGGCTGTTCGATATAAGATATATATCGGATGACGATATAAAAACGTCTATTGTTTCATTTTACGCTATCGTTTGTTTTGTGGTGTTGCAAAATAAACTGTTTACGGCAATATTTTTTCATCATTTTGATGGTCACTGTAGTGGCTATATTAATTTCTTAAAGTTCTCTCTTTGTCTTATATTTAATATAACCACACTACAGACGGACAAGCGCCTGTTTTTATGCATTGTTGTTAGCAACAACGATGGTAAAACCATCACGTGTCCGCTTGTTTATTTTCTACATAAACCTTTCACAATAAAGCTCAAGATCCTGTTGAGACTTTTCAAAATAAACTGAATCACATGAAAGAGTATGCAGAGTATTTACCGATGAGAAGCAAACGTTAGAACAGGCTTTTCCAAAACTGCAGCACGCTGTGTAATAAATACTCGCAAAGAAAACGGCGGCTGTTACAACCTATGTCTAAAAATGTGTAGTTTCCTGCATCGGTAAAACACTCGACACCAGATACACGACGCCCAGCTGGAAACACTTCAGCTGCCCGAGATTTACAGAATTTACAGATAATGTTAAATTTTTGTGATTTATATCGTTATCGGACGATAGATGTTTTATATCGGGATATGAGATTTTGGTCATATCGCACAGCCCTAACTCCACGACTTTATTAGTGCAAAAAAAACCCCCAAAAACATCAATGTGTTTTCACTTAAACAAGCAGCTGTTTTTTATGTGCATTAAAGTTATATAAAAATGTAACAGTGCAAATGCAAATTCCTTGCTGACAGTTTAACCAAAAGGCATTTCCAGTGGAAATTGGCCAAAATATCCTCAGTAATGCTCCGGGCTGTGCTCCGACAATCCATCAAGCCGATTTTCAGAAAAATCAAAGGATTGATTTTAAGTGTGCCGTATTTTCCAAAAAACACGGTAATAACGACGGCCCGCTAGCACGCGCTACCAAAAATAGTGCTTTGTTGTGTATCTGACGGACGAAAGCTAAACCAGTTCCACACCACTGAAGTTGCAGCATTTTTACAAACCAATTCTGGTTCATCCGTTTCATTCAACGATCCACTTTCGCTCTTCTCATTCTCTGTTGCCGGCATGCTTTTTCCGCCATGTGCGTATGAAAACAAAGGCACTGCACATGCGCGTTTTACCCATATTCTATTGCGATATTTCATTTTCTTATCATTGCCCGACCCAGTGTGTGAATGTGTGTGTGAATGGGTGGATGACTGGATATGTAAAGCGCTTTGGGGTCCGTAGGGACTAGTAAAGCGCTATATAAATACAGGCCATTTACCATTATACCGGTATTACTGTGAACGGTATGATATGGCCCAGCCCTATAAACAAGTATCTTAAATTAACTCGATTAACTTTAGAAGGGTTTATTTTATATGTACAGCTAGTACGTATTAAGGCATTCTTCTTTTCCCAGTCAGAATGGAACAATTTTTTTTAAAATCATTTTTAAATGCAACAGAAGCTTTAGCAACCTTAAAAAATCCTGGATTGAAAACAAGAAACTTAAATAATTTTCAAATTCCTTTCTCCATCCAGTTTTTGTAAAAAAAAAAAAAAAAAGCATTCATTTGTCAGAAGGCACAATTGCACACTTGTCTATATAACCCTGCTTTATGGTTTTGTAATAAACTCTAATTCAGTGCATAAAAAATTAAAAAATTAGCCTTTGACAGGAAGAATCTAAAAGACCCTGCACAGTTCTCGAAATGTCTTTGGACGGATGAAGCCAACATTAACTTACTAACTTGTTATCTTATGGCATGAGTATGCATGGCTGCCAGTGAAACAGGCTCAACAGTGTTTAATGATGATATGACTGAAGTAACTGCATGAATTCTGAAGTGCACGAGGCTGTACTCTCTGCTCAGATTCAGTCAAATGCTGAAGAACAGATGAACTGTGATCATGGTGCAAATGCATAATTACCCAAAGCAAACTGCTTGCAAAGTGATGTGCGATACCTGTACAAAAACTTAATGTTTCATTGCATTTCATAATACAATATATAATTGTATTATGTAATTGTAATAATAACATAACCATATTGCTTCATAATGATTAGAGGACATCAGACAACTTTTTTTATTGCTTAATAATGCAGAATAATCATATAGAAATAAAAAAAACTGACGTTGTGCGCTATTTGAGCATGTTGCCTGCCTGCAGCACAAAAGGACTCTGCGAGAGACGTCTGTCTCGCCCTAACAGCACCTGTCCCTGTCCTCCTCTTCAGTTTGCCTCAACATAAGCTTATCATATTCTGTGATGTGATTTACTCCGAGGTGTTTGACGAGGTCAGTGGTGTTGCCACAACAACGTGTCCACACAGGACTCTGTTTGCGCTCAGCCATTGTTGTGAGTGTGCACGCCAGGGGCTGCAACACATTTATACAGCCGTATTCTGCATATGACTATGAAAGGCGTAAGAGGAAGTAGTTCCTTCCAAATTAGACGATCCGAATTGTATAGTTTCTTTCCACTGCGTTCATTTTAATGGAAAAACTACAAATTTACCCCAGAGTACTAAAATATCGATATTATAATATGAGAATCGATTCTAGAATATAAATTGCTGGTATCGGAAGAATCGATATTTCAGTATCGATCCGCACACCACTAGGAAATACAGCATTAGTGATATCCATTGGTTCTAGACTTCAGGTAATCATTGACTGTGAAGGGATTTCATTCAAGTATTGAAAATCAATCATTATGTTTAAAATTCTGCTAGTCTGTGAAATTTATTTTGACCCTCTGGAAATAGGTAGCTGTGCATAAAAATGGTCTTAACTCCTAAACAGCTAATGCAAGATATACAATGGCATGTAAAAGAAACTGGCTGAATACATTAGGCTATGGTAATAAAATTACTTCCACCTCTCTAAATGTATTTTACAGGTAAACTACTTCATTGGAAAATTCAATCGTGTTTTTGACCAAGAATAAATAAGCTATTAAGAAAGTCAGTTTCTGCCTTTGTTTCCTTCTAATGCCCTATAGGTTCTCCCTGGAAAATATGTGCAAACAAGTACAAGATTGTGAGATTACTCAACATAAGCAAAAGCTGGTTAGGGTGTCTGATAAGAACCGTGCAAAACTCAGCAGTGTTACTCAACCCCTTTAAAGAAATGGCACTAATCACTATTTACACAACTGTGTATTATGAAAAAATAAGCTTTTCTCACTTGGTGTAGGGATTATCTCTAGAACTGCTATTTCACTGACAGCTAAGAAGATCTGCAAGAGCTGCAAGATCAAACTTCCCCAAAATGTATGGAAACACATATGCAGACTTTCAGAAGGAATGTTTGGATCAGATAGGGTTCAGCGTGTTTGGCTTGGAGCTGAACCATCACTGTAAATGCTCTTTGTGTAACATAGTATGAGCTGATAAGCGGCTGCAAAGGAGTTGACATTTATAGATTGGTCTGTAAATGCTTGTCTACGCAAATAATGAATAAAAATACAACTCCGTGTCTAAAGACAATCATCCCAAACACACTTAAACAGTTACACAAGAGAAAAGTATAAAATATTTATTGACCTAGCACATATCTTAGTGTGAATCCATTAATAGTAGTTTTATTTTAAGCTGAAGGTTGAGAAACAGAAATAGACTCACATCTGTCCTCAGATTTGTGCGAGACCAATACACGGTTGAGTATAATGGATATAATTACTTTGATCTTTGACCTTTTGACCCATTCTGTTTTGAAACTCTATATGTGAAAACTATAACCATTGTTTGCTCAATAATCAGTGTGTTTCTTTATGCTACACCTCAGATACACCAAAGAAGAACACTTGACAGTAGTTAGCACCAGAGAGTTAAAATGATCTGAAATTTAAATTTGGATCCCTGTACACTCAGTGCTAAGCAACTAACAAAAAAAACAAACAACTGACAACTGTTCATAAAATGAAATATATTGAGAAAAGGCTGCCATGTTAACTATTATAAGGACACAGGTTTTTGGCTGTTTTGGGGCTGAGTTTTTCCAGCCTTGCCTGGAGCCGTGGAAAAAAGATCACAATGTTTGGTTGTGTTTGGCTGACTTTTAAGCTTTGTGACAGTTAATGCGATCGGGTTTATTCTTCACGCTATCAAAGATGTTTTAGGTTTTATTTCAGTGTTTTATTTTCACAGTCTAACTGTGCTAATCTTAAAAAAACAAAAATCTAAAAGGTAACAGTGTAACATTTATTACGTTATTGGAGGCAAATTCTGACCAATCACAACTCACATTGACCAATACCTTTTAAATCTGAGCAAACAAGCAGCAGTTCAGAGGTGACTCAGCGGAGGATAAAAGAACTGTCCTTAACTTTATTATCAACATTTACTGTACTGTGGATGTCAGATATTGTGACTGAAGTTTTGGTTACCCAGAACCTGCTTGACGTGGCATTCAGAATTTAAAACAAGGTAAGAAAAGAAATCTCATTTATCATAAGCATTGTCAAGAAATACATCACATGTAATGATGTGCTTTCTTGCGTTTTTTGGGTTGTTGTTTTTTTTTAATTTTTTTGTTATACAGTTTTGTGACTACTTGAGTTTCTGGCTGTTCAGGTTACACTGAAGGTGAAGGCATTTCATGCAGCAATTTTTTAGCAGTCATTTTCTGTTGAAAGTAGTAGTAGGAGTTTTGGTAGAGTAATAGAAAAAACCAGAGAACAGACAAGAGTTGGAGATTCAAATTTTTACATATTTTAGTTTCTCATTGAAAGCAAAGGTTGTTTCAATTGCGATGATTTAATGAATTTCAAACGCAGTGTGCTATTCTCTCTCTCACTGTATCGCTCTCTCTCTTCTTATGTAAGTCAGTATAGCTTTCTCTTTCTCCCATCTATATGACAGTAATCATCTGAATATGACAATATTTATTAGGGGTGCAACGATACGGTTCGATACTTTGGTGTCACGGTTCGATATTTTTTCGATACAAAAGAATGTTCATGCCTTTTTAATTTGTCATTTGTTAAAATTATAAATATATATTTTAACTCAAAAGTACAGTTTTTAAATTTAATGTTGCTGAAACAAGAAAAAATTTTTTTTTTAAATCTATCTGATTGAGGAATCACTCATCTTTGGATGCGTGGGGCTGGACGACGTCAACACGTTAACGAGCTATTGCCACTAACGCACTAGTTCCCACCAATGTAATTGAGCATTGCGTGGCACATCCGACATACTGTTTTACTTTTGTCCATGACGTGCTTACCTTCAGGGTCATGCTTCACATGAAAACCTAAATAGTTCCAAACGCCAGATGTGAATGAGGGTGGGGGAGGTTCAATTTCGGGTAGTGTTGAGGCAATTGCCATGTTGCAACGAGCTTAACTTCTGTCTCGCTAGCTTGCCCCCACACACACACACATCTGCACTCGACAGTGCAGCCTGGGCGGAGTAGTCGAACGCAGATCCACTGAGCTCTCAACACAGACAGCATCGTCAGAAGAAAAGTTGATAAAATAAATTAAAAATTTTGTATTCTTTGATACATATGCGTACCGAACCGAAAGCACTGTATCGAACGGTTCAATACCGATACGAGTATTGTTGCACCCCTAATATTTATGTAGTTATACTTTGGACCCTGGTGTTAAAGTGAATGGATAAGCCTTGTTGGGCAGCACAGACTGCAGCAAAAATAATAATGACAGAAAGGACATAAATATAGTAGAATAGTATGAGTATAAATTCAGTAATTACAAGGCATAGCCCAGATGGCTCTAGCGATGGCGACCGTGGCTCAGAGGTTTGGGAAGCACATCTGTAACCGGAAGGTTGCCGGTTCGATCCCCGGGCTCTCTGTCCTGGTCGTTGTGTCCTTGGGCAAGACACTTTACCCTACCGCCTACTGGTGTTGGCCAGAGGGGCACGATATGGCAGCCTCGCTTCTGTCAGTCTGCCCCAGGGCAGCTGTGGTAGCTTGCCTCCACCAGTGTGTGAATAGTGGCATTGTAAAGCGCTTTGGGTGACTTGAAAAGTGCTATATAAATCCAATCCATTATTATTAGTTTGTAAAGAGATGGAAATCTGGGCATCTCACCTGCCTAAATGCAGCAGATAATCCACCTGTTGAAACTGGGATGATATACAAAAACCTTAATCACCCATGGTCATGTCATGTGGGTGTTTTCACCCCCACTTTGGAGCAGTGTTTTTCAAAACACCTGCGCTTTGGAAGCTCGTCACACGGTGTGTTCCAATATTCAGTTTTGCTTTGGAATAGCCCTAACTGAGGAAAATGACAAGGAAGTATCCGCATAGCACATAATAAGAGCCACTCCACATCTCCAAATACTAGGAAAAAGAGCGTAAATGCCTCCTTTATTGTCCCGTTTAGCACAGAAAGCATCCTTTATGAAAGGAGAGGAGCAAATACCGTCCTATAAGGCGATTTATTGTGATGTTACAGTTCCAGGGTGATCTACTAACTGTATGCTATCCTTTGTGTACAAAGATGTGGGTAGAAATTTACCAAAATTATCCAGCGTAAGCTCAGGTTTCACGCATGTGTTTTTCTCTGAAAACAGTAATCCGGTTGAGATAAATTAATTGTGTTACAGATTCAGCAGTGACGGTAACTTGCTTTGTGCACACTGCTGAAAAAAAGACAGCTCGGCTCTGATGATTTCTGCTCTTTTTTATGACAATCCCAGTATTACTTATGACCAATAAGCGGAGCTTACCTCTCATCCGGACTGAGTGAAGAGTTTTAGGACAGAGACAGTTTGGGCAGCCTTAAGCCATCCACCCAAAATACTGAGTAAGCACTTCTTGTTTCTTGATTTTTTTCAGGACTAGATTTGTAAAAATGCAGTAAATTGTGTCCCTCAGATTTTATAATTCACATTTTCGTGAGTCGTGTAAACATTTTTCTCCTGAAAGGAAAGCTCCTACAAATACATATGCTGAGATGCTAAGGCCAGCAGCAAAAATACTCCCGTTCACAACTTTCAGTCACAAACACTGTGCCTATTTAAGTAAGCTTATAAACATCAAAAGATGGCTTTACTCTGCCGCAGACACAAGTAGTAGTAAATTTGAGAAAAAATGCTTTTTCTCTAAAATTCCAACCTTGGTGTATTAAGATGCATTCTGTAATCTTTCTTCTGCACACACTAGTTTCAACATATAAGGAGACTAGTGTTAGGTGATTCTGATTCTCAACGGACTGCTGTTCTCTTTATCTTCCTTATCATTGCTCCTTCTCACATTTCTTTGACCTTGATAAAAAGGTCACCAAGGTCAAAGAAGAGGTTAGGAAAAGGAGACAGGAGGTGCTTTTGGAACAGAGCCCACGATCACAGTCAAAAATGTTGGTTTGAAGCAGCTGATTAAAGTGAGTGACCCTCGTTACCAACTCCATGGCCATACGCATTTGTCTCTACACGTGTCATGGCAGAGAGACCGTTGAACACTTGTGGGGTTTTTTTCAGTATGAGCCTTTCAGTATGGCATTTTATCTCATAACATATTGGTTGCTCTGAGCTCAAGTAATCAGCATATTATATTTGAGTATTTGCCAAAGTGATATATTATGTGTTTACTGTGTTTGGATATTACATGTTGCACATCATCAGAGCACCTGTGGTGAGAAATAGTGGAGTGTTGCAGGTCACAGTGACCCCTTAATGATAGTAAATGAGGGCTGAAAAATTCCAGTTTTGTCCAGAATCTGCACCCCTACAGGGTTGAGATCGTGGAGTGGAAATTTACAGAGAGGATGAGGGGCTTTTTTGTATAAAAGCGAGAGCCCCCAAGGGTTCGGGGCAGTTTGTCTTTTGTTGTCGAGGAACACTTTGCTTTTTGTCTATGCTTTTTTTATAAGTTCATCGTTTCAATATTTTAACCTGTGACTGAACCTCCATGTCCAGAGGGAATTTTTTGTTGTTGTTTTTTGGGGAGTTGGACATAGAGATCATTTAAAAAATATTGAGCAGAGTGTAAATCTTCAGTTGAGTTCCTCAGAAATCCTCAGTTATGCAGATATTTTTAAAAGAAAGTGTGCCCTGACTTGTATACCATTAACATTGCAGTTTGGGGTCTTTGTTTTAAATGTAGCCAAACAAATCTGCTTGTTTGATTATGTAATCCACTTCATGGTTTTGGAAGAAAAAAATATATCCAATGTGTGTCACCAATTTAAACTTTAAATGTAGCATCCCTGGGTGATGGTTAACCAAAGTTAACTAGTAACTACTCAAGTCAAAGTTTGCCAGGTAACATAATCTATATGTATGTAATATAATTTAATCTACAATTCACACATCTGAATTTACAGTAGTGGTTCCAGTCGCTACAATTATACATGAGGAAGGTTCAAAGAATCTCCTGTTTTAAAGATTTCTGCTTAAATGTGCTTAGTGATATGTACACAGAGAAATGAGTTCTGGTTGCACATGAACCTGAAGAACCTCAGCGATTTTATCACAGTCACTTTCAATAATCCTTTAAAGAATGCTGCCCCCTGCTGTGCTAAAGATGATTATTCTCCATGGGACTGTTCCCATTCAGTGGAGTCAGTTTTAACTTTAAGGAAGTGGTCCTGAAGTATTAAAGCACTTGCCATACATATAATCCAGTTTATTATTACCCCTCATAAAAGGCTGAGGATGTGTATTTGTCCCGCTGGGTGAGCAGGTGGGCAACGTAGGAGTTTGAAATTGATACCATTAGTGTATCTACTAAAAATTACAGTGACCTCGAGTCCCCTCAAGTTGTGCTCATTGACAAAAACTAATTTAGACTGATGGCAACGTCCTAGCAGTCTGTCTGTATTTATAAATAAGACAGCATTTATCATTATTATTGTCATTTTTATTTTATGTAGATGCACAGAGCCTGCTGTCCTATTTGTACCTGTGTGACTGAGCCATTAGCTTGCTCTGCATTAGGAAGTCCAGTGTTGGATGGTTTCACAGATGAATTAATTCAACAGTGCAGTGGCACGCTGTTTAGCACTGTTGATTGTTTGCTTGGGTCATCCCCGGGTACTCCGGTTTCCTCCCACAGTCCAAAGACATGCAGTTAGTGGGGATAAGTTAATTGGAAACACTAAATTGCCCATAGGTGTGAATGTGAGCACGAATGGTTGTCTATGTGTTAGCCCTGTGACAGACTGGCGACCTGTCCAGGGTGTACCCTGCCTCTCGCCCTAAGACAGCTGGGTAGGCGCCAGCCCCCCCCCCCCCCCCCCCCCTTCCCCCCCGCGACATATAAGCAGAAGTGAATGGATGGATTAATTCAGTGTATTTTCCTATTATCTCAGGATGGTGGTGCATGGGATAGCCCTCTTGATCATAGTATTCCCAAAGTATTTTAACAACATGTCTATATGTGGTGTCCCTGTATTGATATTGCATTACTATGTTGTATCATTTTTTTGTCTCCTGCCCCTACTTTTTTGAAGTAGTGCCAGTTATTTTCTTAACCTAAAGTTAGTTAATTTAATAGGACACACTGAATGAAGTTTGTAAGTAACAATATATAAGAACAAATGCCTCTTCTTTTGCATTTTTACTTTCAGACACTGTCAGACTCCACCTGACCATCTGCTGATCATCTGTTGTCTCCTGTCATCAGTCTGCTGCCTACACATATGCTGCTCAGCTTTAGCGTGTAGAAAGCAGAAAGCTGTTTTTCTGATGCTTTTGGCCAGAATGTTGTCTGGCTAAAGTCTTTCCTTCCTGCTTCCTACTTGCTTCCTCATCTGACCGAGCGTGGCTGATGTCTTGCCTGCCCACCTATTATCAGCTGTAAGATCATTGTTAAAGCAGTGAACTTCCTTTTAACGCTTTAAATGCTCATTGAAAAGAATTTGGGCATTTCTTGTCTTTTTCCATCCTTGCATGATGACTTTTCCACCCTGTGACCACTTTCTGTGATGGTACTTTATAGTAGAAACAGTGCTCAAGGGCTGTGCTATACTTCTGTTATCACTTGTCAGCATTATAAAGAATGCAAAATGTGGAAAGCAGTACAAGTAAAGAAACTGTCTTTTTTTTTTTAAAGATTACAGTATAAGCAAGGTGCCATAAAGTATCCAAGCATATCGGCTAATAAAAGGTTTCCTTAATATTAGAATTGTTTACTAAATTTTCGTTCATTTTTTAACTATAACTTTATATAAAAGATGGATGTAGCCACCATCATGTCACCTATTTATTTCTGAACTCTGAAGTGTTATGGTAACAGATAAAACTACTGTATATATAATAATATTTATGGAATGAATGTATTCAGCTGTACCATGATCTGGATGCTGGCATGCTGCCAAACACACAGTAAGGATTTCCCTCCCTGAGTTTGTTTAGCATAGTCTCAGTTGCCCTGCACACATACCAAGCATATTAATGACAGCTGTAGCAACTGGGCTGGAATCACTTCTGCTGGTATTGAATTGCTGATTTGGTGAATTTTTAAATGGGATTTTGCTACCAGCATTTTTGCACCATTTCTGTATCTATTTGCACGTCAAAGTGCATTGTTTGGTCATTGTTTTACAAACCTCAAATACGACAGAAAGAGTAGAAGACCATCTGGGACTCCACCAACTGCTCTTAGAACTGAAGAAACTTCTTGGATGAGAGATGAAAAGTCTTCAAGAAACTTTAAAAAGTCCAGATGCTTTTCTTTCCAAGCTCCTTAGAGTACGATGACCTGAGAGCCTCCACAGTCCTATAACCAGCCCAACTGGTAGTCAGTGTGGGCCAAAGTAGCTTAGCCCCAGTTAGCGCTCCCTTGGCTGGTCCTCCCGAGCAGCCAGGAAATCAGGCTGCATTGGGTGACCTCCAGTACTCCACCAACCTTAACTAGGAAACTTTTTGGGGAAACCTGGTCTTGTTAGGAGATGTTAGATAGAGAAGCTCTCTTTTTTCCTGAAATCTGGCTGAATTTATTAAACACCCCAAAACATGACTATCCAGACTTGGGACCAGTTGCAATCTTATATGTTTCTCTGCATTTTTTTATCCCACAGAAATCGATTATATCTTATTAATATTGTAGCATCTGCACTGCGTATGACCCTGGATTCTGTGTTTTCTCTGAAAAAGAAGGCAGTACATTACAGATGCTTGATTGCTTGACTCCCTGGTAACTCACAAACTTCCACCTTGAAGTAGATAATGGATAGGCTGAAGAAGAATTGGTGTTACACTTTTGGCCTAAAAAAATAGTTTGTTATTCTACAAAAGCCCTCAGTAAAGCTAGGACATCTTACTATTCGTGACAAATTAACTTCAGCACTGTAGCCAGGCTGAGAAAAAGTCCAATTTTTAATGAGCTAAGTCTGTTAACCTTAACTAGCAATGACTTTAGGAATTTCTTCCCAGATGAAACTGTAATAATTAGAGAAAAAATTATTTACAGCTATCCCACAGATGTGCCTTAAAGTACAGCAACTTTAATAACTGATATTTGATTGATGTTTACTTGGACCCCTTCACTTCGATCAGCCTCTCTGAGTTAATGTCTTCATCTAAACCCTAGGTCACCAATAGACAGAGTGCGGGCTGGATCTGCATCTAGATGTTTCTCCATTCTAACACATCTATTACTAGATTTTGATGGACTGTTTCTAATTTACTCTGCACAGCATTTCTTGTATTTACGGTAAGGTTATTTTAATCTGTGCAGCCTTTTCCTTTGTCTTTGGTGGTCAATGTATATACAAAGGCAACACACAGACGAGTCACATGCTTTGTAACTCATCCCACATAACATTACTTAGCAAATCAAATGCTTTATTCAGGGCATGTGTGAAAACAGAAAACTCATGGGGGAAACACATAGGGAGAAAATAATATTCAAAGTTGAGATGGTTTACAGAAATGGGGTGATTCAAACAACACCTTTATTAAAATTAAGCAAATCTAAAATCGAAGCCTTATTTTACTTGAAATGAGAAAATAAATAATTTTTAAAATTTATTTTCTTACTAACTGAAAATGAATAATAAACATTGTTGAAATACTATTGAATTGTAATTTATTTCAATTACTTGAGAGCCAGATGTTGACTGTACTGTGGTAGCACTGTGCTCCACTTGCTTGAATCATATCAATCTTATGAATTCCAATTTTTGTATGTAAATGGTGAATCTTTCTCACACACAAAGGTTTGTCATGGAGTTCCACAGGGTTCCATGCTGGGAACAATACTTTTCACATTATTCACCCTCTATCAGGCCGGTTGCGGCAGATTGCTCCTTCCCTGAGCCTAGTTCTGACAAAGGTTTCTTCCTGTTAAAAGGGAGTTTTTCCTTCCTACTGTTGCCAAGTGCTTGCTCATAAGAGATTGTGTGATTGCTGAGTTTCTTTCTAATCGAAGCTTGTTCTGTTATGAATTGGTACTATATAAATAAAATTTAATTAAACTGTACTGATTGAACACTAGCTGCATTAGTTGGCTACCTTTCATTCATAAATGAGATATTTACATGAGGGTAAAAAACTCCCTTTGTGTGTCCTTCACAACCGACAACTACTTTCAGCTACTCCCTTATTTCCCAGGGGTTTCAATGGCACATGATACCACATGTTGATTTTTTTTTTTCTAAACGCCCTTCCTGACACAACCGTTCCATTTATCCAGGCTTGGGACCAGCAATGAAAATTATGACCTCTGAGGCTGGGCTTGTGTCTCCTTCTGGTCTTGAACTGGATGTTTTCCACCTTTAAGGCAAATGTGTTAACCACAACACTACAGAAAAGGCTCAAAAAAAGCAGTCTCTGCTTTGTAATTTAATATTGCATGAAAACTCAAAAGCCTGTGCTTGCATCAACTGTTATGTATAGTGTATACATGTATTAATGTCTATCAAGTATTCACACCGATGCCTTTCTTGGAGACTGATGTCACTGCTAAACATTTCTTGGAGGAATGAAATGTTATGTTAACGGATATAATGAAGGATATCAGCCAGGTTGCATTTACACTTTCATACAAAGTATGACACATTTGTGCAGATGAAACTGCTTAACAGCACATAAATGCAACCATAATAACAATAATAATCCAATAATGCTATATAGTAGTATACATTGCTAATTCCTAGTTTTCTTGCTTTTGCAAAGAGTAATTTGATAGATTTACATCCATATTGGTTTTTAGAATTACATTAGGAGATTGCTGCTGTTGCAGAATTACACTTTAGTGAATGTCAGTTTTGCTTGATGCATGAAACAGAAAAGATAGTAAAACATACATTAAAAAAATTATTTTGCTTATAGATTCTTTATACTTGTAATGGGAGATACATCAGAGGATTTGGGATGCAGAGGCCTCTGAGCTTCTGTTCAGGACAAACACATGCAGGCACTATTAAATATATCAGCGTGCAGAGAAACAATGCTTTCAGATTTGCATATAGGAAGAGGACTTCTCGTATTTCGTCACTCATGTTGGTGACTGACAACCCAGTGTCAAGAAAAAAATAGTCTCAATGGATTCCAGACAGTTACATAATGAGGTACAGTGACAGAAACAAGATGCAGGATGATAACATTTACCGTCAACAGAAGGTATGCAAATATTTCTTTTCTTTACATTAAAGTTTATTAAACACAGCACACCTCTGTTATGATATGCTTTACAACTTGATTATTATGTTATTAAAAAACTAACAAGCATAAGCTTCCAGGAATTGCCCTGTGCAGAACCACTCATTTTTTTTACATAATCCAGCCGAGTCATTAAAGTGAGCTCAAGAAACATAAATCTTTCAAAAAGCAGAAAGTTGCATTACAGGAAATGTAATATCACACTTTTTTAAAGATTAAAACAATTTGGGGAATAAGAATTAGTCTCTAATGACTTCTTAAAATCACCCTCTAATGACTAGAAGAGTTAAATGTCACCTAATGTTTGCAGTTAATGAGTGGAATTGTTTTGAATTTGTTGTTTGTGTGTCTAGTTCAGAAGAAAAGTCAGCCCAAAATGACAGTCGGGCAGCAGTTTCCGCTATATATGCAATCATAAATGTGATTAATACACCTCAGTTTTATGCTGATCGTCTTAAGGTGGGAGGAAGAAAAGCAGATGAAAGCCAGCTTTAAGCAAATGTTTTACTCCAGCAAGACTGAAGGTGACCAGGCCCAGCAGAGAAGTCTAAGCCCTTGTTGTCCTCTAAACACAGACATTAAATATGATAAGATGCGGGCTGGATAATGACAGTTTGACTAGTTTTCTTCCATACCAAACCACTGTATTCACTATCAATATTATGGGTGAGACCGGAACACATTGCTCTGCTGGATTTGCGCTTCGAGAGAATTAGAGTGCACGTGTCCATGTGTGTGTGCATGCATGTATTAGTCCCACCCATTATCGAGAAGCATGCACACACACATCGGCACCGAAGAAGCTTTAAATAGGTGGTGCGTATGAAGTCACAATTTTTTTGCCATTCTGGGGTCAGTCACTTGCCACTGCTGTCAGTTTAAGCAGTGACTGCAGGAGGTAAGTGTCAGCTTTTCTGCTACAGCTATGAATGGTATTTGTCCAAAAATTAAGTTAAGCTGTTGCTTTGAAGCATGAAAATATGGGAATGGAGCACTTCATTGAAGTTGCACACTTAATGTTGTTGTGATGTGTGTTAGAGTCACTGCTGCAGTGGAATAATCTTTATTGGTTAATTGAAGAAATTTAACAGTCATTGCAAAACAGAATGTGGCAATATCAGTCATGTTGTGTAAAACAACAAGTCACTTTTTATGGAATACATGCCCAGATGATTAAGTATGCACAAACAATAAGATAAGAATGCTTTTCTCATCTGCAATTTTAATGATCTTTGAGACACTTGCAAAGATGCAGATTTTTTTTTTGCAAAAAAATGGTGCAGCAATTTATATAAAAGTGTCAAAATAAATGGAGATACTATATATAAAGCCAAAACAGAAATATATGATTCCAGAGCTTGAGAGTGTATAATTGGTATGACCATATTTATTCGTCAGCACAGCCTGAACACTCTTAGAGAAGCGTTCTTGTCATTTCTTTGAGTAGTCTCCAGGAATAGTTCTCCAGGTTTATAATGGACATTTAAGGCGCTTCTTTAGATGTCTTTATGCAAGATGATCCCACACTGCTTCATCTTTAGCTTCAGACTCTTGGGAGGCCAATCCATGACTGGTAGTGTACCACTATGTGTGTTTTCTATCCAGGTATGCTTTTAATACATTGGCAGGCAGTGTGTTTGTGTCATTGTCATGCTAAAAACATGAAGCTGCTTCCAATCAAAATGGAACAAAAGCTGACATTTCTGCTTTTATAATTTCATCAATTTTGACAAGAGCTCAACACCACTGGCTGAAATGTAGCAGCAAACCATGACAGAGGCTCCACTGTGTTTTGCAGATGCTGTGGACACTCACTGCTTTATCTAGCTCCTGAACTTCTCTGTACATCCTTAAAATGATTTGAACAAAAGAATATTCATCATTGCATAGATAGGGCATGACTTTTCAATACTGTTCACCTGCTGTAGGTTTTTTTTGTCTTTTTTTTTGTCTTCCGTGTGTCAAGTTTCTTTAAGGGCACACTGTACACCATGCCAAGATATGGGAATAACCGTTTTGGTGCCAAAATACAATTTTAGTTCTGTCAGACTGCATTATCTTTAGATTTTTTTATTTTATAATTTTTTTTTTTGTAGATTTAGGAAATTGGAGGAAATTTCATGTTTTTGTGACAGGCCACCGGTAACAAAATGCCTAAAGACACAATTTCATATTGGTTCTTTGCTAAGTTTTCTGTTATGTGTAGACACAACACGGGTTCATTCCATGAGTCGCTCAAGACCAATTTCAAAAATTTATAAGAAAGTCTGGCAACTTGGAAACAAAATTTAAAAAAAAAGAGGAGTGACTCATGACTTTCACAGAATACTGTATATTTGCAGAAAAATGCACCTGTTATGCACCTACAGCTACCCATCTAACATTTGCTCCTTGTACATATAAAGAATCTGCACATAAACACTTAATGATTCACATATATGCACACACATACACACAAGGTTGAACAGGTGACGCTACACTTTGATTCAGCCTCATACTTATCTTAACTTCTACCTCTGCCTCTGTAACCCTACTGTTACAGCCAGACCTTAAACTTGACTGTCTTCACTGTTAAATGCATTGATTTACATTCTGGTGACTAGCATTTTGTCCTCAAAAGAAAAGAGAGGATGCACAATGTTACTTATTTAGCACACCACATATTTTGTTTTATAAGTACACACCCATGCACTTTAAACACTGTCTAGTCAGGCTAAGCTGAATTCTGCCCTTTTGCTCAGTTCTGTTTTGTAAATAATGTATTTTCCGTCTTTTCCAGCTGCCTAGAACTGAAACATTGACAGTAACCTCATTGCAAAGTGTCAGGTAAGGGTCACCCCCCCCCCACACACACACACACACACACACACACACACACACACACACTGTATACCCACTCTAGATGCTCGACATGTATTGACACTCGAAACATGGGTGTCCAGTCGTGTACACACCGGAAACTCATTTTGACTCAGAGGTCTGGAGCCTGGCGGTTGTTGAGGCGAGAAAACCGTGTTTACCTTTTAGACATGAAAGTGTCAGCTGGACATCACCTTCCCACATTTTCATGATCCGTGTCCACTTCCCTCGCAATATTAAAATAAAAATAATAAAAATCGGGAAAAAAGCTGTAAAGCCTTTATGTCTTTACTCAGCTGAGTAACAGTGTGATTTATCAAGACAAAACAAGGTGTTGTTCTATTTAGGATTATCATTCAGTAGAACTTCTGTGTTTGAACTCCTGTTTGAACTGTAACAGCTGTAACAGTCAGCAGTCGCCTCATTGTTCTGACACACACATAAAAAAATTTGACTACACTACACACTAACTACACAAGATTTGCGCTAAACTTTGCAAATCTCTCACATCTCAAAACACCACCGTCACTCCTAAAACTTCCCCCTTCCTAAACAACTAAATGCAATGTTGCCATATTTTTTTGATTGGTCGACATGGTACTTTTTTCGACCAATAGGAAAGGGTGGGGTTTTTTTGGTTTTGTTTTTGCTCACAGGCGGAGAGCGCTTTCAAGCGTTTTCCTTATAAAACGCCGTTTTTACCGTTTCTTCCCACAGTAAATATAAACAACGATAGTATTCAGGAAGAAAACCGAACATTGCAGATATTTTTATCATAACTCTGGTTTTACGTGGCCTATCAACACAATTTAAAAACTTATATAAAGTCCACACTTTTTCTGTCAATTGTTCCGTCTGTCCTGCTCACATCTCCAATGGTTGTACACGTTGTGTGGCTTCACTCCACATCAGCCACGCCGCTTTGCTAGCTAAAGCACCGGTGTCAGCACATAAGGACGCTGTCATAGCCTGTCAACGACATTGATTAGCTGCGTATATACGAATGTGAATCGCATTATTGGCTGGACTATGGGATAAGGTGGCATCGTTCTAATCCCATAGGGGAGCAGCCAGTCACTTACTGACTAACACTACAAAACAGAATTGTTAAAGTTTTCATTTTAATTTCAATTCAGGTTAGATTTTATTTTTTGTGCGCAACGCAGATTTTCTGTGCGCAGAGACCGTGCCAGCAGTGCGCAATTGCGCACGTGCGCAGCTTAGAGGGAACATTGCTCCTAAGCCTTCTGAACCTACGCCCATGTATGTGCAATGACCTTAGTTAGACCTTTGCTTACTGCTATATTGCTCTTTTAACTACACTATTCATCGATGCAGTAACAGTAAGTAAAACATTAACTCAACCAAATTAAAATAAATAATGATGATGATGTTGAAATTAGCCTTCTTACAGTGGCAGTCACTGGAAAACAACACTCATAATGTCTTTAATGTTTTTGTTTTGTAATGAAGCATGACCAGGATTTATCTGATTCTGCCTGAAGAGAGTAAAGCACACTTGGGAATCATATGGCATGAAAAATATTGTTTTCTTAACCTTGAAGTAAAATTTGCAGATAAAGGTTTTTTATTATTTATTCGTTTTGGTTTGTTTAAAATCATTTTTGGAACTGTATGTAAAGTCAAAAAATGAATGAGGTAAGATTTTAAAACCTGGAATTAAAAAAGGCAAGCAGTAACAAGTCATAGTAGCTGGAAACAATCACCTCGGATAAACCATCTTTTATTTATTTTTTTTACTATTACTATTTGCTACAAAAAGACATGTCCTAAATTTGTAGACGACTTTAAATGTAAGAGATTACTGAAACCACAGTTGTGCAGTTGTAGGCCTACACCTCATGCTCACATGTTGCACTGCAAGGAGGGGGGTGGGGGTGAGGGAGTGGGGGTGGGGGTGGTGAGCAGCTCTATATCATCCACCTGCCCTGTCTAAAATTCACTTGCCTCACAGACACAAATTATCCTTGCACCTTTGTCCTGTGCTTATGTTTCTCTCTGTCTACAAGAAGCTGAAGGAACAAATGAAGGAGCAGGAGCAGCAGGGCTACTGGCAGGAGAAGGGCCGATGGGTGGGTTATGAGGAGAGCTTTGACCCTCAAGCGCAGGTGTGGGTGCCCACTCCCATCTCTTGCCTCACCTTCAGGAGCCTTATCCAGCTCAGACACACCATGAGCCCAGGTCAGTGAGCAAAACATGAGCATTTACAGGGTTTTTTTTTTACACTATTTATAATTATTTTCAATTTTCTGAAGTGCTTTACTTTTATAGGATTTAAAGGTACTGATATTTTATGTAAATCCATGCTGTGTTACAGTGTGATCAAAGGAAAACTGTGCTGCAGTCTATACTTATATTCCAGTTTACTAAATGCTTTGCTGATTTAGATTGTTGTTGCAAAATATCATTATCAAAAAAGCTATTTTAGATTAGCATCTGTAAAATTCAGTCTTAGCCAACCTGACACATATAGCTTTAGTTCTAGTGCTTCTTTAGTGGCTTTTACTTCTAAAGTCCCTTCTTAAACCACAGCAGCAGTTCTTTCCCTTTTATTGAACATGACCACATATGTTTCTAAATTGTGTTTGCCAAGGTGTGACCATTTTAGACTGTGAGGAGAAGACCCTGGATACCATCACAGAGAAGATGGTCAGTGAGATGGTTAACAAGAAGGAAATCAGGTCAGGAGATCGGGAAGGAGTGCTGAACTCTCTGCTGCAAAACCACAGGTATCGTCTGAGACACCATCCACAAATACAAACACAAATACAAATGAAATACACTCAGGCATTCAGCCGGCTATTATCCAAGACTCCAAAAGGAAAAGACTGCATTAGCTTGCTCAGAGTGGTTGACACTATTGTAGCTGTTGTGGAATCCAAACTATAATTATGAATCATCATCCCTGACCATCAAACCCTTTTGTCTGCCTGTTGAATCCTTTATTATACACAGACAATGGACACTGTCATAACTGTTTTGTGCGGTGCAGTCTGAGAGTTAAATCACAAAGATAACAAAATAAGCATAACAAACCCTCTGATTGTGAGAACACCCACTGGGTAACAAGTCAGAAAGCTTGTGGTCCCAACCTCAAAATAGGTCTGGACCATAGCTTTATTCATTTAAAGCTATGGATTGTTGTTTTTATACTTTGATATTTTTTGTGCAGAATAAACAAAATACAATGTGAAAAAAACATTCTTGATATCCATAAGTCAACACAGTTAGGTTATTATGTCAAAATTTCAACTTAAGGACTCATTTATTACATTTCTAGCAATTTCTCTTAAAGTTTTTCAAATATTGAATAGGTCATTTTGTGCATTTGAAAACTCCTGTTTTTTCTAAATAAACTTAACAATATTACAAAAAAAGTTTCAATCAAATATGACATTTCTACCACTTTTCAGTCTTGTTTTCTTTTCTTTTTTTTTGTAAACTATTCAATGAACAGAGAACTACCAATGAATAGTTTACTGTTTGTAGTTTGCCGCTGTAGTTTCAGTTATGGGTCACAGAGACAATGACAGTGACGTGCTGCTCTCATTTCAGCCAAACAACTGACCCAGAAAGCCAAATGTTGACTGGGACTGACCTGCAAAAGTTTTCTGTCAAGGAGAGAGTAAGTTGTCCCACTGGTATTATCATTTATTTAAGCATAACTGACAAAAGCAGCATGTTTAAAAGTTGGTTCTGTTGCACAAAGTCTTGAATAGAAAAGTCTTTTTTCCTTTCTGCCTTACCTTAGACTGATGAATCTGAGCATGTTGAGGCCTCCATGGTGCTAGTGGGTAAGCTGCTTTTTTCATGTTTGATGTGGAGTACAGTGTTGGTGTTTACATTCTGATTGCTGCACACGTGTACCTAATGCAAAAAGTGTCAAATTACAACAACAGCAACCTCAAGGCGCAACAATATTAGGGAGAAATCCACAAAAATCAGACAAACACCTATGAGCAAGCAACCGGCAAGAGTGAGAAGGAAGAACTCTCTTTTAAGAGGGAGGAACCTCCAGCACAACCAAGCAGTTAATGCACACATGCATAGACTGTGACCTTTGGCCCGCCCCCATAGTTCAGTATCCCTGGCAGTGACATTGTGGATGGTAAACAAATGGATAAAGAAATGGTATTCTGAATGGCAGGTTCAGCTTTAAAGCTTTTCCAGATGGTTTCCTTGATAGGACCAAGGTTATTTGAGTTGATCTGAACTAAGTTACCACCATAGTACATTGAGTCTCAAGCACACAGCTGATGCAGAGAGCCTTCCTCCCCCACACCAAAGGAAAAGCATGCTGGATAGCTTTCAGCTGAGAATCTAAATTGAAAAAAAAAAAAAAAACTTTCAACAGTGAATAAGTACATGGGTGGCTTTAGCTTGCAGGCAGTTAGATTGTGTGGGAGTACATGGTTAAGTACACTTTTGGTGTATTTTATGACCATGCAGCATCTCTGAGGTTCTTCTGGAGAATATTCTGGGCCTTAGTATAAACATAAATGTGAATAAAGAAAATGGATTTGTCCATAAGAATATAAGAAACATGAAAAATGTCCTGTTAAGGTACATTTAGAACAGATGAAAAAAAAATCTGTGATTAATATGCAGTTAAACGCAAGTTAACTAATGCAGGGTCCTCTTTTGACCAGGAACCCTGGATTTTCTGGAGAAGCCCACAGCTGTCTTTGTGCGTCTGAAGGAAGCAGTAGCACTGGACTCAGCGTTGGAAGCCCCAGAGCCTGTACGCTTTGTCTTTCTTCTGATTGGCCCCAGCAGCAGCGACATGGACTACTATGAGACTGGGCGTGCTATGGCAGCACTAATGGCTAATAAAGTGAGTTGACTGAGGCTTTTAAAAGACAAAAAATACTACTCAGTGCAAAAACAGCATTCAAGTCTTCGCTCTCTGTTCAGGCTCTTTCAGCAAAAGAGAAAGTAGCAAGGGTTAATGTGGCTTAACGGTGACATTACTGAGAAGAAAGCAGAAAGCTTAAGAAATATTTTTCCTCTTTTGTGACTTTTTTTTACTCACATTTGTGCTCTAAAGCAATTTCATTCCAATCTAGGTTTTTTTGTTGCAACTGTAACAGGCAATTACCAGTGGTATCATTTTTCAGGAAACGTATTACTCCGTCACATCAAAGGACATCGACAATTATCTTTTTTTCTTTAATTATACCGAGGCACATCCAGAGGCAATTGCCTATGGATGGCTTTATCTTGTTTTAGATTGTTTCCACTGCCCCCAAGTGGCAAAAGGAGTTATTGCAGGTTGCAAGTCCAAGTTCAAAATGCAATTTAAATGAGCCAACACTAAATAAAGTTAATTGAACAAAGGTTTTAATATTTTTTTCTATTTATTTATCATCCCGTGAAATAATATTTGATTAACAGTTTCTATTGGAAAATTCATTTTTAAGAAAGAATCCTGCAATCTTCAGATTTCATATCTGTCTCTGCTCAATCTGTGCTAGGTGTTTAATCAGACAGCCCTTCAGGCAAAGAGTGCTCGAGAGCTGATCAACGCTGTGTCCAAGTTCATGGACTGCAGCATCGTGATCCCACCCACCGAGATCAAGAGTGAGGCGATGCTCAGCTCAGTCATCAACTTTCAGAAGAAACTGCTACAGGACAAACTGCAAAGCTATGACCTCGTCAACAACGCCAAAGTTTGCAGTGGTGAGTCATACGCATTTACCATGTTGGCTGACATTTTAACTAATAAGATAAACAGATTATTTGTTTGCCAGCTTTTAGTTTCTTATTTGGATAACTATTTGGGATCTGATAGTGGCTTAAGCTCAGATTTCACATTTTCCCCAGATTCAATCGTTTCCAGACCTCCTATTGAAGATCCCCTTTCTCGTACTGGTCGACCGTTTGGGGGGATGATTCGAGACATAAAAAGGCGCTACCAGTACTACAAGAGTGACATCACCGATGCTCTAAACGCACAGGTCCTTGCTGCCATCATTTTCATCTACTTTGCTGCCCTGTCTCCTGCCATCACATTTGGAGGCCTCCTGGGTGTGTATGACTGTGGTACCATTTTTTTTCTTCTGTTTTTTGTATTTTTGGAGATCCTATAAATTGTTTTTTTATCTTTGCCTGTAGCTTATAAGGTGGACAACATGATGGGTGTGCCAGAGCTCCTCATTTCCACCAGCATTCAGGGAATTATATTCTGCTTTGTTGCCGCGCAGCCCGTCCTGGTTATTGGGTTTTCTGGTCCACTGTTGGTATTTGAGGAGGCCTTCTATGCAGTGAGTTAAAAAGCCTTTTTATTAACCCTAACAAACATTACAACTCCATTATTGTCTTTTTTTAATTCAATTAATATTTTTTCATTCATTAATACTACATTCAAATCATCATTCATTTCCATCATTCAGTTCTGCAAGTCCCAGGGCATTGAGTATATTGTTGGGAGAGTTTGGGTGGGAGCGTGGCTGGTCGTCATTGTGGTGATCATTGTGGCCCTTGAGGGCAGCTTCCTGGTTCGCTTCATTTCACGATTCACCCAGGAAATCTTCTCCATCCTCATCTCCCTCATTTTCATCTATGAAACTTTTGCCAAACTTGGGAGGGTAAACAATCTTTATTCATTACACACACACACACACACACACCAATCAGCCACAATTTTAAAACTTCAAGCCAAATATTGCGCAAGTTACTCTCATTCCACAAAAATAGCTCTGACTTACCGGGGCAAAGAAACAAGACCTCTGGGGACCCTGTGGTGTCTGGCACTGGGTGTTTGGCATCCGGTCCTTTTGGTCTTATTGGTTGTAGGCCTAGAGTATTGGATTTAACACATGACTTTTTACATCATTGGTGCAGTGCTGTTCAACTGATCTTTCAGTGGTTTTATTTATTGTGGCTAAAAAGTGTGTGTCACATGTTGTAATAAAATCTGAAACATTTCTCATCTGCGATTTATTTGTTGAACATAAGCCGTCATTTTCACCTATGCTCTTGAACTTTTCTTTAGATCTTCAAGGCGCATCCACTAATTCTAAATTACGAACACGTGAATGCAAGTGCCGAGTATCCCTGGCACCCAAAGGTCGAAGAGATTGTCACGTATGACAATTCTACCGGCAACAAAACTCTAATTGTCAACACCATCAAGCCATCTTACCCCAACACAGCCCTGCTCTCTATGTGCCTCATGATGGGCTGTTTCTTTATTGCTTACTTCCTGCGTCAGTTCAAGAACGGGACATTCCTTCCTGGAAAGGTGAGCTCATGCCCAGAAGGTTTCACTCCATTTATGAGGTCACCTTTACTTTAAAATAATAGGATTAAAAGAAACCAAATGAAATGAAATGAAATTCAAATAGTAGACTTGATGTCGGTGATGTGTGTTTAACAGATCAGGCGTTTGATCGGTGACTTTGGTGTTCCTATTGCCATTGTCCTCATGACGCTTGTGGACTACAACGTTCAGGATACGTACACTCAGGTTAGCGTGTGACTCCAAACTACAAAGGCACACTCATAAACATGAAGCAATAATTTAAAGTAAAATGCATCGAAATATATGAAAATCAAAGGTTTATTTGTTCAAATGATTCATCTTTACGGAAAAGAAGCTTGGTATAAACTCAATGTTTACCAATTAACTAAATTTAATTTGACCAGATTCCATTAAATTTAATGTTTACATTGTAACAAAATTACATGGAAAATTTAAAGTGGATTTAGGAAGCAGCTCGAACCATTAACTTTTTTATACATGTTGCAGTGTAACATATTTGAAAATGTTGTTGTTTTTTTTCTTTATAGAAACTAATCGTTCCCAGAGGTCTGACGGTGTCCAATCCTGAAAAAAGAGGCTGGCTCATCAATCCTTTCGGAGAGCACAAACCTTTCCCTGTGTGGCTGATGTTTGCTTCCTGCATCCCAGCCGTGCTTGTGTTTATTCTCATCTTTCTGGAGTCTCAGATCACAACGTGAGTCATCGTTGGTCTTATTAGCTGACACGAACCATAGAAAAAGTGACAATTCATGACTTTAATGAGCGTCTCCCTTCTTTATGGCTCTAAACAGTCTGATAGTGAGTAAACCTGAGAGGAAGATGGTCAAAGGCTCCGGGTTTCACTTTGACTTGCTGGTTTTAGTTGGCATGGGAGGCCTCAGCGCGATATTCGGTGTGCCGTGGCTCAGCGCTGCCACAGTGCGGTCTGTCACACATGCCAACGCTCTCACTGTCATGAGCAAAGGACCAAAACCGGTGATAGAGAAAGTGATGGAGCAGAGAATAAGCGGCATTGTGGTGGCCTTGCTTGTTGGTAGGTGCTGTCTAATCACCCAGTTCTGTCTACAAAAGCATTGCTAGACTTATACTTTGCATTCAAACTGATGTGTGTGTACGATCCTTTATCATTTATCTGAATGTATGCTTGTATCAAGGTCTGTCAGTTCTCATGGAGCCCATCCTAAAGATGATTCCCATGGCAGCCTTGTTTGGGATCTTCCTCTACATGGGAATCACGTCGTTAAATGGCATTCAGCTGTGGGATCGTGTGCAGCTTCTTCTCATTCCAAAGAAATACCATCCTAATGAACCCTATGCTACCAGAGTAAGCGTCTCATCACTGCATGATACATGAGGTCCATGGCGCTAGCATAAGCGGGGCAAACAGAAGGTTTCTCATGGGGAAAATAATGAAGTTGTGGTTTTGCAAGACTAAACACAATGAGATGTTACTGTGTTACCTATTATATTTATTAATTTTTACCCAGCTTGAGACTGTAGTGATAAAATCATGTTCTGTGTAAAACTGCTGGGAGGTATTTGCCAGATGCACATTTATATACCTAAGGCTATTTCTATGATTTAAATTTTATTATGCTTTTAATTTGTCCATGTGTTGGCAGGTTTCCAAAGCTACTTAAAATCGTCAGTTACTTGTGTTTGGCTGACGTCTGTCTGTCTTGGTTACAGGTGAGCACAGGACGAATGCACCTGTACACGGCCATCCAGGTTGTGTGTCTAGGAGTTTTGTGGCTTGTGAAGTCCAGTCAGATGTCTCTGGCGCTTCCCTTCGTTCTCATCCTCACCATTCCTCTGCGCATGCTTATGACCGGGCATCTCTTCACCAAACTGGAAATGAAATGCGTAAGCTGAACGCTGTGGAAAGTTCAGACCTTTTTAGATGGTATGTGTGTTGCAGTGTGTTTAAAACGGTTCTTTCTGTGCTTGTGTTTCAGTTGGATGCTGATGATGCCAAAGTGACATTTGAGGAGGAGCCTGGGAAGGACGTGTACTGTGAATCTCAGATGCCATTGTAGATGTTTTTCATGACAGACTTTTTTAATGAATGGATATTTATTTTATAAGTGGCTTAATTTTTTTTCTCTTAGCGCAAAAATACTTAAAATGTTGGGGGTTTTCCACATACCTGTAAAACTGTTAAAGCCAACTGCTAAACTGTAAATTTAGCTGTTGTAAACTGCCACTCAGGTAAATCATTTGCATAACTGAACCTGGAAATATTCTCATTTACATGTTTTTACAAAAAAAGAGAAAAAAAGGATGTGCAAGATGTCAGAGAAGCAATTCTACATGTGCCTTTTGTCCAGAAGCAGAGAGCTTGAAAGCTGAGTGTAAAATTGTAGGTATAAAAGCTATAAAAGTTTGTTTTTTTTCCCAAACAACTGCACACTGAATGTAAAAAATGGACGCTTAAGTTATTATCTAAGAGCTAAAATCTGTATGAATATTGTGTAATATATGATGATAAATGATGTGTATACACTGTTGCTGGAATGATAGAAGAGCTTATGCTGGAAAGAAAAAAGGAGTGTGTGGCAATACGAGGAGAGATATAATATTGTGTATAAAGTAATTATATTGTGTGTTCGGCTTTCTTCTTTTCATATCTCTGTAATTAAAAAACTATCTTCTGTAAAAAAAACCTCTCCGCTTTCATTTTTACTAAGTGTTATTAACTTTTGCTGGAGACAGTTCTCTTTAGATTCTCTGAATTCCGGATAAACACTTTGTCCGAGACACCAGAAAAGGAGGCGTCGCCAATTCTCCAAGTACTGCTGTGTATTAATATTTATTTACATTAGTGTTAGCGGCTCAAGTTTGGGATGTTTGTGTTCTAGCTGTAGCGGAAGGAGATACAACCCCAATTCAAGAAAATCTGAAAATTGTGTAAAATGTAACTGGAAAAACAGAATGCAGTGATTTGCAAATCTTATTAGTGGTACTAAGAAGAAACAGCTGAAAGAACATTTTGTAGTTTATTTGATTTATAAGCTACAAAATGGTTTAGGGTAACTCATTTTTTGTGATCGTATAAAATGACAAAAAAAAAAAAGAGTTCCCATTAATCTACCGTCTGATCAACAATCCACCAGATAAAGGCAGTGTTGCGCCAATTTGTGCAATTATTCGTGAAGACGACGAAGAAGAAGGGCGGGGAAACCCGTAGAAGAAGAAGAATGTCACTTTTCATTGGCTAGTTGGCACGCGTTTACTTCCTGCCCAACAGAGCAGCGTGTGTTTTACGCCTTGTTTCGTACTGTTGGGTGAGCAGCAGCAGTAAAGTAAAAACTTTTTAACTTAAGCTAGATCAGTCTGATAGCTTAGCGAACTAGCTAACTTTGCCACGCAGAATAACGTGGTTTAGTTTAAATGTCTGGGTAGTTTGTGTGCAGCCGGTACATCCAAGGACTTGTGTGAATGAAACAAGCTCTGTTTGAAACATGAGCCTCGCTGGAAAGAATGCAGAAGAGTCTGGTGGGTATATGCAGTTTTCTTCCCAGCATGAGAGTGCCTTTGCAAGCTCACATCTCGTTAATGGCCGTTGGATCCTTTGTCGTGGTTGACTGTGCTTTCTGTACGTGTGCAGGATGGTGCAAGAAAAACCTCCAGAAACTTCTCGCTGCAATGAAAGCCAACATCCTGGATGACAAGAAAGAGCTCAGTTATACCCATGGAGAGAGAACTCTAGACTGGGAGAAAGTGGCCTTCCCTCCTTTTTCTCCGGAGGAATGCAAACAAAAGTGGAAAGAGGTTATTCAGAAGGTGGGTCAAATTCTAACTTTAACTTAGTAACTTAGCTTGCATTTACTAGTTCAGTATCCCTAACTATTCTTTAGCAGATGTTCAAATCTTCAGTTTCACTTCAGCATTGCCTGTTTCACTGCTAAGAGCCAGACTTGAGCAAATATATGATTTACACTGTACATATCCTTGTTGTTTCTCAGATGCGGAAGGTTCGCAACCTCACAGAGCTCATTGTGGAAGCTGAAAGTGTCCTTTCTGATCCCCTCAATAACGCAAAGGTAGGTACTAGAGATGGCACGATACCACTTTAAGTCCGATACCGATATCATAAATTTGGATATCTGCCGATACCGATATGAATCCGATATAGTGTGTTTTTTAATCAATAAAACTGTTTTTGTTTTAATATCGTGCTGCATTTTGTATAAGTTCATACTCAAGTTTAAATAAACAACAACAGTAATGCTATTCTGTTATACCTGTATGTAAAAAATACACTGCACCCAAAATATTTCATAGTTCAGCAATACTGATCAATCTAATGACCTTAAACCTACTCCATCCTTCCTATTCTGGTATTTTAAAGAGTACTTAGTAGAAATATTAAGCAACTTAACTAATAGGGTTGCAAACTCCCAGCGAAAAAAAATAGGGAACCACCCTCCACCTCATGATGCTTAAAACACTTAAACTCCCAGAGAGCAGCCATTTGGCTTACCTACCTATAAAACCTGGAGAGCAGCCAAATGGCTGGTAGGCTTTTAGCTAAGCTTTAGCTTCAGCCAAGTGGAAGCTAAATTGGCTAGTCATTCATATGTATATTAGGTTGTTACCTGGGAATTCTGGAGGGAGGGGAGTGGGGGTGTGTGATTGAGGGGGTGGGGGAGCTGCTAAAAGCTGTGCACTTCCTTTTATGTTTCATCTTGATGCATTCTCAATCATCCAGGGAAATAAATCTCCAAAAGTCACCAACTTGGAGTGTTTCAGTTTGCCATCTTAGGGAGAAATCAACACACCGTCTAAGAAGTTTTTGCGCAAGTGAAAGCGATGTGAAAAAATTGTCCGTGGTAACATTTCTGCCCTTGTCTAGGAATGGTTCCATCAGCCTCATTACTACATTTTCAGAAAGTCTCTCCCCAGTGGGACGATTGGGGTCCTTGCCAAGATATGGGAAGACATTGCAAATGTACTTGGATTTTAGGTCGCAAGCCACCCAAAACTTGATCCCAAACTTGTCAGGTTTACTTGCAATATACTGCAGGAAACAGCACCGAGTCTTTGATGGGAAAAGCTGTTCATCAACGGTGATATGTAGACCAGGGTTGTAGCACGTGATGCAGTTGGTGACAAATGATCCCCACACACTGGAAATTGCAGCGAACATGATTGACATGGCAGCACTGAATGCACATGTGCTGTATCAAGCATGCACCGGGACGAAGGAAAGACGGGTGGACTTCCTGGTGGAGCTTGCAAGAGAGTTGGCTCACTCTCATGTAGCTGCGAAGAAGGCAAGAAAAGAACAGTTGCTTTGGACACAACCCTCCACACCTAGCCCTGGAAAAAGAGCCATGTGTCAGGTCAAACACAAATGCAAGAACAATCATGCCACTGTGCGATGTGTTCACTGCTACAGGTACACATGTGGTAAATGCAGACTACAGATACCATGGCAGTGCCAGGATTGTGAGTGATTGCTGAAAATGTTGAAATGTACTCACTCACTTTTTATTATTATTTGTAAATATGTGTACAAATGGTTGGTTTTTTGTACTGTTTATATCAATAAATCTCAGCAACAAAGGACCTACACCCATGTGTGTTGATTCTCCCTAAGATGGCAAACTGAAACACTCCAAGTTGGTGACTTTTGGAGATTTATTTCCCTGGATGATTGAGAATGCATCAAGATGAAACACAAAAGGAAGTTCACAGCTTTTAGCAGCTCCCCCACCCCCTCAATCACACACCCCCACTCCCCTCCCTCCAGAATTCCCAGGTAACAACCTAATATACATATGAATGACTAGCCAATTTAGCTTTCGACGTAATCAACTTTAATTTGATGCAGTGTGGGGAAAAAATGCACAGAAATAAATTATTTTTCAAGAATAATTAAATAGATTCAACATCTTTCTTCAACAGAATTGCACACTGCACAGATGGTATCTTCCCAAAGGAAAAAGTACTATAGCTTACTAGGGTATATTAGACTTAATAGTTACTATATACAGTAATGGACTGATATACATTTTACATCAGATTAAAACTCTGGGTGTAAGATTCGGATAATTATTTATTAAAAGCTAGACATTTTAAATGAGAATAAGAAAGAAAAGTATGTCTTTGTGCCCCCTTTTCCCTGTTCATGCCCTATCGGCCCCCCTGGCTAAACTTTGCTAGATCCGCCCCTGCACAGTTACCAGCCGTCAGCTACATAGAAAAAGATCCTGGTGTAGAAAGTAATATTAAATAAATTCTAACAACAGCTTATCAAACTTAAACGTGCTGCTGTTGTTCAGCCGCTGGTTTCCTCTTTCTGGTGCAAAGTGGGCCAAAAACAAACAAGAGAGACGGACTCGAGACAGAAATGCCGATCAGCTGATCATTAATCAGTTTCACGATTAATAGCAGCAGGACAGGGAGGGAGAGAAAAGAGGAAGTCGCTCCATATATCGGTTGTTAAGCTTAACGTGGGAATGCTTTACAAACATTTAGAGATGAACTTACACACTTGCTTTACTTCTCTCTGGGATCACTTCCTCGGAGATGAAATGCTGGTACACACAGCCGCTCTATCACGTGAGCACACTGCTCCGACGTGCTACGGTTATGAGCCGAGTTACGCTGTGTCGCAAGTTTTGTGAGGTGCTTTTTTGATATTTAATGGATCGGATTACATTTTTTATTTCTCTCCGATATCCGATCCAGTAATTTACGTCAGTATCGGACCGATACGTAATATCGGATCGGTCCATCTCTAGTAGGTACAGAATCATAACAATTTCTATACCTCCAGTTTGTGAATAAAAATGGCCTGTGGAAAGCTGTCTTTTAAATGTCATGTGAATCGCTTTATTTACAAAAAAAAAAAAATTTTTTTATCAAAAGCGCCTCCTCAGTCTTACGCAGGACCAAAATCCAAAAGTAATGGGCTGCTTTAAAGCTCTCAGTGAATTCCAGTGTGGTTCTGTGATAGGATGCCACCCATGCAACAAGTGCAGTTGTGAAATTTTGTCGCTATTATTATTATTTATTTATTTTTGCAGAGTCACTCTCTAGACATCTCCAAACTTCTTATTCAGATTAGATCAAAAAAAGAGGGTAGAGAGCTTTGAAGAGTGCATTTCCATGGCTTAGCAGCTGCATCCAAGCCTCACACCACCAAGTGCAATCATTTTTCTCTGTGTGACAATCTGATGGATGAGTCTGGGTTAGGCGTTCAGTGTGGGGTTGTTCTCTGGCCCTTAATCTCAGTGACAGAAAAGTTTAGTGCTTTAGCATACCAAAGCAATTTGCACAATTTCATGGTCCCAGCTTTTTAAGAACAGTTTGGGGACGTCCCCTTCCTGTTCCAAAAAGACTGTTTCAGCCAAATAGACCGTTTGTACCATTTAATTTTTTACCTAGTAAAAGATTATGCTTGAAATGTTTACACAGGAAGCCATGTATGTGTACTGCAGAACAACAGCTGACTGTTATAGCATTGGAACATGCCATGGCTCTGGGCAGTATCTCCTTGGCCACATGGATTACACACTGCTGGTCAGGTGCATAGCGTTAAATGTGTATTCCTTTGTTGCTTGTACTTGCCCTCTACTGAGTATTCACATTTCCGAAAAATTAGCTCCATCCAGAGTACCCGAAGAGACCCATGCCCGTAAATACCTGGTATTACAAGGAAGTCTTTTCCAAGATTAAGAAGAAGAATCCAGGGATGAGCTGTGCAGGTTTGATGAAAATCGCAAGCAAAGAATTCAGTCTGCTCCCCGACAAAAAGAAGGTAAAGTATATCAGGAGCTGTCACTACAACACTGCCTGTTCCCATCGTCAGAAAAGCTCACATTTTAAGTCATGAATTATTTACTTTTTCAGGCATTTTATCTGGAGAAATACAGGAACGCATATAAAGAATTCACGAATAAGAGGGTGGAGTTGAGGTAAAAGACAAACATACGTTCCCAGCTGTGTATGTGTGGGATTGGCCCAGTAGGCTGCCTGTACAAGAAGAAGGGGGGGGAAAGCCAAACAAATGTTTTTGTCTTTCAGGGAAAAATATGGCAAATCCCTTCAGAAGAGCAAAAGGAAGAAGGTGGTCCCTGAAAGCACCAGTGAGTCAGAGGAGGACTTTGAGGGTCTGCCTGTCAAGCCACCTATGTAAGCCATACATACACACACTTGGCTTGGCAACTGTCATGTTCATTTTATTTATAGCCTATGGCACATTTAATCAGTTCTCTCCATTACATAAGCTGTCTTTTATAGGTTAAGTTTTGATATGTGTATTTGTTTCTGCAACACAGGCCCTTTATTTACTTGGTATTGATACCAGAAATTGGTGTATTGCATAGCTCTGGTTTTCTATTCAAATTTTATGTTTGTGTTCAGTGCGTATGTTTAGCGTATTAAGAATAAAGATTATACATGGGCACAGTAATGGTGCATTAGTTTAAGACAATATTTTGTTGTTGGTGTTCTAAGTGTTGAGTTTCTTGAACAAACATGCTGGAAAACTGCATTTCTGACTGCCTGTGTGATTGTGCGGCCTGTGTTTAATGCTAACTTTGATTTAATGTAGTTTAAAATCACATCTAGTCTTCTGTGAAGAGGCTACTGAGCATGTTTGTTTGTTTTCTGTGTGTATATCTGTAGAAGTGGCTACAATTTATTCTGCAAAGAGCTGATTGGTAGTATGAGTGTCCCAACAAGAGCCTACATAAAAGAGTGGTCCCAGAGGTGGCGAAATTTAAGTGAAAAGGAGAGAAAAGCCTACAACACACGCTCCAAAGAGGTATAGCAGCATAAATTACTTTTTTTATTTTGTGATGCAAAACAAAGTTTTGAAATCAAGGTGATCTTGTTGGGTTATGTTAATAATGTCTTGAAGCAGAGTTGAACATGTAGTTCATTCATTTCAGCTGAAGATGCGGTATGAAAGTGAGTTGCATACGTATCTAATGGTAAGTTCTAAGATCATAGGTGCAGCATTGCTAACAAATCTCACGGGCTTTGTGTGAATGCTGACTTTATGTTGTATTCTCATCTTCAGAGTTTAGATGAGGAGAAGCGGAACAAGGTCCTCCGCAAAACAAAGATCAGTTTGCCTACAAAGCGTAAGGTGAGAGGACTGTTCATTGCAAGTAAATGGAAAATTCGTTTAATCTGGAAGGGCGTTTGGACCTCATGCTTTGCTCTTTATTATAAATAATAACAAATGTACAGACATGTGCAAAAGTGTTGGTTCCTTTCCACTGGGAAGAAAAAGCAAAAGACCAAAGGGGCAGGAGAGCTAGCTGAGTATGGCTTGGTCCTGTGTTCAGCACTGATGCAAGAATATTCATGGTTCAAATCCACTACCAGAATGAAGGAATGACACATTGTCCTGTTAAGGTGCCAACACTTTGCCACTTTCATTTAACAGAACAAACATTTTTCTTTGATACTTTTGGGGAATTTGGAATTTGTCACCTTTTCAGCTATCTGTTGGCAATTGCCTCTAAGAGCTTTCTGTTTTCTGAGCTCTCTTTTCATTCATGTAAGTATTAACTGTGTGGCATTGAAATCAACACGTTTGTTATAAATCTGCAGATTTTCAAAAGGAAAACCAAGGAGAAAATACCCGGCGAGCCCAAGATGCCATCCATGTGAGCATAGTTGTCAAACTCACTCACCTTCAAGGATTAATTTTAACTCGACAAATGAAATCCTGAAAGACAATTTTTAATTTTATTTATTTTTATAGGTCTGTCAACGTGGCTTTCTGCCAGGATCAGATGAAAATTCTAAAAGAAAAAATCCCAAATGCAAAAGACCGCTTTGCTGCGGCCAACAAAAAATGGCATGAACTCTCCATAAAGGACAAGTCCCGGTACCAATTAAAAGTAAATGAAAAGCTGAGGAAATACTCCATCGAGCTGCAGGAGTGGTTTAAGGTAGGAAAATATTTATTTATAATTTTCATTTTTTTTTTAAAGTTTTAATTAGTATTTAAATTTTCACACTTTTGTTTTAAAGACACTGACTCCAGATGAGCAGAATGAGTATCAAAAACAGAACCCTCGTGTGAGTACCTCAAAATTCAGTCTCCTGTTTTTGTCTTTTGTTTTCTAATATAATAACATTCCTATCCATTATTGCAGAAATTAAAATATCTTGAGGACACCTTACCGAAATATTCTGACAAGGACGAACTATTTTTGAAGCAGCCATCAGTAAGTCTGAATATTTATACAGCAAACGCCAAGTAATACACCCACATGTTCAAGTTCATGCTCGTGATATGAATGCAGTCAAGTTATTCACAGGGTTTACTTATGACTCACATTTTTACATCATGCTTGAAGAGCTTCAGGTAAATGTCGGAGAAGTCAATGTAATATAGCAATGTATATTCAGGGGGAATGAGAATAAGTGATAATGGGAATAGTATAATTTGTATGATGAAGAAAATGTTCTTTAAGCTGCACTCTTCTAATTTTTTTGTATGTCACGCAGGACTCAGAAGACGAAATCATCGAGAGCAGCAGTGATGATGAAGACGACAACATACTGGACTTTGATGAGGTTTGTGAAATATTAGACCCTTTTTTCCTTCATGTTCCTTGTTATTAAAAATGATTCAGTCCATCTAAATATGAAATGTCCCCCGTTAATCTGCAGGATGATGACGAGGAGGAGGAAGAAGATGATATAATGTTTGACATGTATTAATTGGTGATGAGATGGACAGCTGAAAAACCAAATGCAGAAAATTCAGATGCTGTTCTGAATTTGAAGAGAGGGAAAAGCCCTCGAGTGGGTGACAAAAACCTCACAACCTCACATTCTTCACCGTCTAAGGGTTTGTTCTGACTTCCACACTGAAGCAAGATGGTTTATATTTACATGGACGCTGCAGCGATGCTTGGAATTTTAATCTGTCTGTTGTGTTGTGAATCATTTTTTGCAAGTTAATGCATTCAAATGATGAAACACACAAAACACACTGGGGTGTTTTCAGATTCCTTACAGAAGGAAGTTTTGCCAGTTTGCAGCCTTCTTGGCAATGCCTCCTGGCACTTACGTGTCCAATTATTTAACTTTACTCTCAGTGAACACTGGGGAGTAAAAACGCCGTGCATATCGTCGATCCATAAATTTCATTTGGGAATGTTGCCTGTCTGTGATGGGGCTAATACAGATGTATTCACGCCGACTGCCAGTTTAAAATCACTAGTTCGCCTACCATGTGTGTCTTTGGACTGTGGGAGAAATCTGGAGGTGATTCTTGCTGACCACGGAGGAGTCGAGCCTAAACATTCATGTTGTGATGTACTGTGCCAACCACTGGGCCACTGAGCTGCCTTGTGTCTCTAAATGTATAGTCTGATTAAAAACAGCTTAAATCGTTTCACTAGCTTATTTTTCTTTTTCTTCACCCGTGGAAGTTCTGGTACTACTTCCACCTTTTTTGCAGTTACATACTGATTTTTCCTGCAGGTTTGAATTCAGGATTCAGAGTCTCAAATCTGTGTCTCCTGTAATTTCTGGTCTGTTTTATAGTCCATTTGAATGCTGTTTATGCTGCACACAGAGGTGGTGCTGAAAGAAAGATAAATATACTGACAGCACCTATATTTAGCTATTTTTGTAATGTGATGATACGTGTGTGTGTCATGTGGTTTCATAGAGAAGCCATTGTGAATTAGGGTGGCTAGATCCCTACAAAAGAAATGTGGGACCAAAACAGACAATTATATTTGCAAAGTTAATAAAATAAGAATAAATGGAAGCTGAAGATTATTATTATTATTAGTAGTAGTAGTAGTAGTAGTATGTTCTTGATAGTCTGTATTTGCCTGTATCCTGTTAATCCAGCAATTATACTGTCTGGTAACAATCTTTGGATTTCAGTCGGGATGGATCCATAGGTTGGTATGAAATGGGGAAAAATAACTAGCAAAAAAAGGACAAAAGGTATTTCTTACTAAAATGAAAACAGGCTTATCTTCATTTGACTATTAAAGAAAAAAGGGGGGGGACGTCCCAGTTAAGAAGGTTCATCTTGTTATCAAACATGACTGGGAGGTTTATTATCAGTAGACACCTATTTGAGATAAAATGGTGTGATTTTCTGGATTTTTGATGGCCTTTTTTTTTTTTTTATTACGTCCCACGTGTTTTTGCGATAAATGCTGTAAGTCTGCCTAAAGATTTGTTTAATCTTGGCTGTAAAATTCAAATAACCGGGCAAAAACTAGGAGGGGTGGTGGGGAAAAAAGTGAAATAAAGGCACAGTGTAGCTCTTTGGTAAGCGGCGTGGGGGAAACACAGTCACATGCTGCCCTGGGAGGTAAACACTCGGTTGTAGTGATGTGTCGCGAACGAAATGGCTCTTAGAGCCGGATCTTTGACGTGCAGGATGCGAGCCGTGGGTTGTTGTTTTTTTTTCTTTTTCTTTCTCTGACCCTCTCTCTCACACTTTTTTCCGCTTCAGGTAAACAATCATTTTTTTTTTAATTATTTGAATATATATCAGTGTTTGTGTATAAATACACAAATACACATATGCTTTCAATTGTGTAATTTAAGTGATCTATGGTAGCTCTGTCTTGGAAGTTCAGTTAACGCTAGAAATGTGTTTTGGAATTTGTACCTGCTTTGGAATTTGTATGTGCTTTGTCTCTAGAGGCCACTACATATATTTTTATATAAACATATATAAATAAACCACTTTTTTTACATTAGTAATTCATTTTGTGCATAATTTTATATTATTGTTAATAATAAATTAATTAAAGCAACAAATAAACTTGAAGACCCGGCTCTTTTTAGTGAGTTTAGGCGAAAGAGCCGGTTCTCTAAAAAGAGTCGGAAATCCCATCACTACTCTGTTGGAGTTGGTTTAGAAGAGCAGAGGAAGCAATCGCTGGTGGGAACTCGTGTAGCGATCGATTGCTCCTGCCTGATCTCTGATGTAAAGATGGGTGCCTGCCGAAACAGGTAAATAAACACAATTAATAGGGGATTTGGGTTGAGGCTGCTTTATTATCCGTCGGTGAGCTTTATGTGAGGGTTGGGGCGTCGCTTTGTCCCTTCACTCCCACCCTTGCTGGGTGTTTGTACGGGGAGTTGAAAGGCGCACAGCCGCAGTGCAGCAGCGGTGTCGGGGTTCGGGGAAGAGCCTCGTTGTTACTCTGTTTCTCCAGCGTCGAAGAAAAAAACAGCAACATAATAAAATAACACAGCCAGTCACAACTAAATGTGTTGCATAGCTTCTAATTAATGTGACAGGATTAGCATGTTTGGCTAGTAGCTGTGCGTGTTGTGTAGTTGTGCTGTTGAGGGGGGTCGTGAGTACGATACCGCCTCTCCTTTAACCTCTTGGCATTTTCAATTCATCTCGCAAGCAGCCCATTCACAGCCAAGCTCTTTGTTTTCTTCTCCAAGGTTAGGGCTAAGCTACTTTCGTTACACGGTAATACTCGGAGCACCGCTGTAGCGTCACGTTTTCCTTCTTTCGTCTGTTGTTGTTGTTTGTTTGTTTGGTTTTTTGAGTTGTTGCAGTGCTTAAAAGGGGAAAAACACCCACCAACGCCAAGTTAATGTCATTTTTCCCCCAGGTTTTAAAACGTTGGGAAGTGACTCCCTGGCAGTGTTCAACGTGCAGTTGTAAGTCCACGCATCTCACCCACAGACTGATTTGCATTCATTGTTTGCCACCGTGTTGCTTACTTGTGTATCCCTCCCGCTGCAGCCCTGTTTTGGCCAATGCTTGCTGAGCTACAGCATGACCACAGCAGTGTCTGCTCATCTGGTAGTTCTGGCAAATGAAAATGGAGGAGGTTTCAGTGTCCAGCCTGGACAACAGCAAGCTGGAGGTACAATGGCGTGGAAGCCTTCTGGTAGACTTGGAAATGCACATTGTATCTGCAGACACGTGTGGCTGAATTGCTTCAGAACAAAAACACAATAAAGCAATCAGGCAACACTGTGTGTCTTTCTCTTCCCTGCCAGGCCCTAGCTCAGGACATCCTGTCTGACCTAGTGGAGGATGCTTGCCTGGGACTTTGCTTTGAGGTCCACCGGGCAGTAAAGCAGGGCTATTTTTTCCTGGATGACACGGACCAAGAAAGTATGAGGGACTTCGGTGAGCACAGACTTTCTTTTTTCTTTCTTTTCTTCTTCAGCCAAGTAAAGCTGAGTTGTTTCTTCAATATCAGCCAGTGTACACCAGAGAATAATTAACGTATAAATCAAATGACTTTATTTCGACTTCCAGAAATTGTGGACCAGCCAGGACTGGATGTGTTTGGCCAAGTGTACAACCAGTGGAAAAACAAGGAGTGTGTATGTCCCAACTGTAGCCGGAGTATTGCTGCCTCACGCTTTGCTCCACACCTGGAGAAATGTCTGGGGATGGGACGTAACAGCAGCCGTATAGCCAACCGCAGGTATGGGCATTAAAAAAGCAGCCAACACAGCTGATTTGAGACTCTGTGTGAGTAGAGGCTGTGGTAATCTCAAATGTTTTCACCGTGTTGTCTTATGAATCTGAAAACCAAGGTGTTTGACTATGGCTTCCAAGGAGCCACATGTTCTTGGCATTTTTTTAAGTGGTTTTGAGAGATGGTTCATATATTTGAAACTCCAGGCTTTCTGAAGGTCTTTCAAAGGTTTTCTTTGTACATTGGCTGCTTTAACTAGACCATTTTTAAAGGAATGTTAGTTTTGTTTGCTAAGTTACTTAACACTGACCTGTGAATCATTCAAGCATATAAAAGGTGCCGAACTCAAGGACAGAACCAGTGTTGTGTCTACACATAAAAGACAACTTGGCAATGAACTAATTTTAATTTCTTACTTTTTGCAACCGGGAACCTGTAACAACAATTTGCAGTTTGTTCCAGTTTTACTTTTTGAATCTACAAAAACACCAAAGAAAACACAGTTTGACAAACCAAAATTTATTTATTTTTTTGGCACAAACACAGTGATTCCCACAGCGCTATTATCCAAAAACTTGGGATATCTTGGGGTGATGTGCATTGTGTCAAAGACACTGGACAAGTGGAGGACAAAAGAAGTAGTGGCAGACCTTTAACCAAAAAACAAAAACTATGTACACCAAAGAGATGAAACAGGACCTGTTCATCCAAGCCTCTTCAGAAATGAACTCAGTGGAAGGCTGTCTGTCAAGAAGACATTCTTAATGAAGGGAAACAGAGAGGAAAGGCTGAGACATGCAAAATTACACAAGAACTGGACTGAAAATCCACTGAAACACGTCTGATGGAGTAATATATACATAAGTGAAATTGTGAGTATGCGCTGTGGAGGTCAGGAAAGAGGCACAGCAGTGAGTTTCTACAGCCATCTGTGAAACACATTGGAGGCCCTGTCACCACTGTGGGGAAAAAAAAAACCCAGATATTGATTCATCATGCAATAATATCTGGAAAATAATTGGCAACAGCAAGCCAATGATCCCAATCACACTGCTAGTGCAGGTAAAGCATACCCGGATATAAAAACACACAACGGAACACCATACCGGTAAGTCATGGATTGGCCTTCCCAGAGCCAGGACCTCAATGTCGAGGCAGTGTGCGATCATCTTGAGAGAGAACAGAACAAAAAGGCATATCATAAACTTGAAACTCATTAGAATTGCCCATATTCTCTATATATACCTTATATACTCTGTTTCCATGTTTCATTAAATCACCGCACCTATCCCTCATCTTCCTAGCAAAATAAACATAAATGGAAAGGGGGGGCTCAAGACTTTTGCACAGTATTCTATATAAGCTAAATATGCTGCAGGCGTTATGCTGCCTGCAGCATAGTGAATAATGATAATCTTATGAACTCCAGAAACAAGAAAACAAAAAAAATCAGTTTCAGCCTGAAGTCGGTTTGTTTCATAATCAAACTGTTATTTGCAGTGAATAATGCTGACTCACTCCGTGTGTGTGTGTGTGTGTGTGTGTGTGTGTGTGTGTGTGTGTGTGTGTGTGTGTGTGTGCGCGCGCAATACCTTGCTTGTTCCTCTTTTACAGAATAGTTACTGGTAACAACACCAACAACAAGTCAGAGAGTGACCAAGAGGATAATGATGACGTCAATGATAACGACTGGTCTTATGGGGCAGAAAAGAAAGGTGACGCTCTCGTAGTCTTGGGCTGCGCATGCGTGAAATTTAAATGTGACTAATATTTGTTAACTCTGAGTTAAATCTCTAAAACAAATCTTTCTTTTACAGCCAAGAAAAGGAAATCTGATAAGGTACTTTTTTTTTTCATCAAACCTTATACTTTAACTAAACAAACATGTTGGGCATTGCTGCTTTAATAGCCCCAGCATTTGTCTGCATGTAAAAACTCAAAAATAAAATATTTTGTCTTTCCACCTCAGAATCCAAACTCACCAAGAAGATCCAAATCATTCAAGCATAAGAACAGTGAGTGAAAACAAGATTTTAACTTCCTGCTGGAGCTTGTCTGTATGTAATCAGATCTTAAAACAGTGCAGCTTTGCTATATGCTGTCATATGTATACTATTAGTTAAATTACCCACAGATCACTTTATAACAGTGGATACCAGAGTGAAGCATAGCAGAGTCAGCATATAGAATCATTTTCACATTACAGTGTATGAAACATGTTTTGTTCTGTCCTTATATTGGTCTGGCTGAAGGTATTATGTTTCCAGGTTACGCCTATCTGTCAGTACAGTCCATACTGTAGTGGTTTACACATTCGCCTAACAAATGAAAACTCCTCAGCCCGATCGCAGGAGGAGACACAAATCCCTTTGAGGTTGCATCAAAAAGAAAAAAGAAATCTGCCAAACCAAGCATGCAGAGCTGCCCGCTTGGCAACCCTTTAAAAATAAGGGAGCAGCCAAAAGTAGCTGCTGCTTCTACCAGTCTATCCCCATGTAAGTGATTTCAAGGGCAAAATTACACAAGAATTCCCTAATAATCTATGTCTAATAGAATAAAGTGAAGTGGTGAATTTTATTGTCCCAAATGTCAACTACGTGGTAACGTCAGCTGATTTTATTAGCCACTATTAATGAGTGTAATTCAACAGGAAACTATGACCATATATTTGGTCGCATAATGAAGTGTTAAAGGTGTTTGGCTTCAGACTGTGGTGGCTATAAAGATATCCTGTTTTGCTTTCTCTATATGTGTCACATCCCTGACTTCATAAGATTTCTACCACACCAAAGTATGATGCGGTAGAACGTTTGGTTCTGTAGAATAAAGAAACTTCACAGTGTAGCAACATGAGGTTCTTATATAGCGCTTTTCTACTCTGAACATTCAAAGCTCTTTATACAACTTGTACATTTACCCAATCACACCCAAGCACTTTCTAAGTTGTTAATTGCTCCCTATCTAACATTCATACACATTCACACTCTGATGGACGTGTGATGCCATGTTTTATTAATGTTGGGTTAGTATCTTGCCCAAGGATATTTGGCATGCAGACTAGAGCAGACTGGGATCTAACCTTCCAGTTAGTAGCCGACCTGCTCTACCACCTGAGCTACAGCTACCCCCAGGCACCTACTGGTATAAACCAAGTGTACAACTAAAAAGAAATATTAAAAAAAACAACTTAACAATTTCTGCTAGCTAGCATATTATAAAAATAATTCAAAATACACTCACTGGCCACTTTATTAAATACATCTTTCTTGTGCTGGGTTGGAACCCCATTTGTGCACAGAAGTGCCCTCATGTTTCATGGCACAGGGTCAACGCAGTGCTGGAAACATTCCTCAGAGATTCTGGTCCACATTGATAATGGCCAAATTGTGCCAAGGAGATATTTCCCCACACTCTTACACTGCCACCAGAAGTCTGAACAGTTGAGACAAGGTAGAATGGATCAATGGTTTCTTGTTTTTGTTTTTTTTACGCATGTTGCAGCAAAAACTAAGCCTCACCATACCAGGCAATGTTTTTCCAACCTTCTATTGTCCAAATTTGGTCAGGAAATGTGTCTTAGGTTCCTGTTCTTAGCTAACAGGAAGGGCATCCGCTGTGGTCTTCTGCTTCGAGGCTAAACATGTGCGTTCAGAGATGCTCTTCTGTGTACCTTAACTGTATTGTGGTTATTACCATACTCCAGATGTCTGGCATCAATGAGGCACTTTCACCCATAGGACTGCTGCTCATTGGATATTTTCTGTTTTCTTTAAACCACACTTAAATCATCTTTTTTTCCTATTCTGAGGCTCAATTTTAATTTCAGCAGGCTGTCTTGAGCATCTCTACATATCTAAATGCACTGAGTTGCTGCCATGTGATTGGCTGGTTAGATATCTGCCTTAATGAGCAGTTGAACAGCTGTACTTAATAAATTGTCTGGTGCACATATAATTTAGAACCAGTAATAGTGTAGTGATTGAGACACTAAACACCAGTTGAAATCAATTGTGTCTGGATTGAATAAATAAATGGCGTGTGTGTTCCTCTAGGCATGATGGGTCCCAGACGTCGCATGGACAACCAGGAGAGCCCACGCATGCTGATGAAAGACGAGGCATTCTCTCAATAACACAAACACACATTCTCTCACCATCGTGTGTGCGGAGATGCACACAGAGACACGCTCACGGGACGACCAACAACACTTCACCTTTGGTTCTTTATGTTGTGAAATGAATGGACGTTGATGGTTAAAGGCAACGTTTGTGGTGTTTGCTGCTCTGCAGAAGCAGTTCAGAACTCCCAACCTTATACTTGACAAATTTATTTTTATTCAGAAAATCATTGTACCAACACTTGTTTTGTTTTTTTTTAATAATTTTATGTAGTTATCATTTTCGACTGATACTTGTCACCAAATATGATTTCACTGCACAGATGTAAACTGCAGTGTAATTCATTCAGAGACGGTGTACGCTTACAGTATTTTCTTTTCATAAAATACAGAAATGATTACACAGTGGATGTCCTTATATTACCTCACATTTTACAATCTCATTCTTTGAAAAAAAAAAACAATAATGTCAAAGACAATCCTTGCTAATGGTTTGTCTTATTTTCACCTTTCACTGTCTGAATTTCTCAAACAGAATTTAAAGACAAGCATCTCTGTCGTTCACCTGTGGAAACTTGTTTCACAATGTTCAGGACACGAACTCCTTAAGTGTAGAAGCAGGTATTTGGTGCAGAAAGCAGGTTTCTTCATTTTTTGGTGGGATAGAGTTGCTTGTTTTCTAGCATTGAAATATGTCTTTGTATCATGTGTTTACATTGTAAAGGGTTACATGTGTCCTTGGTGTGATGTGATAGTGTAAATATTCTAATAGTTGAATTGCTGCTATCATGGCTCAGTTTGTTTCATCTGTCTAGCAAAATAAATGATTTGTTATCTGTCCTGTGTTTTCACATTCATTTTAACAAAAGTATAAAATGTATAAAACGGCAACCAAGTACATGGAATTAATGTCTAACTGATCAACAGGGGGTGCTGTTGATCAGATGATGTACACATGCTTCTGTTGCTAGATGTGGGGCTAAATATTATCTTGGTTAGTGTGGTTGTAGGTCATATTCTCAGAAAACTGTCATGTTGTAAACACAGCCATGTTCATACAGTTCAAGCTTCTTATTCAGAGTTCATTGTGCCAAGGGGGAGCTGATAATGTTGTTTTGTGTACCCTTCCTAAACTCTGCAGTACAGGCATTAATGTAGCCCATAGGTTAAAAGATTTTGATGAGCAATAGTTCTCAAGGCTTTCTGAAAGTCTTTCAAAGTTTTTCTTTAAATGTGGGCTGCTTTGTCACTCATATTCATATTCAGTCCTTGTACCTGACCATCTTTGGGAGAATGTTTTTTTCTCTTTAAATTCAAGCATAAAAGGGGGCATTTAACTCACGGGAGGAACCAGTTTTATGTCTGCATATACCAGATAGCTTAGCACAGGACCAGTTTTAAAGTGGCACTTTTTTAGACACATAATTCCAAAGATAACACAGTTTGAGTATGTTACAGCAACAAGCTGGTTTCTAAAGAGCTACTAGCTGAAGACTTGGCATAATTTGGTATTAGGTGCAAGAAAAACTGGACAAATAGAGGGGGGGGGGGGAGTGCCAAGCCTAAAACAAATATCTACAACAGATGAACAGTAAACAGAAAAAATCCACAAAAACTGACAGAGGATCTATGTACCGTTTACTGAAGGCTCATCAGAAGTAACCTCAGAGGAAGGTTGGCCATCAACAAGCCATTCTTAAGGAAGGGAAATGGAGAGAAATGGCTGAGGTATGCAAAACTTCACAAGAATTGGACAGTACAGAGGAGGTTAGGGGAGTGGTAGAACAGTGGGTGTTCTAAGAGAACTATTCCTGAAGAGCATTTAAGTTGCTTAAGAGAGTTCATGCTGTGCTGATGAATAAATGTAGCCATACCATGTTGGCTTTCAAGCTCGCTAGAATTGTACAGCCTCTGTTTTTTTTCCCTTTTCTTTTATCCTGCATTTCCCTATATGTCTCAGTAAATTGCCTACTCCCAGTATGAACCTTCCAGATCCCTCAGGTCATCTGGATCCAGCTTTTTATCAGTTCCCAGAGTCAGAACCAGACATGGAGAAGCTGCATTCAGCTTTTATGCTCCATATATCTGGAACAAACTCCCAGAAAGCCTCAGATCAGCTGAAACACTCAGTTTATTTAAATCCAGGTTGAAGACTCCTGTTCTCAGCTGCATTTGAATAAAGCACCAAATTCGCAATGTTTTACTAAATTTCAAAACGTACATTTTAACTACTGATTTTATCTACTGTTCCTTTATTTTTTCCCCATTTTAAATCATGCTTTTTAGTTGTTTTTGTTTTTTAATGTCTCTGTAAAACACTTTGAATCACCTTGCTGTTGAATTGTGCTATATAAATAAACTTGCCTTGCCTTACTCCGTCATCTCCCCCAGGAAAATATAAGGATGGGCGGCATAAGACTTCTAGATTCAGCACATTACTGTTTACCAAAAATTTGTGTTCAGGAGGCAGAGTATTACTCCAGGTTATAGTTTGGCACTACTGAGAAAAGTCTCGAACTTCTGATCAAGAAACAAAATTACACTATTACAAAACCAAGCGCAAGTTTCTGTAAGTCACATTTGAAATCAAGCATTGAAAATAAAACATAATTGAAAATATATACTTTTACAAAATACAAAAGAAATAAAGACTTCGGACTAGCATGTGTTTAAAGGTGTTCGAAAAGAAAAAAATTGAGATTATTGCGCGCTGAAATTTGGAACTTCATAATTTCCGATGTTTGTGAACGCAGCATGTAGTTGAGAGTACTTGGTTTTGCTTTAGAGTGCAGACAAGCTATCTGCTCAAGATACTCAGTTTGTCTTTAGTACGACGTTATGATGTTTTTCATTCGCCTCACGGTGTAATAGCTGTTAGTTATCGTTTATGTGGCGTCGTTCAGTCGTAAAGGCGCGAGTGGGAGATGACAAGCCCCCACTTGGTGTGTTCACAAAACGAGCAGTCACTAGGTAGAAGCAAATCCCGGAACTTGAAACGGTAGGAAGTGAGCTAACGTTAGCTAGCTTTTTGTTGACAGTGTGCTTGCTGTCAAACCAGAAACCGACCTAAGCAGAAGTACCCGGAGTTAGTTAGCTACCTACTTGGAGACTTCAGCCTGTCGCACTTTTATTTGGGCCGAATTTGGTTTGAAGTTCCCGTCACTTTTAACCACTTGTGGCTCTAGAAGATGGCATCGAGGGGAAGCTTCACGGGTCCTCCGATGAATCCGAGTATGAGCCCCATGAACGTTGGGCTTGCCGCGGGCATGAGGATGCAAGGAATGCCCCAGCCTCCGGGGGGATATCCCAGAAGCATGAGCAGCGTTCCCCAATACCCCCAGGTTGGTTCTGCTTGATTTCTCCGTGTCGAATAAAGAAACTGAGTGAAAGGTGAGGGTGACGGTATTTGTCCGATCACCCCCATGTCTGTTTAAGCTTTTCGTTACTTTTTTTTAAATTCGTGTTTAAATAAAAGTAGCTAATTGAAATAGTCGCCAGAGAGACATGGAAATAAAAACAAACAAACATAAAGCTCATTATATATCACCGCGTGGACACTACTTCCGCCTTCGAAGTGGGTGTAATTATTTATTAATTACCGCAATAATTAAGTGTAACCTTTTTTTTTTCTTTTATGGCATTTAAAGTGGTTCACAAAAGTAGTGGGACGTTTAATTCAAATTGATATCGTTTAGCGTTTTGTGCGCGTGTGAAAAAGAAAATCACGTGGTTGCCCGCTTCGCCTCCTGTCAGTTAGCGTGAAAGCAAAAGTTTATCAGCACCATCTGCCCAGAGGCAAGCCTGCATATATCGTGCCAGTATTGTCACCATCTGCAGCTTCCCCTGTAGTTAACAGACACCATCGCAGTTCCCCCCGTTTTGACAGTTGGAGCCATTTGGGTTTAGACTTTGTTTTTATGTTTACAAACTGGACAAAGTGTGAGAATTCTCACAATTTGTTGATACATTATTTACAGTACTGATGTGTTACATATAAAGACCTAATTAAAAAGAAAAAAAAATCTAGTCAGTAACAGGTCTTAAAATAAGTACACCCTCAGATGTGTAACAAAATACGCCATACTACACTGTGTTATTATTTATATAAAAAAAACCTGAGCCGAAATGCAGAAGCAGTGTGTGAAAAACTAAGCACGCCTCAAGATTCAGGAGCTTGTTCAACTGCTTTTAGCAGCAACAGTGTGAAGTAATCATTTTCTGTATGACTTTATCAGCCCTTCACATCAGGAGGAATTTTGGTGCACTCTTCTTTACAACATTGCTTCAGTTCATCGGCATTTGCAGGCATTTGTTTATGCTCAGCTCTCTTAAGATCCTGCCAAAGCATTTTACGCGTTGAGGAGTTTGTGTGATTACACCGCGTTGATTCTTGTCTTCTTCAGCTATTTTGTTGTAGATTTGTTTGTGTGCTTGTGATCATTGCACTCAAGCTTTAGCTGTCAAGTATATGGCCTTGCATTTGACTTCATCACCGTGCTTGACAGCTGGTATGAGGTGTTTGTGCTGTTATGCTGTGTTTAGTTTTCACAAAATGTAGTGCTGAGCATTATGGCCAAATATCCCCAGTTTGGTCTCACTTGTCCAAAGAACATTGCGCCAGAGGTTTTGTGGTTTGTTCAAATGTGAGAGCCTTTCTTCTGGAAGCCGTTCCAAACAAGCTGTACTTGTTTATTTTTTTCCTAATTGTGCTGCCATGAACTTTAACATTTAGCATGCTAACTGAGGCCTGAGAAGTAGCTCTTGCAATGCTTGAACTTGGAGCGAATTTGCTGGGACGTTCACTCCTGGGAAGATTGGCAACTGTCATGAATGCTTTCCATTTGTAGAAAATAGTTCTCACTCTAGACAGATGGATTCATATTGTTTGTAAATGACCTTATAAGGTTTTCCAGATTGATGGGCAGCAGTTGCTTCTCAAGGATTATCATTGATGTCTTTGTGTTAACACACCTGAATCCTCCAAACCAGCAAACTGTCAAAACCTCTGCTGTTACAGAAGTGTTCACACTTCCTGAAACTAATAAATTGATGAAATGCATTTGATTAGCAGCATCTGGCTTTTACTTTACTGCTTCTGCATTTCTATTTATTATTTTTGTTTAACACTAAATAAAACCACAGTGTATTATGTCATGTGTTGTATTTCATCTGAGGTTATATTTAGCAAATTATAAAGCTTACTAAGCACCTGATTTCTTTTCATTATATCCTGATATGTGAAACCTTAAAGTTGAAAGAGGTTGTGCTTTGTGTAAATGGAGATAAACACTGCAGTACCATAACAGTATTTATATGCACAACTTCATAATTAAACCTCAGAGCTTAAAAACATAAATGCACTGTTTCTGCAGGTGGGGTTATGTTTTTGGCATGTTTTTAACGGGGATATTATGACTCATAATATTTGTGGTACAACCAAAAGCAAACAGTGTAAGTGACAGTACTGTATGTCACTGAGCATTCTTTTTACCCACCCGATCCAAAAAGCTAGAATTTGATATAAGTTGATCATACAATATGAAATTTATTTGCAAACAGCTTCACACATCATTGGTTTTCATTATTATTATTTTAAATAGGTACTTTTTTGTATCTCTTTAATAAATCAGATCCTTGATTTCCTTTAGTCCTAGATGAAATATTAAATTTTTTGTGTAGATATGGAGAAATTGTTCTGTGAAATCAGTTTCCCTCCTTTTCTCTAGCGCCCTGGGATGCCATCCAGCAGAGTGGGGGGCCCCATGGGGTCAATGGGGGGTCAGCTGCCTGGTCCCTCTTATGGTAGCAGTAGCATTCCCATGCGGGCAGGCATGGGACCCCCAAGCATGGACGCCTCTAGGAAACGGTTTCTTCATCATCAGCACCACCAACAGCAACAAGAGGCGCTGGGAGGCCTCAGACGAGGGTAAGAGAGGAGACGGGACAAAATGTAGGGGATGGTACTGCCAGTGTTTGGACCTCACTGCCATCTAAAATAACTAGCTATTACTCCTTCATGACTTTAAAACAATTAAATCTATTATTGATTATTCATTAAGTAAATGAAATCCAAAAATGTTTTCTTTTTTCCCTCTTATCATTAACTCTTTACCACTTGAAAGCTGCTAGTAGTGACCTGCTGAAACTCTTTTCAGAACTGCTGCTTATAGATGAAAATCACTGGGTTTGCTACACAAGTGATGGAGTGTTAGTGAGGGTGGTCTCTGCCTATGTAGCGACCCTTAGAAAAACCCAGAAACTGTTCTAATGGTTGTCAAAGCACATCTTTATTGATAAATACTGAGGTTTGTGATTACGGGTGCTGGGGAGGTCATCAGATGTCGCCTTTATAGGGGAAAGAGTTAAATCACTTGTTCAAAGAATTAAAACTGTTACCAGGTATTTTTTTCCAGTAACTTAGAAATGATATAAAATAGGTTCAGCTCTAAAGTTTTTGCCAAGCCTAATTTTAATATCAAGCAACAGCAACCATTTTTCTTTTTAGCACTTGACTGCTTGTCACATGTCCCCCTTTTTTATTGAGAAACTTTTGTGCTCATTTCCAGCTCCATATTGTTGGTCTTGTACTTTTCTAGAGTAGCTCTGGATGATTTACAGTTTAATCTTACTCATCTTATACTGTGCATACTGGCTCCATGGGTGTAGTGGTTTACACATTCCCCTTACAAGATTCCTGCTTCTATATGGGGAGGAGATGCACAAATGCACCCTCAGGGGTCACAAACTTGTGCATTCCTAGTTCCTGGCCCAACACTGGATAGATGTGAGGGCTGTGTCAGGAATGGCATCTGTGCCAAAGCAAACACGCAGATCCATCCACCCCTTAAAGAGCATCCAAAAAGTACCTCATCTTATACTTTGCTTTAGTCCTTCAGCTGGAAACTGAAAGGTCTGTATAAACACTAGTCTGTTTCTAACACCTCTCTCAAAGCCAACTTTCTGATAATTGGCTGCCCCTTGTAACAGAAGTGGCTCATAGCCAGAGCTGTGTGGCTGAGATGACTATAATAAAGGTATCTGCTCTTGCTGACATCATAGGGAGAAAAAAAGGTAAATACAGGTTTTCAAAAGCCAGGTTCAACCCCACTGCCAAGTCCAACATTAACATTCATTTTAGGATTATTTGTGACGTAATGACTCCAGGAAAGAGTTCACTAGAATAAAGTAATTTTTGTGTGAAAATAAGAGTACTGATATGAATCTGAGTGTACAGGAAAACACGGTCACTATAGGGAGTTTTCCATTAATATTTTCTCTGACAAAATGCGTGGAGTCATCCAGCTATAAAAATGCAGTAAATCTTTTTTACTTTTTCCCCTTTTGTGGTTTATTTACATTGTCTCAACAGAACGTTTCATTCATGATTTGTTCTCCCGTCTGTTTGTAAAGTGGCTGTACTGTTAAAAGCACGGCTCAGATCACACAGACACGAGGATACCAGCGTCTCATGACTGGCCTTTGCTTTCAAAGCAGCAGACACAAGTGGGTATTTTTGACTTCAGACTGCTCCGTGACGCCACGCTCATAAATGCGGCCATCCGTAATGCTTCGTCCACAATGATTCTGTTGTGTTTTTAAGGTTAATTTCATAAAAAAAAGTCAGTATCTTAGCATAATCTCAGTCTAGGAAGATTAGTGAGTCATGGTGCCACCATCCTAAATTCTCATTTAATCACATGGAAATTAAATTCAGTCATTGCCAAGGTGAAGTGTATAATTAAGGAAACGAAATCAATTTAATGAAGTCGGTAAGTAAAAACCTGAAGCACTCTTTCAGGGGACTTGATTAACATATCGCATTGGCCAAGATTATATTATCGCACTGTGAAGTCTTCCAATTATCGGTAATCGGGTTAAATGAAAGGGATCTTTTATTTGATCCTATATCATGTGTTGGTGTGTGGCCAGTTTCTGTGAAATTGGTTGACTGAAGTCATACTTATGAGGCCGAAAGCAAAATGATGACACACACACTGGAAAACAACAGCTCAGTTTGAGATATTCTTAGAAATCCGCTCCTTCACATCGTAGAGACTGTTAAAGCGGTCATTTAATGTCTTCTTTCCAAACTGAATAATTTTCCTTGTTTTTTCTCTATGATTCAGAGCAAAAAGGCGCAAGATGGCTGACAAGGTTCTGCCACAGAGGGTAGGAAAACCTCGACCCCCTTGAATCACACTGCTGTCCCAGTTGGCTGTATTTCCTCAATCTTCACCTGCTACTGTCTTCTAGATCCGAGATCTGGTCCCGGAGTCCCAGGCCTACATGGACCTCCTGGCCTTTGAGAGGAAGCTGGACCAGACCATCGCTCGAAAGCGTATGGAGATTCAGGAAGCCATCAAAAAGCCCATTATGGTATGTGTCCTTGATCCATTGTCATGCAGTTAAAAGTATACCTTGAGAAGATTATTTTTAGGCTTTGTCCACTGAAACAAATGAGAAGTCAGCAAAACATGATCTCAGCTGTAATCCGAGTTCCTGCGGAGCACAGTGTAAGCAGTTTCCACAGAACAGCAGGACAGTTGGTTCCCACACTGAAATCCGACCTTTGTGTTTTCTTGCTACAATTTTAACTGTTAGCGTTAACCTTAGTGGCAGAAACACTCGGTCTGCTGAGATGTGTCACAACAAAAACAACTCTAGCAGCAGGAAAATCTGCATTAGCAGTAAATTAATCCAACTGTGACACGGCCACAGAGAAGAGCAAACGGTGTGACTGGTGTGAAGTTAAAACGGTCACAACTTTTTCCTGTGAATCCCTCGTTAGGTTGCAGTGTTTTCCGGTCTTAATAATGTGAACTTATACATAAGGATGAAGTTACTGTAAACACCCTTAATAGCCTGAAATGAAGCGTTTGTCTTTGTTGGAGAGTGAATTTGGCAAGTGAGCTTGAGAGGCTCAATTGTTGCCAGAATTCCTGATACATCTGCTTGTCCCTCTGAAATTACACAGCAAAAGCGCAAGCTCAGGATCTACATTTCCAACACGTACACTCCCAGCAAACCCGAGGGTGAGGAGGCGGAGAAGGTGTCCTCCTGGGAGCTGAGAGTCGAGGGCAAACTCCTGGAGGAAGTAAGTTTAAAAAAAAAAACAAACACATTCGAGTGTTCTCGCTATTGTCCCGGTGTGGTCTGACTGCAAGTATTTCAGTCTCTCTCATTGTGTTTCTTCAAACTTGAGTTGGCCAGTGTTCTTGGCTCAGACTACGCAGCCAGATGTGTGTTTACAGCTTTTCTCATTCCACCCCACAACTGCTGACACACACACACACACTCAGGATCTCATTTGAAATACGGAATTGAAACCACTGGCCGTTGCATACCATGAGCTGACTAGCCTCCCTTCCCGACATCAATTCTAGCTCGACTCATTGTGTCATCTGGGGCCACATGAAGGAGAAGGAGGTCTTTTTTTCTTTTTTTTCTTTTTTTTTTGTCTGTTAAAATTTCTCCTCAGTCTCATGGGTTTAGGCATGTGGAGGAGTATTGCATGGAGCAACAGAAAAAGGGATGTGAGGGAAAGGAGTGAAGGGGTCGTGTTGAGCAAACAGACTCTGACAGGGCTGGGGAGCGGGCAGACAAGGGGGGGGGGGGGGGGGGGGGGGTGAAGACAGCTTTTTCTAGTCTACAGTTTTGCGCTTCACCACCACCCCCAATGCGGTCAGAGCTAAACAATGCAGCTGCACACTGACACAGCACAATAAGAATACACTGCTTTCTTGCTGCTCCGTCCTTCTGACACTTTTGTTTCGTGCTTTCTGTCTTCCCAGGCTGGCAAGCAGAAGAGGAAGTTTTCATCTTTCTTCAAAAGCCTGGTGATTGAGCTTGATAAGGAGCTCTACGGGCCTGATAACCACTTAGTAGAGGTATGACATAAACCTTGGTTGCAGTTCCATTCAGAACATCGTAGGCACAATGACACCAGAAGTTCAGAGAGTGATAATAGTTCGCCAGCACCGACCTTGTTTAGCTGTGGTCAAGAAGCTGAGCTCAGATTGAAACACTAGAAGTTTGGAGCCAATCCTTCTTTCTTTTTTTTGACTGTAGGCGGGCTTATTGTGTGTGAACTCATCCCACACATAAACCAGATTCTCTCTTCTTCTTTTTTTTTAAACTGAAAAATTGTGGTTAACAGTGGTGAAAGTGAGAATTTCCAGTCTTAGGGATCTGCCGATGGAACGGTTTATTTAACCTGGCACTGAGTCATTATTGTTGTAAAGTAGTTTTGTAAATTTCATGTTAATAAAATCTGCTTATCTGCTTTAAAAAAATCACGTCTTCATCTTCCAGTGGCACAGAATGCCCACCACTCAGGAGACGGATGGTTTCCAGGTCAAAAGGCCAGGAGACGTGAATGTTAAATGCACCCTTCTGCTCATGCTCGACCACCAGGTGCCACTTACTTTCTCAACGTCACTAAATTTTTTCCTGATGATATTTCTTTTTTTCCACCAACATTTGCTTTGTCCCGATGCTTTTCTTTGATCAGCCCCCTCAGTACAAACTGGATCCACGGTTGGCTCGCCTTCTGGGTGTACACACACAGACACGAGCCAGCATCATGCAAGCTCTCTGGCTTTACATCAAGAACAACAAGCTGCAGGACAGTCATGAGAAAGAGTACATCAACTGCAACCGCTATTTCAGACAGGTAATGGCAAATGGCTAGAAATGGCTCGTGGCGCTTTGATATTTTGGCACTGAAACATCATTTTGCATGTATTTAATTTCACAGCTAAATGATTTGCATTCAAGCAATTATGATTTTTGTGAGGTGTTGTTTTGTAGCCCTTTGCAAGACCTCAAATAGGAAAAAAAGTTTTTCCCCTTATGTTGTCTAACTTGCCCTGTTCTTTAACTAAATCCTGTCCAGATCTTCGGCTGTCCACGCATGAGGTTCTCTGAGATTCCCATGAAACTGGCGGGCCTGCTGCAGCACCCTGACCCCATTATTATCAATCACGTCATTAGGTAGGGGAGCCTGGATCATGTTACCTCTTTCTGTCTGAAAAAAGAGCTACATCAGCCTCTCAGTGAATATTAGAAAGCCCTGTGTGTGAGGCTCATACTGAACGATAGTTTCCTTAGCTTTATGCTTTGGCCTGTTATTTCTTAGTGTGCTTACACAAGTGTGCTGTCAGCATCACTCCTTCTCTCCAAACTGTCATTGTGTCTCCCCCGAGCAGCGTGGATCCCAACGATCAGAAGAAGACCGCATGCTATGACATTGACGTGGAAGTGGACGACCCACTTAAGGGTCAAATGAACAGCTTCCTGTCTTCTACAACCAACCAGCAAGAAATCGCTGCCCTCGAGATGAAGGTAAGGCTTCATCTGCACTTCACCAGAGTCGTGGAGGGGGAAAGAAATTGCATACTCCATTTAATTCTGAAAATGTGCTGCTGGTGTTTGTATTCGCTACAGATTCATGAAACCATTGAGTACATTAACCAGCTGAAGACCGAAAGAGATTTCATGCTGAGCTTCAGCAATAATCCACAGGAGTTCATCAAGGATTGGCTGAAGTCTCAGTCCAGGGATCTGAAGGTAGACGCTATGCCCCAGCTTCTAAAATGCTCATACGTGCTTGTCTACACAACAGCAAAACATGTTATAGTTTAGTAACACGATATTTGTATCATCTTCACTCACTTTGAGCTTTTCTCATATTTGTACAGTTGCCTGCAAAGCTTTCCCTGTATTTAATTTAAAAAAGCTGCAGTTATTTTGTGAGCAGTGGTAGTATGTTTCCAGCTTTCATAGACAATTAACTGCTGGGCACACAAAGGCACCATTGGTTCACAGGACTGTGTCCAAACATAGCATTGGTATTCAGTTGAAAGAAAAACACCAGTTAGCTGTTTGTGCTGCATTCCTCATCTGGAGAGACGTTAGCACCTGGATTAAGATGTAGGCCTTTAGGAACCAGACTCAGTGAATCATTGATCCATCAGACTCTCAGTACTACTACAGTCACTTGGCAGTGCATGAATCAGTCTTTACAGTACCGTCTTAGCATGTGGGAATAGAAACCCCTTTTCTTTAATCATTCAATTTTGGTTCCCTGTGTTCAGTGATGCATTTCTGTTCTTTCAGTTGATGACAGATGTGACTGGAAACCCAGAAGAGGAGAGGAGGACCGAGTTCTACCATGAGCCCTGGGTGCCAGAGGCAGTGGGCAGATATGTTTACTCCAAAGTAAGTAGACAGTGAATAATACACTTTTTAGTGCTAACTAGTGTTAGCTTATACATGTCAAGATGTGGTAAGTCAAAACATTACAACAAAATAAAATTAGAAAGATAACTCAAAATTTCAAAACCAATGTGTGATGTCACAGCGTCCATTTTTTCTATACAGTTTGTGGTTTTGCCATTGAGTCTAACCTCTTCTTTGCTATAGGTGCAGCAGAGAAGGCAAGAGCTGGAGCAGGTGTTGGGTATCCGACTCACCTAAGTACAATTCTAAAGGAGGCACAGCCACCTTAGGTTTACTCATGAGTTGTTAATGTTCCACTCAGCTGAAACTGGAAAGAATTCTTTCACCTTCAAATGTTCAGAAAGCCATCGTCACTGACGCAAAGTTCGGGGACCAAAGTGATGCTTATATGACCTTTAATAATATCTTTGCCTTGTAGTATCTGATATATTGAGCCTGTTTAAATAACCTTTATCCTTTTTTATTTTTGTAATATGTTTTGTCTCTGGTACAAAATGCTGTTTAAGCACTGGTGCTGTTTGGGTGTTTTCACTGTCACTTTGAGTGCTGTTTTGAAAGAGGTATGTGTTTACCCTTACATTGAAAAGCCATAATTTTTAGATAAGAGTAATGCCTGATCTTCCTGGAGGCATGGTAGAATTAAGCATTTCATTCCAGTGTGTATAATACGTTTAATGCTTTTGCAGCATTTTTGAAAGTTGAAATGAAACATTCTGATTTTGTGAATGTTTACATGCCGTTTTTATTTGTTAGTGGGGTGATTCGAGGGGAAGAGGAGCTGAGGCTCTTTAGATTGGACGGATCCATACCTTCAAAGAAAGTTAACTGCTATTAATAATTTGATAGGAATGTAACTGCAGTATGTCAGCTAAAAAAGGAAAAAAAAAGCGCCAAAATATTGTGTACAGTTTATAGTTTCATGAGTTAAAGCTTTGCTGTTTTGTTGACTTTTTGTACATCAGTCTTAAAGTTCTTGAAACATTCCTTTTTGACAGATATCATTGTGCCAAAATGTCTTTGGTGAAGAAGGCACATAAAATTTAAGATGAGGTAAAAACGTTGTGTACAAATGTTATTTTTGTACAGCTTCTCTTTGTTAAATGTTTGCATGTTGTGTATCAATCAAAAGCCTTTATCTTTTATACATTTGGAGTATTTTTTACAATAAATATACTTACAAATGTTCACGTACTGTGTGTTCTTTAACAACATTCAGCCTGTTACAGAGGAGTAAGAATTTATATAGAATATTGTCCGTTGTAATAATGTCGTCTACCGCACACCCTCGATTGCATGCTTAGAGAGCTGCAGATATGCCGTGAGGTGCATGTTGGGGCTGGTTGCAAAGCTTAGGTGCCTCTGAGAGCAGCCGTTTCAACAGGTATGTCTGGTCTTACTCAAACAGCTTCTGTTTACCACTCCTCAAATAACAGCCAACCCTAAAACACCCTTCACTAACAGAGCTCTGTCTCGGCTTGTATTGTGACACTGGTTCAAAGAAAAGGCCAGACTAACGTTTAAAACTGAATTAGATTCTTTGATCGTTTTTGCATGTGTTTACTGACTTAATTATGCTTTGAATATGGTCTCTTATTTTCAATTTAATTACATTTTATTTATCTAGCACCAAATCACAACAAGGGCCAGCTGAAGGTGCTTTATATCGTAAGGTGGACCCAATATTAACAGACACAATTCCTTAGTATTCCAAGAATTCATATTGGTTACATAGAAATTATTTTTAAAGTTAAAGAGAATATTGGATTTTTTTTTCTCCACCCTCTCCACCCACTACACCCTGCCTGCACCGTCTCTTTCACCTCTCCTATGCAGTTTGCTTTGGATGTTTGATCCCAGGCATTTAAATGCCTGTACCTTCACTACCTCACATCTTTACTGTCACACTAGCCTGCCCTTTATTCACAGACGTATTCTTCGCCTCGCTTCTACCATCTTCATTCCTTTCCTCCCCAGTCTTCTACCTCCTCCCTGCTCTCACTATAGATTACACCGTCATCTGTGAACATGATAGTCCATGGATTCGCCTGAGTGAACTCATCTGTTAATCTTTCCATCACCACTGCAAACATTAAGGGTCTCAGAGCAGATTCCTGATGTAATCCCACCCCCACCTTGAACCCATCTGCCACTCCTACTGCGCACCTCACCACCGTCTCGCTGTCCTCACACGTCCTGGAATTATTTTTTTAAAGGTGTAGTTTTTTAAAATGGACTGTAGGTGGCGGTGTCTGCATTTGTATATATTATACATCAAAGAAATACCACGAAGACGCTGTACCGGAAATAGCGCCTGGTCTGCAGTGGCTTTAACCGGATGTAGAAATTTCAAGATGGAGGTGGACGGAATTGATCATGTAGGTGTATTTTTTTTCCTGCCGCTTTGTTGCTTTTATGACTGCCATGCGAAGGAAACGTTTCTGTTTTGCTGTGGGTCTAATAGATTATTCAAAATCGGTTGTTTGAGGGAAGGATGCGGGACTTCAGTGTAAAAACGGAAACGTCACTTCATTGAAAGCAGCGATTGTGCCGGTTTGCTGTCTCATTGTAGCTAACTCAGCTAGCTTCTCACGATGACTGGCAGCGAGGTGCGGACAGTTTATTCTATTCTTAGCTTTTTTGACCACACAGGGGTGCTTATTTCAGCATATTATGAGAGAGATATATCTGAGTTTATTATATGGGAAACGCCAAGCGTTACTTTATTAATATACGTGCACGTCTGTACGTAAGCTAACTGATGTTAGTTTGCTAATGAACTGTAATTGTTGGGAGAAAGTTAGCATCACACACTTTAACGCTTATTGTTACATAGGTTGTTTTTTTGTTTGTTTGTGTTTTTAATTCCTTGCCTAAAAGATATTTCCTGTGTTGGTGCTACAGGTTAGGCCTAATGGCTAATGTAAACAGTGGTCAATTTCAACCAGTTCAGTCCACCAATTTAATCAATGAAAATTGGACAAATGTGCATTTCTATTCTTCTTCTATAATATTAGATAATGGCAAGCTCGACATACACTATTTACTGATAAATGTTGTGTACTTTGCATTGTCCAACATAAGATCCTCTCATCGGGCATGTACGTTGGACTTTTCGGGACCACAAAAAGCTAATGTAGATGATTTATATGCTGCTGGGTTAATCTAAAATAATGTTCGCGGGAAAATTTTTACAGTTCTTCAGTATTTTTACAGCATAAGTCTGTAGGCTGCTATATAATTGGTATCTTAATCTTTAATTTTAAATGTAGTGGCGTAAATGCTATAGTAAGAAAAAGAGACGTAGTTTGCATCCTTCAGGAGATATCTGCCTAACTAAAACTGTATGCATAGAGGCTGTTTCATATTGAGGGTATACAGAGTACACAGTGACGTCTCTGCATTGCGTTTTGGCTGGAGCCTATTCCAGCTGTCATAGGGCCAGTGGCAGGGTACATCATGGACAGGTCGCCAGTCTTTTGCAGGGCTAATTCATATATACAACTATTCGTGCTCACATTCACACCGTCACCAATTAATCTTACACCACCTTGGACTGGATTCAAACCCAGAACCTTCCTGCTGTGATACAGCAGTGTTAACCACCATACCACACTTGATGGACGACTTTTAAGTTGGAAATGGGGACTAAAGGAAAAGCACTTCTCATCAGTGAGAATTCATTTGACCCAGTTTGCTGTTTTTTTGCTATCAAAATCATCATCACTAACACAAATTGGCAGGCAGCATAGCAATCAACTGGCCAACATACTTTCTTATCTTAAAACAAGAATGAAACAAAATTGATGGCTTATGAACGCAGTCATTGATTAATGCATATTTAACCTCCTAAGACCCGAACTCTTCCACAGCATGCATTTTTAATTTCTTTTTGATATTTGGGCTGATTGGGACCCGATGGATGTAAAAATAAAGAATTACCAGAATTATTTTTTTTTTTACCTAATTTTTGTTTCTAAGAAAAATGAGAGCCACATATGAGGATATTCCTTTAAAATTTCAATAGAACAGTGGCAGTATTATGTCCTCGTAAGTGGATATCAGGCCCTTGTGGAGCAAAATTGACTATTTTGGTCTAAATAACCCAAAATGTGATGTCCACATATGTGGATGCCAGGTCCTAGGAGATTAAATATGCCATATTTAAATGTTCAAGAGCTCACTGTGAAGAAGTTGCACCATGTTGCAATGTGTTTCTTTAGCAGATGGAGATGGGGGAGAGTAAAGGTGGATCAGGTCTGCGGCAGTACTACTTATCTAAGATAGAAGAGTTGCAGGTGAGGAAATGAAAAATCATTTTTGTTTTTGTTGCTTTTTAACGCATGCTCGCCCATCATGCCTGACCTGCTTTTTTTTTTTTCTTCATAGTTGACTGTGAACGAGAAGAGTCAGAATCTCAGACGTCTGCAGGCACAGAGAAATGAGCTCAATGCCAAAGGTATGGTGCTTTATCTTCCTGCCACATTACATGGAATTGTGTCATTCTGATGTACACAGTCAGACATTTCCTTTGTTACTTTGGTCTCAGTGCGTCTCCTTCGTGAGGAGCTGCAGCTACTACAGGAACAGGGATCCTATGTGGGAGAGGTGGTGAGGGTCATGGACAAAAAGAAAGTGCTAGTTAAGGTATGCTGTGTACATTCACCATGCAGCATCCTTCTTTTTGAATCAGTCGTGGACAGTTTAAATTTATGTCTGTTCATCATTTTCAGGTGCATCCAGAGGGAAAGTTTGTGGTGGATGTGGACAAAAACATTGACATCAATGATGTGAGTATTATAAAAGCTGAGTCCATTTGTAATATTTACTGTAAAGTATGATGGAGCTAAACAAAAAAAAATGCATTTTACTCATTAAAATAAGTACTAGGAATCAGGAAACCTAAACTGTTCTGTTATTATTTCTGTCAAATTGCCACTAGGTGACTCCAAACTGTCGTGTAGCTCTGCGTAACGACAGCTACACCTTGCACAAGATCCTTCCTAACAAGGTGGACCCTCTGGTGTCCCTCATGATGGTGGAGAAGGTGCCGGACTCCACCTATGAAATGATCGGCGGCCTGGATAAGCAGATCAAGGAGATCAAAGAAGTGATTGAGCTGCCCGTCAAACACCCTGAGCTGTTCGAGGCTTTAGGCATTGCCCAGCCCAAGGTGGGTATTTGACAAGAGAGCCGATGGTACGAATTTCAGAAGTTTCTCTTAGGGTTTTATATTTATATCTTTGACACATTTTCTCGTCTTGTTGCCTGCCCATCATTCATTTCAGTCCTAAAACATGAAAAGCAAAGAGAGGGGGGAAAAGATAATTTGATTAAATTGGTTAACTAAAGCTACACTTGTTGCATCTGTGTAGGTGGTTCAGATTTTCCTTTGTGCTTGCAGGGTGTGCTGCTCTATGGCCCCCCAGGTACAGGGAAGACCCTCCTTGCCAGAGCTGTGGCCCATCACACTGACTGCACCTTCATCAGGGTGTCTGGATCAGAGCTGGTCCAGAAATTTATCGGAGAGGGTGCGTGCCTTTTCTTTCCTGTACACTGGGATCGAATTGATCCCCATGTTTTTAATAACTGGTTTTGGTTGATCTCTCCCTGGCTTTCCGCAGGTGCCCGTATGGTGCGAGAACTCTTTGTCATGGCAAGAGAGCATGCTCCGTCCATCATCTTCATGGATGAGATAGACTCCATCGGCTCATCTCGGCTGGAGGGAGGCTCAGGCGGGGACAGTGAGGTGCAGAGGACGATGCTGGAGCTGCTCAATCAGCTGGATGGCTTCGAGGCAACCAAGAACATCAAGGTACTGCAGAGGATCACTGTGTAGTCTCATATCCTTACTATGAACACTGAGGTGTAGTGTTATGTGCACAGGACAGCCTCTTAATACATGCGTCACTGATGACGTTTCGGCTTGCTGTATAGGTTCTTTATTCATAAATGACATTTTGTGGTACAACTGGTATTTATTTATATACCAGCATCACCTAAAGTTGCTGATGACTACAGAAGACCTTTATAATATTTTGAAACAAGTAATGCTGCATTTGTTAAATAAATGCTCATGAGTGCCAAACATGGGAGTTAAAGTATTAAATAATAGTATGTCGTCCATCTCTGCAGGTCATCATGGCCACTAACCGTATTGACATCTTGGACTCAGCTCTGCTCCGGCCAGGCAGGATTGACAGGAAGATCGAGTTTCCGCCTCCCAATGAAGAGGTAGTTAATCGTTTAGCGTGTTTACTCAAACATGCTGAGTTTTTTGTATCTAAGCACACTTAATTATGCGCCCACAGGCCCGTCTGGATATCCTGAAGATCCACTCCAGGAAGATGAATCTGACTCGCGGCATTAACCTGAGGAAGATTGCAGAGTTGATGCCCGGAGCTTCTGGTGCTGAGGTTAAGGTAAGAATTAACCTGCTAAATGGAAGCTGCGTTAGATGAGGAACTACATCATTAAATTTCCCCTACTGCATTTGTGTATTATATAGGGCGTCTGCACAGAGGCAGGGATGTATGCTCTGAGAGAACGGAGAGTGCACGTCACTCAGGAGGACTTTGAGATGGCGGTGGCAAAGGTCAGTATAACCTAAAGCTAATTTTTGAATGCAGTGTTCACGTCTTGCACTATACTAACGCAGTTTTACTTTATCAGGTCATGCAGAAAGACAGTGAGAAGAACATGTCCATCAAGAAGCTTTGGAAGTAAAAGGCCTTGTGTATTCTTGCACACAATGCAACCACATATGTATATTTCCCTTTTGTTTATGGTTTATAATTGTTTCATGAGTGTGATCAGTCAGTAAAATAGTTTCCCCAATAAACAGAGTTGGTCTTGTTTTATTTCTCAAGCAAATGTAGACAAATTCAACCCACTTCACTAAACTCAAACTTTTGTCAAAGCAAAATCAGTCATATGGTCTTCAGATTTCTGCTTTACAGTTAACATATTCAGTATGGCACTTCACATTATAGCTGCTGTTATAATAGGGGGCTTACATAGCTGACCACACTGAGTGCAGATGTTTTTGACAATAAGTTGCTGTAGGAACTTTGTCCTGCATGCTTGTACTACATACCTTTCTCATATAAAGCCACTGCACTATCAGGATATACGGTATGTACACCAGCACTGACTACTGTGGTCATTCTATGCTGACCACTCTGCAACAGGCCTGTTGGATGTTCTTTTACAGTGACTCACATACTCATTTGTGGAATGGTTACACGGCAGTAAAACACTGGATCAGTCCAAATGCTCAGCACCTTCAGAGGCACGCCACAGTTCTGTCCTCTTTTTCTATTTGGAAGGTCAGCTGGCTAGCGCCTCACCCAGGACGCAGGCACCCACTGTGGCTCCATCTGTACTTTTTCCAATACAACCTGGAGCTCTGCTAAGGCACTAGCTGGATCTTCCTTTACCAACACGTAGTCGACCCAGTGGCCGTAGCATTCGTCCATTTGCTCTGCCGACTGCTTCATTTCCTGCAAGTCATCGTCCTGAGGAAGAGAGACAACAGCCGAAGTTAAACTAATGACCATATGTAATTTCTCTATTCTTACTCAGTACCTCAGAGCTGACATGCAGATATTGTCAAAATGTAACTTTTTGAACGTGGCACGATTTTTGGTACCAGCATACCATACTATGACACAGCTCATTCACTTCACTGTATTCAAATGACCTTCACAGACACCAACATATTTGGCTGTGTGTTTGTACAACTAAGTAACTTTAACTTTTTAAGCAGTTTATATTAAACATAAAATACTCACACACTGAGTTTAAATGCATGCCATGTGAAGAAAAGCTTTATTTACAGAGGTTCAATCAGCCTTTTGATATGGTTCCTTTCTCAACAAAACAAACAATGCAAGATTACCTTAACCTGAACTAAACCTTTTTAAGCTTCATTTATATTCCACCATCAATTAATAAGCCCAGAAAGTGTACTGCACGTCTGGCAGGTTTGATGTGGGATCACTCACCGTGACCGCTACGCTGAGTGAGGAAGAGGAGCCAAACTGCTTTCCCTGACCATCACCGATGCGAGGCCTTACAAAGATGACATATGGTTTGAACTCAGCGGTGCGGAGAGTCTTCAATGCCTGAATGTGATAAGACCAATCAGCCATTTACAAACTCCCATATAAAAATCCCACAGAGCTTTTTCTATGCTGAGAAGATATACTGCACAAACAGAAGACCATATAAAGTCAAATCAATGTCTAAGTATAAAAGACTGCACAATTATCAGAGAGGATATTCTTTTTGAAGCAAACAGAAACAGCCTGTGAGCCACTAAAAATGTTAAAATAAACACATTTTTGATGATTTATTATTGGTTTTATGTTGGCAGACAGTTGCACAAAATAAGGTGAAAAGTCAGTTTGCCTGATATGCATTTCTATCTCCTGTATAGGCTCCGGAAAGCTTCACAGGTCTGGACGCAGGCAACAGATCAATCCAATTTCATTTGAAAATACCATAATATGAAATGTATTCCAATATTGCACATATTACACATGTATATGGCACGATGTGGCCAATATGCAACCTGCTGTCTTTACTTCTTTTAAAGAAGAAGGCACTTTTACATTGACACAGGAAATTCGATTTAAATGAGAAGTGTATTTGGTTGGCAGTGCCGCCTACCATATTTTTAAAAACACTTACCTCTGGCTGCACATCCACCAGACAGACCTTGTTCTGATCCAAAACTCTGTGAATGGAGTCCAAACTGGTGCCATAGAGATTCTCTTTATACTCGCCGTACTCAATAAACCTGCAGAAACACATCATCACCACTAACAAGTTAATTAAATTAACTAAAATGCTGAAACGCTTCAATTAACCCTTTTGTGTTCTATAATTGTTTTGCACTTCATCAGAAAACATTGTTCCCAGCACTCACTTGCCATTCTGGATGTCTGCCTCAAAAGCAGCTTTACTGATGAAGTGGTACTCCACTCCTTCTCTCTCATGACTCTTCCTGGCTCGAGTGGTGTCTTCAGGGCGCCGTTGGTCAGCAGAAAGCGCAAGTTGGAAAATAAGACACAAGATACTGGATGCTTGTATGTTTCTGGATATCTCATTAAGCTCGATACTGATTACATTAAAAAGCAGTGCGTTTACTGTAAAATCAACTTGCAAAGAGATACTTGTCTCAGTCGGTACCAATCCTATTTTTTATGTTTTGCCAGTGAGTTATTAAAAGGTGAACATCTTTCCAACTACACCAAAGTCTGCAACTCCCTGTCACAGACATCAACAAGCTCCATGTATGACTCATTTATTTTGGCGTGTTTTAAAGTCTCTCGTACTGAATCGTCACAGTAGTTAAACTGGGGAAAACAGCAGCTATGATGGTGACGTTAAATGATTCACCGTCTCACAGTCTGCCTGTGCAGAGATTAGATGCACACACCTCCCTTGAATTAGGCAGTGGGTTGCTAGGTTGGTGCGACAGACGGGTTTGGAAGCATTGAAGGAACAGCTGTTGTGAAATGGCGTCATAACTAACAAAACTGAATTGGAATGGTATGTGGTGTGTGGATTGTTTGTTTAATCTGGAAACTCGTGTAATATTTTGAGGGTCACGCAAATTATGGGAGTTTCCTGAGAGAAATGTAAAGGTTGAGTGCGTTTGCAGGTACGAAGTGCCAAAGAACAAAGTGCCTTATACTCACTCGAAAGCTCTTTTACTTCACTCTTATGAATTCAGTGCAAACACTTACAGTCAATTAGAAAAGATAAACAACACTTACGAGGCACAGCCAAACCGTACCGCCGCAGATTCTCAGCAATCACCTTCTGTTTGAGCTCAGCGATCCGTGCTCCAAGTGAACCTATGACCATACAAACAGCATAGCTAGTTTATATAAGATGATCATGAACTTGGAACATGTGTGTATAGATCTGGCCAAAAGTTCACTCATTGTGGGCATGAATAACATGGTAGTTTGGAGTTTTTAATGATTTCTTTGAACTGTTCTTTTTCCAGGATGAAATGATTGTACAGCATACATCTGTAATCTCTTAAAGAAAATCCCAAGAAGTTTGTGCACAAGTTTGAATCTTTTTGGATTTTCTCACAGGGCAAAATTTATACATTGATATACACACTAATATTTGGATTTTTAAATTTGAAAGGCTAAAGTTGATTTAAATTGGCTGGTTTTGAGCGTACTTTCAATGGGGTTAAGGTCGTGTTTTTTTCAACAGCCGGTTCACAATCATATTAGCCTGCTTTATCCATTCCAAAACATCCAGTTGTGCCCAAGTTTCAGTTGTCTAGCTGTTTTTCTGATTCTAATTCGAAGGTAGTCTTCCTCCACGATTCCATACGCTTTGTGTAACGTACCAACATTACAAACAAACAGCCCCAGAGCATGATGCTACTTCCACCAGTGTTCTCAGGTTTGAAAACCTCAGCATTACTTGTCCAAACATACCAACGGTCATTACTGCCATAAAGCTCAATATTGGTCTCATCTAACCATGAAACTCTTGTCCATAAGGCATTTGCTTTATCCATAAAGTCCACAAAGAGTTTGATGAAGTCAATTTTGGAACAGAGGCTTCGTCCTTGGTCGGCGCTCTCAGTTCATAGTGATGTAAAACTCACTCCACTGTGACGCTGCTATTCCAGCAGTTTCCACTTCATGACAGGTTTGACTCCTGGTGGTTCCTGAACATCCTAAAGAATTTTGAGGATGACTTCACCGTGTCAAGTTAAAATACTATTTTAACATTGTAAACACAGATTTGAGTTTATGCACATATAGAACAGTTAAATTAAAATCCCAAAAGTACCATGACATTCATAACCAGTGATGCCTGTATCTGAATTTCTCATCACAACTGTAGTTTCATCGCTGTTAAAATTCACTCCAATTGACGAACCTATGAGTGTTATAAGGCGAGGTCTCTCTCCAGGACGTGGAAAATATTGTGCGACTTCCTCGTAAATCAGGAACTCTGTGTGATTGGCGTCAGGAGTGTGCGCTTCACCAGGAGAACCCTGGCGATCTTTCCTGTAGCGGAAACTTCTGCGTAGGCTAGCTGTTAGAGACATGAAGGTAGCCTTAGGGTACATATGCTACTGCACTGATCCACACTTATACAAATCCAATAAATACACCAAAATCCTGCCCATGTATTGCAGATCGCTCTGCCACTTTGATATTAAGAAACAGGTTTGAGGTAGCTGAAAATCGCATGTCAAAACAGTATCACACAAGACACACACAGTGGACAACACCATTAGATATCAGTAAGAGTACCTGAGTAAAAATCCCATGAGAAAGCATGGCCACAGAAGGCAGGGGCTGCCTTACTCTTGGGAGAAACTACAACTTATATTAGACCATTAAGTAAAGCAACTTAAGTTTTATTTTATTATTTCTTTTCAAACAGAATAAAACGATCAGAAGCCATGCATGCTGTGTCTAACTTCTTAAAGCACAGGGTAATCACTGTCAGCATGACGCATGATGACGGGCCATTTGCAGCACATTGAGATGGCATGAGGCGCCACACGAACACTGAGAAGCTCGATGGCTGTAGCACACAGGGCAAAAAGCCTGCCAGTCTAATCATACCCTGACAGGCTATATTTATATTAAAATTTGTTTGTTTTTACAGAGGAAAAAAAATCTAAGCTCATGGTGGCACTACAGAAACTTGAGTTCCTAAAGTTGTTTACATCCTATCCTAAGCGGAACATGGGGATGTGCAGTAAACCCGATGGCAATCCATCAGGAAGTTGCTGAGGTGTTTCATTTAAAAACCACAAAAAATGGTTATAGTACTGGGTGACCAGGTTTCCCCATTCATGTGTTACTGCTCATCAATCATTTTCTTCTCTGGCTCCAATTTCCAAAAGTCAACACTGCCCAAGTGCAGTTTCACATGTCACTGTATTACCATCAATGCCACACTCAATGAGAAACTCACTTCAGTTATTGGCACAATATGATGGAAAAGACCACGAAAAAACAAAAAACACATAAAAACTGCGTAACTACAACTACAATTACACTACAGTGATATGAGAGACTGAAACACTGAGCTTTTATGCAGTTTCTGGTTACTGTTCAGTTCTGCACAGACAAGAATATGATGTTAAGTACCACAGTACAAGTGAGAATCAGTAGAAATGTTTGCTCAAAAAATGCTGATCCCTGCTGATAATCAAAGAAAAGTTGGGTAGTTTTAGTTCATTAGGTGAACTAAAAAGGATCAATTAGAAAAGTGGAATAAACAACTTTAAGACTCCACTATTGGACCATAAAAATGATATTCTTTATGGTGAAACAAAGTTTTTAAATAGGACTCAATGCAATCTGTGAAAAAACTAAATACACCCCATAATTCAGTACATCGACTCTTCTTTTTCAGCCATTCTGCTGTAGTTTTGCTGCTGGACTTCAGTGTCCTGTTGTGTGACCAAATTTGTGCCAAGCTTTCGCTGCTGGACAGACAGCCTCACATTTGACTCTGGAATACACACGGAGGAGTTTATGGTCGACTCAATGACTGCAATGAGTTTGATACATGAACATTTTACACTACCTCTCAGCATTAGTATCCCATATTATCTCATACAAACATACCCTTTTGCCCCATGTTTAGTTTGTTGGAAACTGGTCACCCTAGTTGCCACTACAGGAATGTCTAAATGAAATCACACTACATTAAGGCAGCTGTAGAGATAATTCAGCTCTAGCGGACAGATGGGTGTGGACATGGTTTAGGGGAGGAAGGAAAAAAAAAGAAGGTCAAAATGGTGTGAACAAACACCCACTGAAGCACAGTCACATCCTGGAAGCCTGGCCAACCTACTGGTGAGAATTTCTTGTGTAGTGGTCACACACGTGGACTGTTTTCTGTTTGACGGTTATCTGGCCTAACCCTCAATAATCAATGAAGCAACCAAAGCAATCCAGTCTCACACAATCTGAGGAATAATATACACACTCGAAAAGAAAAAGCTTAGCACACAGACTGAGCGAAAGATGTGATGTTGCAGTGATTAACAAACTCACTGATTGTGCTTGCTCACCTATGTCCTTTCCATTCACAGCACTCTTATTGTCACAGTCTTCTGTTGGATGGCAATCGGGAAGAGAAGACAGGGTAAGAGGAGGGAGGAGGTGTTGGGGGTACTTTAACGTGAGAACACAGCAGGTTAGGAGAGGATTTGTGGCAATTAAAGAAACTGTAAAGGCAAAACATGACACAGTGTGGATGGGGAGGAGGAAAGTGACCAAAATTTGTGTTTCAGATGGGTCGATGAGAATTTCATACAGAAATTCAGGCAAGAAAAACATGGAGCCAGTCCAAACTGGGGATGAGAGATGGTTGCTAAAATGAGGGGTTTTCTACGTACCTCTATCGGCCCGTTCATCTGAAGTTAGCAAAGCAAGGAATAATACACAGTATCACTGTAGAGTGTGACATAGACTATTCAGCGACCCCTAGTGTACATTCAGCTCTCTCAAATTCACAATGCAGTCTCATAACTGTCACTGTATCCATGCTTGGAGATCCTCAACCATCTTCTTTCTCTACTGGAAAGACTTTAATTTTTTTTTTAAAATTAAGAATAACTGGATAATCAGATTTTTAAAGGAGAGAAACCATTTTACTACTGCATCTTTTTGTAGATGCAAGAAAAGGACTTGCATCATTTCATCTTTTAAATTGGATTTAGGAAATTAAAGTGATGGATTATGCATTTCCCCCCCTCAGAGATTAATCTTTGATCCCCTCCTTCTCTTTATAATCTCTCTTTTAGGACCTCCTTGGATAGATTAGACCCACAACAGAAGATGTGTGTTGAGATCTAAGAGTCTAAAACATTTGCGCTTGTATATAGTAAGTAATGCTTACATGTGGGAGCTTTTGGGGAAATGGGAGCAGATACGGAACCCATTTTCATCCTGTATCTCAGTCGCCTGGGAAGAAAAACAAACATTTTCAAAAATGTATTACTGATTTAAAAAAAAAAAAAAAAAAAAAAAAAAAAGGCAGCTTTTTAACATCTGATACACAGACTTGATGCAAGCTACCTCTCCTGAAACTGCACTGAAGGGATGAGGGCAGCACGCAGGTTACAGTCGCCCACCCTCTTGGCCTGCCACCAGGTGGGGTCTTCCTGGCTAACAACCTGAAGAACGTCACCCCGTTTAAAGGGGAGTCCTGCCTCTTGGCACGGGGTTGCTTTGTCCTCAAAAGGTGTGTAATCAAATAAAGCTCGGATGTAGACCTTTAAAAAGAAGGAGGAATATTCTGTTAAAAACTTTATCATCTCTGTATTTATTTAACTTTATTCATTATATACAGAAAAGTGTAAGATACTTTGGTGAATACACATATAGCGCTGTGCAAAAGTCTTGAGCCACTTGTCAGTGTGTCTACACCTAACAGACGACTAAGCCAATAACAATTTTAAACTGTATCTTTAGACACTTTGTTACTATCAGCCTGACACAGATCCAAGATCCAGCTGAGATCTGACACAGGCTGAAGCAACAACTGGTCGCTGAAGCCTCATCAGGCTTTTATTCCAAGGAAAGAAAGCTGAAAATGGACTGGAGAAAAAGAAAATCTGTGGCAACAGGTCATATGGAGTAATGAACCCTAATTACATTTTTGATTCCAATCGTTATCAGTTTGCACAAAAGAGACCAGGAGAGATACAACAGTGAGTGGAGGCTCTGTCATGGTTTGGGGTATTTATTTTATTTTTTAAATGAGGGGTGGATCATGACATTTATTTATTTATTTTTTCCACAGTTCTGTAATTCTGCAAGTTGCACAATCAAACATTTGCTCATACGCAACACTAAAGGGCAAGGTAAAGAAAAGTAAAGTGGATACATGTGAATAAACCTTGATGAAGGGCTGAGTGGTTGTGACCGTCCATAAGAAAAGCCTGCGTACTCACGCAGCAAGCATTCCTAACCTTGCTTTCTTTCATTTTATCGTCATCTGCAACAGCTGGGATGATTTTCAGTGTGATGGAGCCTTGTGATTGGGACTAAAAAAAAAACAACAACAACAGAGCACCACAATGATCGGCTGCCAGCTACAAGAATCATAGTATCTGAACTAGTCCGATTCCACATTTATTACCAGTATCTGACTAATTTCATCTGGCCTTTTGTGGGTTATCAGGTTTCCGTTGACCTCTCGAAGCTCATCCCCTACATGCACCAGACCTGGAAACACAAGCACAGCACGCAGCTAAAGAAATGCCCAATTCTTAGAATACAAACCTGAAATGTGAACAAAAGACGATTTTGTGTTGCCAGTATGTCAATAACATTACTATGGCAACATCCAGACGCAAACCTAGTTTATATTCTCAAAATATGCAATCTCGTGGCACTAATCTCATGGATTTGATTTCTGTTACAGTTCACAGGGTTACGCAATGTAATCTACTGACATCTCTCTCAGTATATCAGTAGTGCTAAGAAGGTCCCACTGGGTAGCGTTAGCATCCACGGTAATAGAGATATTATAATACAATAGTGCTGTTCCATTACGCATTTGATTTTCCACATAAAAAATATCTGGCATTTAAAGTTCAGTAGAAATGTTTTGCAAACTCAGTCTCACCACTCCGGTCAGCTGCGCCTCCCCTCATGATTCGGGCCACAATTACAGCTCCTGTTGCTTCATCTCTCCGAATAGTCGCTCCCTGTTTATACAAGCATGCACATTAATAAATAAGATGTATTCATAGCAAATCTCATCCCAAAGTCACTAAGCTGGCCTAATCCTCCGACTGGAGGAAGAGGCTCCCAATTTGCAGCTAGTTGTAATTGGAAAGATCAATAACTGACTGAAGCTAAATGTCAAAATGGTACGTGAATGAAGAGTCTGATACCCCATCATCAATATTGCCTACTTGTTTGTGCTTCTACTTAAAGTTCATGCAATTTAATGACATTTAAATGCTGTAATTACAGGTTTTCTAATTGCTGCATCAAGCAAAAAATTTGCAGCCCACTTTAGCTTCAATCACTGTTTGCTACTCTGGGTTACATTTTTAGCTTTAAGTAAATCATGTGTTAGTTTGACACTTTAGAAAATGTGATGTACTTATTTCCTTTCCTACTGAGAGCTGGATGAAGAGATAAACACTAATCTCATGTCTGTGTACTCACAGCATGAAGGTGCAGTCAGCAGACAGTTAGCTTAGCTTAACAGTCTTAAATCTGGAAACAGCCAAGCTAACAGTTCCTCCCCTATGGACCAAGTGGTCTGTGAGGCTTTGACAAAACTTCTGAAGGTTATATTTTACACTCAGCCAAAGTCTAATCTACAGCTAGCTGCTTGTTGATATAAAAAGTAGGATCGCATTAGCCGTATATATTTTTTCTGTGGATTTCGTAGACACTCATTCATACTTCAGATTTATCCAAGACTGTTCATTGAAGTTCATTAAAGTAAAATTCTTGAGGACAGGATGAGGTTTTCAAGTTGTACAGTGTAACATTCTTGCATTTACGTAGCACTTTGTTCTTCTTACCGACAAATCAAAGTATTAGTAAGTTATACAACTTATATAAGAGACAGCTGTTGGTTTAATACCCCACTACAACAACTTCCTTAAAAATAGTCTGCTTTGATGATTTTTTTTCTGCTATACTGCAGAGCGTCATTTGCAGCACATCGCCCTCTTTTACCAACGTTTGAAAACCTCTGGACGGAGAAGGAGGCAACCAGTTTAAGAGTCAATAAATATCTGAAAATGACCCGGCTCTGTAATGTCTTCTACAGCCTCCTGTACACAGGTTCTAACTTGTGAATGAAGCAGTGGGTGCCGGCAGGTTGGGGTTGATCTTTTCCACATACGAGTATGACTGCTCCTCTTTATCGATGCCCTTAATAAAGTTGTTTCAAACTCCAATTGAACAGGTTCAAATAAAGATGTTGATTTCACCTTCATAGGAAAATCTAATATCAATCATCAGCACATATTTGATACTCAGTAGGAATATTTCTTTGCTTTTTTGTGCGCGTTTCTTATAATCTGATTTACTGAATCTGTTTCATTTCTCTTTTATTTCATTAGCAGTAGTTTTCAAAAAGCAGGTACTAGTTTAATGAAAAGCCAAACTGCACCCTTAGACACTTACCAGTGGCTCCTTGTTCTTCACCAGCCGAACGATCTTCACAGACTCTTCCTCCAGGTCATCGTCCAGATCGTCTGGGAGTGGTGGCAGCACAGGGTCAAATTTTTTTTGAGCCACTGTGTCATGAGCCGATAGCACTGCCTGAATCACAAGCCAAGATTTAGGAGCTTGATCAACAGAGATAAAAGGATCCAGAAAAGTAGGTTACAGCACGTAGGAAACATACCCGATTTCTGGGGAAAAGAAAACTGAGGGAATAAAATGAACGTTCTGATTCCACAGCTATCATCAATTCCCAGAATGCTTCCCAGACAGCCAATAACCTGAGCATAATCACTTGATCAGAGTAATTAGGCAGTCTTGTGTGTGTCTAGGGGATGGGGAAGGGGTGCAGACAGCTCTGACGGTGGTGTTATGTAATAAATGTGGAAAAATCAGAGGTGTGCAGGGCAAAAATACTGTGAAGCAGCATTATTAAAGAGATCAAACCTCAGAAGGAAAGAGAGCAAGGGAGAGGTATGGTCTAGCATTTAACAGCTTCTTTACGCAGGCTGAAAAAGGCTGAGTGTGTGTGTGCGCGTGTACACCTTGAGATGAGGAGTGCTCAAGAGGAGCAACAGTTCTTGCTCATCATCCTCCAGTGGCCCATTCTGAAGCTCTTCTGCTAGCTGGTGATTGAAATCAGAAAATTACTGCTTTAAGTATTTCAAAGTATTCTTCTAGTCACCAGAGAAAATATATATTCACTTCTAATTGCACTTACATCCTCTGCCAAACAGGAGGCACTGTGCAGGACTGGAGTGGGGCTGTGTTTCTCATACTGCTTCAGTTTTTCATGGATCTGGATGTAAAGCAAGAAGCAACAAAACCACAAATGCAGATCATTAATTTTTAATGAAAAACAACAACAACAACAACAACAACAACAACAAAAAAAACCCATCATATATGATGTGTACCGTTTTATAACCAGCCACTATGTTAGGTAAAGTTGTTCAACTGTTTGTTAACACAAATATCCAATCAGCCAATCACATAGCAGCAGCTCAATGCAGACATGTAGACAAGGTCAAGACAACCCGCTCAGGTCCAAACTGAGCATCACATCGAGAAGGAAATGCGATTTAAGTGACTTTGAACAGGGCATGATTGTTTGTGTCAGACAGGCTGGTCTGAGTATTTCTACTGATCTACCGGGATTTTCCCACACAACAATCTCTAGGGTTTACAGGGAATAGTCAGAAAAAGAGAAAATATCCACTGAGAGGCAAGTTCACTGGGTGAAAATGACTTGTTGATGTCAGAGGAGAAGAATCAAACTGCTTCAAGCTGACAGGAAGGAAAAAGTAAGTCACGCAACCACTCATTTAATGGTTCGGTTTTTATATAGCTCTCTTTTGACTATACTTGAGCACTCAAAGTGCTTTACACAACATGTCTGATTCACCTATTCACACACTTTCAGAGTTTTTTTCTGTGCTTTGTGTCCAACATCCAATTGTAGATGGACGGTTTTGGAACAACTCATGGTTCAGCGGTGACCCATGAGTAGATGTCATCTACACCGTAGCAATTAAACTTAATGTGCATGTACAGTAATCCAGCATGTGTGAAAAAAAATAAAAATAAAATGTCTGCATCACAAATACAGTAGTCACTTCTACTCTGATGTATCCACTATACCTTCATGAGGTATCCAATGCTTTTCTCGCTGAAGACATCTTTGAGGAAGACCAGGTCTTCTTTGTGGTTGGCATCAGGGTGAAGCTGAGACGTGAGCAGAGCCAGGATCTCATGCAGCCCTTGAGTATTTAAAAAAAAGAAAAAGAAATCATGCTGTATATTTATGACTGAGTCAAAGAACAATTTCTATCTAGAAATGCATCGTACATAATAACCACCTTCATCAACAAAGAGACTGTATGGATTCTCTCTTTAGCTCACCGATGTTTATAATAATATGCTTTTCCATATCACCCCCCTTTCAAATTCCAACAGTTTATCCACATTAATGTAATAATGCTTTATTCCAGCACATAATTTATTCATAACTACATAAAAAGCTTCAGACCATGAACGAGCCTGAGCACATATACCTGTGCTTGCAGATACGATGGGCATGGCTTCAATCATTCAGAGGCGGCAGGAGGCTGCGGAGAGGTTGGAGGGGGAGAGAGGAAACAGTTCTCTCAAATAATTCCCTCTTCTGTTTTGTTTTGTTCCTCACATGAGGCCGAGACAGAATCACAGAGAACAACCTGGGATGAAAACAAAGAACACAACATACGGCCATATCAGTGAGGACGCCTCAGAGTGCCATTAAGAAACCCAGGACTCATTGTGAGATTTGTCTCTGTGCACTGCAACTTCATGTACTATTTCTGCATCCAGCACCTGATATTTGGCAGTCATGTGCATGTGACTAAACGCACTGGTTCTGGATCTTTTACTGTGTTATTATCAGAATGTCATTATTTTTAACTCACTGTAAGATTAAACAAGAGAAAAAAAACAAACAGATATGCTTCTTTTAAAAAACGTCCCTGGCAACAAACGTCTGGTTGATTGTGAAGCTTACAGAGAGGACAGCGAACTCCACGCAGCACATAATTGGTCATTTAAAACCAATACCCAAATCTGAATACATTTTTCAAAGGGCAGTCCTGCTTTGACAGTGATGAATGGACCCATTACTGCACTCAAGTTCCAGTATAATTAATATTTGCTCTCATTACCGAGGCATAAAGCATTAATTTCATTTCAAACTGTGCGACTGCTCATTTGAAGAGAAGCAAGGTCAGATAATGATACCAGGCACTTTTGTCCAATAGGATTCTTTACCTTGTCACCATGACAACACTATAGTATCAGTGACTGATAAGCTTTTTGCAGTTAAACAGAGCTGTTTCACATTGAGTAATGAAAGTCTTTAATAATGTTGCATTCAGGTCTTTTGTATATTAGAATACTTTTGTCACAATCATTCATGTGCAATCATCATACATGGCTTCCCTTCTCACTGCCAGATACATTTTTAACCACACTCCTCATTAACTGCCAATGAACACATGTGGCTGAAGTGGTGCAAGCTTCACCTGCAAAACCAGCTATTTTTGGATAATCCTGATCAAGGTTGCAGACTAAACAGAATACGTGTTTAGATGGAGAGCTTCTACTTTATTTGCAGGGCATTCAGAAAATTGTCCTTGGGCTGAATATCCTGGCTGTCACAGGCCAAGAAAGAACACACTCTGGAGGCTGCCAATCTATCAACCAGCCGCACTCACATTCACATCTACAGCCAGTGTGGAATAATCTAACATGCATGTCTTTGGAATGGGGGATGAAGCTAAAGCACCTCAAGAGAACTCACTCAAACGCTGGCAGAACATGGATGGATTCGAACCCAGGACCCTCTAGTTGTGAGGTGATAGTGCTAACCACGCCACCTGCTGTCCTGGATAAAGTGGAAGAAAATGAATGAAGCCTTATGTTTAAATGTTTAGATTGGTCCTCATTGACTGATTTTGAAGTGTAAGTAAAGAGTTAAGACGAGTTAAGATGTCATTAATGAATCTTGTTTTAGAGAGCCCAGTAGCTTAGATTTGGCCCAATGTTCATCCTCCAACAGGACAGTTACCAACACAGCTGAGAAACTGCAAGCTATGGGCATTCAATTTGAAATAGCATTGCAGATGTGACATTCAAGTGCCAGATCTCAGTTGTAATGCATCCCTCTTTTCTCACATTTATCCAGTTCAGGATTGTGGGGTGCTAGAACCTATCCAGGCTGTCATAGTGCACCCTGGACAGACCAATTTATCACAGGACTCTGTAGGAGAGGATGAACTTTTAAGATATAGGCCCAGAGTTGTTATTTTTTATTGTTTTATTCCGAGAAAAAACTCTAACCAAGTCTGATCAAACTGGCTGTTTGTTTCCAACAAGATGCCCAAGTTAAGTTTGACAGTTACTTCACAGGCCAGGTAAATCATAATGTTCAGTAGGTAATAAAAACAGATTTTTAAGATCAAAATTAATACACAGACATATTGGCAGATGTGTTTTTTCCTCTTTCTGACACACAAAACAAACAGATTTCTCTAAAATTTGTTGTGTTTCATCATTTACTCTGCCCAAGCCTGCTCAGATCAGCTGGTTGTTGCCAATAAGGAGGTTGTATAGTGCCCTCTGGTGGACAAACTATGCAATGGCACAGATGACATGACTGAAGGGTGTTTCTCTTTGCTTTTAAATTACTGGATGTTATAAATACTGGTAATGAATGACCAGAGAGTGGCCATGCAATCCCTAAAGCAGCTTGCTGTGAGCACATTCTGCCTTTAGCTTGACCGTCAGGGGGATGAATCCTGCTGAGTCAGATGAGGTTACAGACTTGACAGGTAATCCTTTTGAGAGACTTAAAAAAACAATAGTTCTGCGAAACAACCATTCCTTTTTAGTTTTTCCACTTCATTCATTTTTCAACCTGCATCCTGACCTTTTTGTTTTTGATGTTTTCCAGGAGTTTGCGGCAGAGAGTCAGGGGGGAAGTCCAGTCATTAATTCTGACAATGAAAGCAGTTTTCATTACCACTGTCATGTTCTAGTTTTCCTTAAAAGGAAAAATAAAAAATCGATTATTTTAGAAAACCAGCCTTTGATACCCAGAAAACTCTCCCTTAATCTAAAAATCAATCTCACCTGACTCACATCCAATCACGAACCCTCGCATTCTTGTCACTTAAAAGGGCAAAAACTGTCGATATAAACCTAATGATGGTCAACCACGACCATGCTGGTAAAACCTTTAATACAAGAAGAAAACTGTATGTCTCTTAATACTGGACTATGCCTTTTCCTCTAGAGCTGTTATTTATTTTAATTAACAGTCCCTATATTAGTGCAGCAGGTGGAGCAGCTATTCCCACAGACCAGCTGCTACATACCTGCTCACCCTCATAACTGCTCCTGGAATTGCTGGCTATGTAGGTGGGAGGCTAAATCTCCCCTCTGAGCTTAGCTCACAGCTGTGGGAGAGACTCATAAAATACCAGGTGAGCAGAGCGCACAGTGTGTATGCAGAGTCTTCACAGTCTCATCCTACACACATTCCTTCATTACCGACAGTGCTGAGAGGCCATGCAGCCGATTGTGTTACAATCAACTCATTCCCATCACATAAACGTATATGAGTAAACCAGCATCTCTATGGAGATGAATAAGGATGTTAGTTAAACAAAGGGCTGTCTTTTTTTAAATCTCTGCACATTTTCTTCACAGCTTGAAAGAATCTCTGCCAGCTCTCCACGTGTATAAAAGACATTTCTTTGTTGTATAATGCATATTTTCCCATCTACACTGGACTAAAATTTATTCCAGTCATCCAAAGCAGTGTTTAGAAAAATGTCAACCAAGCACGACACAAACTTTCACCTCTCCGCATCACTTTACACCACAGACAGAGCCCAAACTTCAAAGTCAACCTTTGGATAAGTCTAAATCTAACTCTGGGTTTTCTGTACTACAAAGGTGGTTCACTTCTTACCACGGTAAATCACCATGGTAACTCATGCACTGAACTCAACCTGCCCTGCAGCAGGTTATGTTTCAGATTAGAGATCAGAGGTGTGAAATCACTGCCTACTGACCAATCGATTCTCCAGAAACAGCGTGACCATCTTGAGAAGATTCCTGAGACCTCTGTCGGAGGATAGGAGGGAATTTTCCAGTAGTGTCTAAAGTCTTCATGTTATCCTGATGAGCAGGATAGGACAGATTCTTGGATGCAACTTTATTCCTTAACCCCCCCCCCTCCTGTCACCAGTAAAACAAACAAAAACATTGTATTATTATATAAACATTAATATATGATCCTGCACCTACCTTATCTATAACATTTAATATAACATTAAATGTCTAAATAGATCCAGTTTAGTTTCAGAGCTCTGATGTGCAGCCGTCATGTTAGAAATCAACAGCAGAACTGCTAAAAACAATTTCACAACAGGATTAATACAGGATCTGAAAAACAGTGCACCTGTTTCTACTTGCTGATCTTCAATTAAATTCACATGTAGACCAAGCCTGTATTTAAATTCTGAGTATATTCTTAAAGAATATACTCATTGCTTGCTCTCAGACTGTTAAACACCAATTAACTTAATAAAATACTCTTATCATCAGATTTCCCTTAATGATTCAGCTGTGATTCTGATACGCCTGTTATTTTCACAGTTAGCCTCTTATCTGGCTTTGCTTGTAGGCTTCAAATAGACTAAAATTCTGTAATACAGCAGGTCTTTTCCAGTCTTGCTGACCAAAGCACTTAAAGGTCGAGCATTCATACAGAGATTTGATTCTAAACTAATGTTCAGTACCTTTTCCTTTCACACACACTGTTTGTCTGGAGCATCTGTGTTGCTTTCAATCTGCGTTATGCGTTTCTTCTTGTGTAAAATCAGCCACTGTGATTGGTTAACTGCTGCCAATGTCTTCCCTTTCACATGAACCTGCTCATAGCTAGAATGAGAAACCCTGCGTTAATTTAGCATGTGGATAAGCAGCTTTGTGTGACCGTTTACATTGGTATAAGTGAATCCAGATAATGGAAAGATACCCTGGCTATGTCGAATGTGCTTTGTGGCATGCGGCCCAGGTCTGAAAAGTAAGCTAATTCAAAGCTCAACTTGCTTTCTTTATGACAGCCAGCAGAACAAAAACTGCCTTTTCTGCTAATAAAGAAGCCTAACGCCACACTTATCTTAATATAAGAAAAAGTAGCATAGTTTCTGTTATTTATTTGCTTTCCTGTTACTTTGATGCAGTATGAATGGAGGAAAAGCTGTACAACTTTAGAAAATACAGTTAAGTCTAAAATTTATGCTCTACTTCACTTCTATTCCACTACTTATTCCAGAAGCTGAAAAACAAGTCGATGACTTTGTGCAACATTAGAAAAACATCATCAGAAGTCTATTGGGCCACATTTAAAACAAAAAGAATCATTTTTTTTAAGGTAGAAGAACACTTCTCCGACTTCAATCCCCAACGTATGTGGAGAGGACTCCAGACCATTACAGACTACAGGACCATCGCACCCTTCCCCACATCCTCTGATGTCTCCTTCCTCAACGAGCTCAACTTTTATGCTTGTTTTGCGCAAGGGAATCCAACAACTGCAACTAAAGCAGAGGGGACTCCGGACCACCAACCACTGACTCTCTCCCTCACCGATGTAGGAGCGGTGCTGAGCAGGGTTGATGTCCACAAGGCTGCAGGTCCTGATGGCATCCCCAGGCGTGTTCTCAGAGCGTGTTCTGGGGAGCTTGCAGGAGCGCTGACAGATATATTCAACCTGTCCTTGGTCCACGCTGTAGTACCGGCCTGTTTCAAATCTACCTCCACCTCCGTCCCGATTCCCAAAAACTCCAAACCATCAAGCCTCCATGACTACCACCCAGTAGCCCTCACCCCCATCACTACAAAGTGCTTAAATCGGCTGGTCCTAGCACACTTCAAATCCTGACTCCCCCTCACCCTGGACCCCCACCAATTCGCATACCGTCAAAACAGGAGCACAGGGGATGCAGTCTCCATCGCACTGCACTGTCCTCTCACACCTGGACAATAAAAACACTTACGCCAGGATACCGTTTATAGACTTCAGTTCAGCGTTCAATACAATCCTCCCCTCACAACTCATCAGGAAACTGACAAACCTAGGCATCAGTGGGAACTGATGTGTAAATGGTTACTGGACTTCCTGACCAGCCGGCCCCAACATGTCCAGCTGGATAACCGCTGCTCATCTACCATCACAATTAACACCTTTGTACCACAAGGCTGTGTGATGAGCTCTTTCCTCTACTCCCTCTTCACCCATGACAGCAGACCTGCCGATGGTTCCAACACAATCATTAAGTTTGCAGATGACACCACGGTGATTGGCCTCATCAGTGACAACGATGAGGCCGCCTACAGAGAGGAGGTGGATCGTCTGGCTGAGTGCTGCGACACCAACAACCTGCTGCTCAACACTGAGAAGACCAAGGAGCTCATCGTGGACTACAGGAGGAATGCTGACCCACATCCACCCATCCACATTAAGGGGACGGCTGTGGAGCGTGTGAGCAGCTTCAAGTTCCTGGGAGTCCACATCTCCGAGGATCTCACCTGGACGACCAACTGCTCCAAGCTGGTCAAGAAGGCTCACCAGCGCCTCTTCTTCTTGAGGACTCTGAGGAAGAACCACCTGTCCTCAGACATCCTGGTGAACTTCTACCGCTGCACCATCGAGAGCATTCTGACCAACTGTATAACAGTCTGGTACAGGAACTGCTCTGCCTCGGACCGGAAGGCATTGCAGAGGGTCGTGAAAACCGCCCAGCGCATTGCCGGAGCACCACATCCTGCCATAAATGACATCTACAGGAAGCGGTGTCTGAAAAGAGCTCGGAAAATCATCAAAGACCCCAGTCACCCATCACATGGCCTCTTCAACCTCCTGCCCTCTGGGAGGCGCTACAGGAGCCTCTGGACTAAGACCACCGGGTACCGGAACAGCTTCTTCCCCACAGCTGTCAGACTCCTGAACTCTGCCTCCTGACATCTGACCCACATTAAACTCATGGACTGAACATACACACACCCACAACCACCCATAACTGAACACACACACACACACACACACACACACACACGGCCAACTGTACCATCATACAGACAATAATAAGATAGACCGAACCACCACTCACAACTGCTAGCACTTTATATAACCTATGTAGAAATTAGTCACATATCTCACTGATCTAAACTGCACTACTGTAAATTCTGTACAGACAATCATTCTGTAAAATAATAATTATAGTTCTACAACTGTTTATAACTTGTATAGTTTCATATTTCTATCCTGTTCATAATTTGTACACTCACTACAGCCTGTACATACTTATAATTATAGCATATTCATAACATAACTTCATACTATGTACATTATAACATACCCATCATAGACCCATATTTTGTACCCTCATACCTATAATAGACCCATTTTTTTAATATATATTTTGTAATATATCTATATTATTGCTAAAGCACTTTCTGGATGGATGCAAACTGCATTCCATTGCCTTGTACTTGTGACATGTGCAATGACACTAAAGTTGAATTCTATTCTATTCTATTTTTCCTTTCAGCAGCAACATTTCCTTCGAGTTGGAAATGACAAAGTAATCCTGCAGCAGTTTCTTGTGGTTTTGAAGGCTGGCAAATCAACCCGCCTCACATCGACAAACACACCCCTGACGTTCGACAACAAAAGACAGAACCGCCTGATCAGCACAATGACAGTGAAGCAAGCCATCAAGCTCTCCTCCAATTTCATTACGGTTAAGATGCAGGACTGAGATCTATCACGCTCGGGAATTTGCCTCGTTACTGCAGATTATAATTACACAAATCACTTACAGCTATTGGGGGATCATTTCTACTTCTGGTAGAGTTTTTAAAAACAATAACCAATTGTTTTTTGTCATCTTGAGTCTCATATTCTGACAAATTAACAATAGTCTTGGGTTCATTATTTGTCACGTTCTGTCAATTCTTTGTCACATTCCCCCCTGATAGGCTGATGAAAACATACTCGCTGCCAAGGAAATGTCTTTTTTGGAAAATGTTGATTGAAGACAGGATGGCGCTATGCCAGAGTGGCAATTAGAATGAACCGCCACAGCACAAACAATCCTTCATTTGGCTGGTGACAAGTGCCCAAGGCAGCCAGGCTGGGGCTATATTTGAAGTGTTTAAAATATAAGATTTAATTGGACTGCTGAGTGTTGTTGAAAACAATCTGCTTTGAAAAGCGTTAGTAAATATTGTAAAGTGAGCCTCTTATTTTGCTGTGATCAGCTGAAAATGAATGGCATTACTAATGGTAACCACGGTGCATTTTCTACCACAGTAACACACTCAATCACACAATGGTCACCTGTGTTTGGGAGTAACTTTAGGTTTAATGTCTCAAAACAAATTAAAAAAAAAAGAAAAAAAAAAAAAAGGATATTTTAATCTGCCACATAGGCCACAGTAAGTCATTATTGCTCATATGAGAGAGGTGGTCTAGCTCTGGCTAAAGATAAACGCACTGGAGACTTTGTTTGTTACACCTTACTATTACTGGGCTGAAACCCCTTCACTTTCAGAAATCCTCATAGGTGCTGGAAATATTCCTCTGAGATTCTGATCCGAATTGACAAGATAACATCACACAGCTGCTGCAAATTTGTTGGACACACATCTATGACGTGAATCACCGCTTCTACTACATCTGTTGGTTCAGATTTGGTGACTGTGGAGGCCATTTGAGTGCAGTGAACTCAATTTCATGATCCAGAAGCCATCAGAAGACACATACACTGTGGTCCCAAATAGATGGCATGGTCAGCAATGTTTAAATGATGTGCGGGTGCTTAACTGTTGCTCCAAGGCAGGCTGGATCCATGCTTTCATGTTTATGCCAAATTCTGACCCTGACCAATTCAGTGTTGCAGCAGAAATCATTGTCAGACCAGGCAGTGTTGTCCAATCACCATTGCCTAATTTTGACGAGCTTTGATGGCCCTGGTGTGGTCTTCTGCTGCAGTAATTTGTCTGCTTCAAGGTTTGACGTGTTTAGAGATGCTCTTCTGCATACCATGGTTTTAACAAGTGAGTATTTGAATTACTGTTGCCATCAGCTCAAAGCAGTCTGCCCATTCTTCCCCGTCCTCTAGCATCAACGATACATTTTCACCCAGACAACTGCTGATAACTGGATTTTGGTTGTTTGTTTTTTTAATCCTAGTAAAAGTAGAAAGTGATCCAAGTTCTCAAATAGAAAGATATTAAAGTACCAGCCCATTTACAAGAGATGTGATATCGCTCCCTATCTGAGTAAATCTCCAAGTATCCAGAAGAGTGCAAATACACAGCACCTAAGCTGAAGCACTGCTCAAGCCTGACATGCCCCTAGATCACTCCTATGATTGTCCCTCATTCAGGGTTGAGCCATAGCAGGTTGGCAGCAGACTGGAGCAGTTGGGCAGATACCCTAATCGGCCGTCATTGTTTGTTTTCCCCGTAATGAAACTTGACATGGGAATTTCCAAGTCAATTAGATGGGATTAAAAAAAAAAAAAAAAAAAAAAAACAATGAACAAGGAAAACATTATCTGCACAAAATGTAGACCGTGTTTAAGATGCATTTGAAACTTTCCCCAAAAACAAGAATTGCATTTTAAATGGCACTCACCGTGCATCGAACTGCACGGACACAACGTCGGATTAGTTTGCCGGACTGAGCAGTGCCACCAGCAGCTTTCTTCCCTCCCAGGTTAACATCCATACGCCTATACTGTGGTTAAGTGTTTTTGTACCACTGTACTCTGACACAGCTCATGTACAACTGTTCATTTTGTGGATCAATAAACTGCAGAACACTCACATGCCTGCACAGCCCAACTCTGTCCTATGCATCTGTCGTTTGATGGTTCAAAACACAGTGTCCTGCTCAATTTGATGACCAACTTAATAATTAACCTTAATACATCACCTCACTTCCTCTGGGGTTTCCCGCTTTTCTTCAGGCCTATGCTCCACTGAACTCTCTCTCTTCAGTTATGAAAGGCTGGCGAGAGCTTAAAGCCGACATCTTTCTGTGCCTTTCATTCACTGACTGTCTTCTAAATACGAAGGGTTCCCACTGGCCATATGGTGGTATAATCTAGCCTCTTTGATTGAAGTTGGCAGTGCTGACAGCTGTGTGCATCGCAGAGGATTTTGGTGAATACAATGAAGCACTGAAAAGGAAAATTCAACAGCAGCAGGGATGTTTCAGGGAAAAAAAAACCCCAAAACAATTAACCTAAATTAATTAACAGTATTTTGATGGGTTCTAGTTTCTAAAGCTGTTTTACTCCATTTTATGTCTCTCCATACAGAGCTTTGGCTTCTTTATTCAAAATAGTCCCTTGGAAGCAACATGCTATGTATTTGCACTTATTTTCTGACACTTCAAACAAAAAGCTGCTGAAACAAATTCTGTGATTTAAATTAAATTAGGTTTAAAACAAAAATGCCTTTGAGCAGGTGACTATATGCCACATGGTTGAAATACAGAGGCTTGGGTTCTCTGGCTCGGTTTCTCCTCCTTCCTGTCTAATCTTCACAGCTACAGTGTCCAATAAAAGAAAAATGCCCCAAAAATTATCTTTACAAAAGTGAAACCCAGAGGAGCTAATTCAAATAGCCTTCAGGCCGAGGAGCAGAGCTGAGGATGGTGCGTTTCTGTTTTTTAGGCCACCCCCTCGCCATAAGTCAATTTTAGCTAAATTTATAATAAAGGTTTGAAACTGTCAAGTTATAAATGGGAAAAAGCCTCAAAAAGCCCTTTTTATGTTAGATTTTTGATATCTACATTTATTTAGTGGGGTTTAAGATGATCAGCAACAATATGAATCAACACCTGGCAGCCTGGAAACTTAACATAAACAGCCATCTTTGCTGAACACAAACTTCAAACCAATAAACTACCAAGACATGATACAATTCAATTCCATTATATTTATACAGCACCACATCATAACAACAGTCACTTCAAGGCTCTATACATGCACTGTTGGTGATCAGTGCCATTAGACTAAGCAGTTTTCCTGTCTTCCAATCATCCTGCTCAGTAACAGTTGAGTAAAGACAGGTGACTGCGCTGAATTCTTTCAGAGACAGAATTGTAAATAGTTGCAGCAAACAGACTGTCCAGAAACTGAGCATGCAAACCCTCAACTTAACTCAACCCCCTGACTTTCAACTGCACACCTGCTCAGTAGGCAGCAACCAGTCTCCAAACAATCACAGTCCAACTCACACTGACGCAGTCACTCTCATATGGGTTTCTGAAAGTTTGCAAATAATTTCAGACTAAACGGGGCTTCCAAACACTCTGCAATCAATCTTGGCTAAATTGAAATCCTGTTTTTGCAGCAGATGACTTAACTAGTTGCAAACTGCTTGAACCCTGGTTTTACTTTCATTTAAAAACTTAAAGGTTGCCGAGCACCTGTGTCATTTTGCAGTTAAGTCACCAATCTGCACCAACTATGTCACTATTTATGTTGGAATTTCTGCTTCAAATCTAACAAAATCTGGTTGGAATAAGCGTACACAGATAATATGAAGTTCTGTGCATGTAGATGGCAACACATTTGCAGCAGATGACAACAGATTTCCACAGATTTATCACAAACAAATTGCATGTAATTTCCAAGTTGACACATTCAATCACAGATTGATGTAATAGTAACTACATCTTATTGCCATTTTATCTCCCTAAAGTTGTTTTGAAAACACCTCCTGACTGGGAGCGGTCGCAGACCTGATTTCCATTTTCTAACACACCATTTGAAAGAGAGTGAGATTGGAAGTTCATTGCACAGAGTCAGAACAAATCATTGTTTACCCCGACTGTAGCAGATACTAAACTATCAAACATTGAATACAAATGTTTTCCAAAATGTCAATGTTTAGCTTGTGAGTTTTGTCCAACCACACCAGTTGAGTCCTTGCTCATCTGATTTGTATTTACATGGATGGTTCACGCTGCTACTGAACTAAAACACCAGAACAACCTCCAGCTGAGTAGTGGAGTTACTTCATTATGCTGCCATTGTGCTAGGAGAGCTTAACCTCATGTCTCTGTCCTCTCCACTCACACACAAACATGTATGCATGCCACCTGCTTGCCAGAATCATTTGCCATTGGATGGGTCTCGAGAGAGCTGGTGGAGGGGGTGAGGTCACCAGTACACTGCTGATGCCATCTGCCCACCCCTCTGTGTGTGGGCAGCCCATCCACCACCTAAAACACCACACACACACACACACACACACACACACACACACACACACACACACACACACACACGGCTGACCTGACATGTCTGGATTTGACAGATTTCATTCCAATATCCATTTGAGGAAAACAAGTATTATAGTTCTGCATTCCTAAAAAGGCTAATTCACACTATAAAAATGCTTTATTTTGCCCCATATCGATTTGTAGAATGTAAATGCAGTCTGGGATTCCTTATTCCCTTCCTAACTACACAACTAACCTCGAAATCTAGTTTAGATTTTACTTGTGCTGGTACAGGAAAAAAAAAGCGAAGATGCTGGAAACAAAATAAAACGTAGTGCAGAGAAGGTCAGCGGCCAGACGGCTCTTAATAGGCTTATGAGAAGAACATCACCTCAAAACACCTTCAACACGCCCACTCTGAGACGCAGCAGGATCAAGGATCAGGCTGTCCTGCCCTCGCAGCAACAGGAGAGCAAATCTGGCTCCTCGCCCGGCAGGGAAGCCCAACACTTGACACTTTAGCAGTTTCAACAGCAGAGTGGGTGCTGGGAGCAGCACAGGACCCCGATGATGTGGTTATTTGGTGGGGAGCCAAAAAGTCAGAGAGTTGCGACTGATGACTGAAGCATAATGATTTGTGTAAATGCAGTGGAATAGAAGGCTGTGAAAGGGGACACACATGAGCGGATTATAAGACAATAGGCCTCTGGGCACAAACATGCAAAAAGCCCTCCATAACAGCCACCACAACCTACACACCACCTGAAAAGGCCCGTTTGTGATCCCTTTGGGTCTCCTTTTTGTATTGTGGTAATTTTACAGCCTGTCACTGTATTCATCTTTTCCCCCTCTCTGTGGTCGTTGCATATGCGGAAAAGGTTTAGGCAAGTCACACCTCTTTGGCCTCGATTTGTGTAAGTTTCGCTCATTTTTGTTCATTTTGTGGCCTTTTTGCATAACATTGTGTCACTTTGTAGTCTTGTGTAGTCATTCACTTCAAACAGCTCAGGCTTAAGGGACCCAAGGGATCATCCTGTTCAGTAATCCTTCCATGGGGACACCAAGTGCAGCATGTACGCCTACAACATTTTTATTTTATTTTATTTTATTTTTTTTAAAAAGGTAGCCTTACCAATAAATTCAGGTTTTTCATATTAAAAAATGATTTTTTTTTTTTTTTTTACCTGAAGGAATGGCAACATCGCTGTAAACAGAAAAAGAAATCATTTAAGCCCCTACATGGATTTCATAAACTGATGCGCAGTTTCCCCCCTTCAGTCCTTGTTTACCAAAACCACCATCTATGACTCCGACCTTCATTAAGTCTCCTGGTGCTTCGGCTTGTCCCGAAAGCCAATAAAGGCACGCAATAGATTCTGTCCTGCCCTGCAGCAAAGCGTGACCAGACCACGCATAAAGGCTGAGGTCACCAATCACACCGAGCCGTCGCGTCCCGTTTTTAATTAAATCAAATTTGAGAAAAATAAACTAATAAATAAATCTGGGAGGTGATTTAGTCTGAAGAGAGACTGGAAGCACTTCAGGCCACTTTCCTCTAAAAGCGGAGCGGTCAATCAATGACAGGTGATACACACCCCTCATTAACATGCGGTACAGCCAGGCAATCCACATGGTGTTACTCAGACATGTGCTTGCAAACCTAAAGCTCTTTTTTTTTTTTTTTTAAACAAAAAAACCAAAGAAAGAAACCCAAACAAACACGAGTTTCACTGAGCTTTTGGCACTAAACGCGCTAAGGTTTTAATGATGGTTAACGCAGAGAGTTGTATAAACCATCCCTGGAGCTACAGATGTCTGTGTCGCTCCACACGCGCGCAGAGGTAAGTCAGTCCACATTAGAAAACATTCTTACCTGCTTGAGGCTCCTCACAGCCTCAGCGTGCACAGCTCCCCTCCTTCTATCTCGACAGCGCTTATAATACCAGCCTGCCCCGCTTTCCTGTTTCCCTCTTGCTCCCTCTCTCTGTATTTCTCTCTGCTCACTCCGTCTCCAGCTGACTGGCACACATTTGCTTTTATTTCTCTGCTACACCCAATATATCGCTCAGTGAGCCTCCCCTTCCCCCTCTGTCAGTCAGTTTGCTCTCATCAGCCCTCTTTTCTTCTCTCTCTCTCTGCTGCCTTCAGGTGATCCTGGTAAACGCTAAACTCCACCGCTATTCGCAAAGACTCAAACGCTGAGCTACTAATTTGACGTGTCTATGAGGGGATTCACCCACCTGTACGCGCCCTAAGCCACTCTGATCAATAAATCTGAGGTCTGTGATCATTAATGTAGCCAGACTTTATTCTTTATTGTGTGTGTGTGTGTGTGTGTGTGTGTGTGTGTGTGTGTGTGTGTGTGTGTGTGTGTGTTTAAAGTGGTCTTGAGTATTAGTTCTCCAGGCTTTTCAAATATTTTTTCAAAGGTTTTCTTTTGACATTAATTGCTTTTTTCACTAATTTTCAGTCTAGTTCTTGTACTCGACCATTCTCAGAGGGATATTTTTGTTATTTGTTAAGACACTTAACACAGAACTATGAATCATGCCAGTGTAAAAAAGCTGGCATATATATATATATGTATGTGTATATATATATGTATGTGTGTATATATATATATATATATATATATATATATATATATATATAGATATGTATATATATATAGATATGTGTATATATATATACATAGATATACATATGTATATATACATATGCCAGCTATATATATATATATATATATATATATATATATATATATATATATATATATATATATATATTTTTTCACCTCAGTCCAACAGGAAAAACAGATAAAATCAACAAACTCCCTTTTAAATGGTTTTTGTTTCAATTTTACACACCAACTTCTTTCTTGCTATTTACCACAAGTGGGTTTATTATTTCTGACAGCCCATGAAGGCAGCACTGTTTGCACACATGCTGTTAGCTGCATGCCCCTTTGGTTTGCCCCTCCATCCATAGCTATTCATCCCCTCCCTCTGTGCCTCCATCTCTCACTGAGCAGTACAGACTACACACTTTGGCTGACTCTGGCAGATGCCTTGTGGGGAATCAGTATTATGAAAACAGGGATTGTGAATCATCACAAACACACTGGTCACAGCTCTCTGTTCGTACCTCCCCATTTTGCTTTCTCTGTTCTCCACTCTTTCTGCCCACTTGTTTTCCCCTCTCTTTCACTTTTCTTTTGTCCCAGTGCTCATGTGGCCGGCCTAGTTGTTGCAAGCTCATAGACCTTGATGTGTTCAGACACTCATGACAGTGGGGCAGAAGACGAGCAGAGTTATCACAGTTGCTCTGTCATCACTCTCAAAACTGTCTCTTTGATTAAAGAGATGACAAAGCGTTTCATCCTGGTTCACTGGGCCAGATACAGTAGCTGGGAAACGGAGTTCTGTTGGAGATGAGGGAGCGGATAACACCAGCGGGATCCTCCTGTGATATAATTGCCAGAGAAAAGCATACTGTGCATCCAGAATGGAGCGAGTACTGAAAACACACACTGATGATAATGGCAGTTTTATTACATAACTTTCTCACAATTTACAAAAAGAAATACAAACTTTTAATTATTAATATAATATAAGTTTTTACTGAGTTTCTTAAAAATCATTGAACAAGTTTCTTATCAGTTATATTAAATCATGTTTATAATAGTGCTTTTTTATTTATTTATTTTTTTACACAAATAGCTACCATGAATTTAAAGCCGGTTAGTTTTTGACTTTCTCTGATTTGTTGAGTTTGTTGAAACGGTGCCGCTGTTTTACAGAAGAAAGTGAGGGTTTTAGTCCTGAAACAAGGTCCAGTCTAGTCTCAGAATCGGTAATGTGTTACGGGTCCTCCTGGAAGATCAAAATGATTATTTTAAATGGAGAAATTACATTTCAAGTACCCAAATTTTTAATCACAATTTTTAATCACAGAAACAACAGCAACAAAAAAAAAAACAACCCGTAATGTCTGTCATTTAGACTGCAGCTTTTTACTTGAAGCATAAACATACAGCTCACTAAAGCCCGTTTACCATTAGTACCTACTCGGATCAAGTTGACTTGGATCGACTGGTTTTCCATTACAGTATTATAGCTCCCACTAAGTACTAAAGGTGATGCAGTGTCCTGGGTTTGTGTGCTATCCTGTCTAATCTCTCTCAACTGTCCCATCAAATAAAAGCTAAAATGCCCACATTCACCCTTTGTGCATCCTGTGCTCACCGTGTATGCAGGGTTTTGGAAAGATGCAGAACTCTCATCTCCATTTGGCTGAAACATATGCAAAGGATTTTTTTTTAAAAAGCAGGCCCATGTGTATGCAGATGATTGCAGATTCAGATCCCGTCATTATTTGCTTTCAGCTTCTAATGCTTGAATACTATTCTGACATCTGTCTTTGTGGATACCTGCGTGCTCGAAACAGCTGGTACGCCAGAGCCATATGCTGGGATCCCAAAATCCTCCTAAAAATGCAAGAAGTAGAAGAAGTTTAGAGATTTAAATAAACAAATAAATGATCACCACACAATAAAACAAATAAGACTATCAGAGCGAGATTTGAAAGCAATTTTTGTAAGGGTTCAATGTGTTACGACTCGCTCAAATGAAACTAATCTGCGAAGATTTGTGATGAATGTGATGGCAACCTCGATGGAAACTTCAGGCTTGGAATCACTTCCTATGCGTTCAATCACAGCTTGAGCCTCTTTCCCATATAAGGGATTCTCAACAAACTCCTGAGGGAGGAAAAAAATAGGGTCATGAGACAGAGCTCATCAAAATATAAAACCCACCAGATCACAGAGCAGTGTTTTAATACAAGAATATGATGCTGAGGAAAGGTACTTTACTTTTTTCATGCAGTTACGTAACACAATAAACAGCACATACAAGATTTGCACTACGTTTATATTAAAGCCTTGAAATGTAATTTATACACAAAGTCTGAGCACAAGAGCATAATTCATAGGGGAATTGTTAGACGCAGACATGAAATAAAAAGGAATAGAGAGGAATCAAAGTCCACAGGAGAGCAGTGTTGTTGTTTACTCACCTCATTTGTTGCCATAGGAGCGGAGGTGGCTTTAGGCAAGTTGTTGGAGGGTAGCGGTTCTCCACCTTCATACGCTGGGTTCTCAAAATTCTTCCCTGATGTCTCCACCGTGAATACGGACGTACAGGGGACCTGACATCACACAGCACACATTAGCGTTATGGATCACCATAGACAGGATAAGAAAGTATAATCTGTATTAAATCTCACAAAGCATTTTTAAACAGTTAACGAATATATTTTGTTTTGCTACTGACCGCCTCTCCATTCTGCAGGCCTTCATTGTCTTCTCTTTTCATGCCATTTTGGGTTGAACCATTCCTGCAAAGTATTATTATTTGGATGTAAATATCATACTAGCATATTCTGATAATGCTCTGTCAACAACCTTTAAATACAATGAATGGATCTGCTTTTATATTCATTTTTATTCAGAGTGCTATTGAATATTGAATAAAAATGTTAAAATATATCAAAATGAAATATGAATTCTTATTCTTATTATTTTAATATTTGTAATAAAATTTTGTAAAAAAAAAGTGCGTATTTATCATTGTTGTGATTTTACTGTTTATTTACTTTCCCATTTGATTTTAAGTTTACTTATGAATTTCTTCTTTGTTGTTAGACCATCACGCAGTGTAAGGTTTGTGGAACTGGTGCTCAAAATTAACAGTACCGGTAATTACCAAATATTTTTTTTAATGTTTTTGTAACAGTTAATCCAACAGTATGCACAAGTTCTGATTAAAATGATACTAAAATAGGTTTTGTTTTTATCTGTGAATTTTCAATTGTATTGTTTCTCCCCACCAAAAAGCAGAAAAAAATTATAAACCATATTATTATTTTTGTCAGATTAGAGGTTTTTTTTTACTTTCATTCCTGAACACAAAACCAGTTTTAGTGTTTGAATGTTACACTTCATTAATTTCTGACTTTTCCGATCTTACCTGAAGTTTGGAAAATTAGCCATTGATGGCATACTGGGCATTTTGGGCATGCTTGGCAAGTTGTTCCGCAAACTCTCGGCCAGATTCGACTTCTTCTTGGCAGCATAGACCAGAGCAACCAGCAGAGCCACAACCGCCACCGTTACCCCGATGGCTATTCCAACTGCCAGGGAGGGACAGAGGCAGGCAAGCAGGCAAGAAGTGACGTATGAAGAAGCTCGTTAGAATTAGAAGGACATTTTTATTTTGTTATTATCTTATTTTTCTTTAATTAAAATCGAACATACCTGATGATGCAATCACATGGAACACGCTTATCTCGCAGAAATCTCCTTTCCATTCTGAAGGACATCTGTACAAAAAGCAAACCACTAACATAACAGTTCCAACACTGCCAATGGTTTAACTTTATCTCACTGACATTACATTAACACCAGCATTAACACAGCAATTTAATCCAATGTTTTATTTTGACAGCTGGCAGGGAAAAAAAAAAGGAAAGACAATCTTACATGCAGAGAGCCTTGTTGTCATCAAAGTAGCAGGTGCCTCCGTTTTGACACTGGCAGGGAGGCGGCATGGTGGGTGGTGGATCAAACCCTGAACAATCATAATATTGAGAGGTTTTTACTGTGCTATGGCAGGAAAACAATCATTACTGAGACATCAGTACTGATGATACGGTGTAGCTTAATTTAGTCACTTTATTTAGTTATTTATGTAACACTAATTCAAAAAACAGGCCCTTCAAGGTGCTTTATATTGTAAGGTAAAGACTACAATATTAGAAAGAAGCCCCAAGCCACAATCCCTTCTAAGCAAACACTTGGTGACAGTGGGAAGAAACTACAAGCAGAACCAGGCAGAACAGTGGCCTTTATCCTTTCTCCCATTTACTGTTGGTCTCTCACACCTGCTCAAAATTTCAGTTCATGTAACACTAATATAAAAATTCAATTCAAATCAAATTTATTTATACAGTGCTGAATCACAACAACACTCACATCAAGGCTCTTTATATTGTAAGGTGGACTCTACAATAATACATACAAAGAAAACCCAACAAGGATACGACCTCCTATGAGCAAGCACTTTGGCAACGGTGGGAAGGAAAAACTCCCTTTTAACAGGAAGTGAGAAGGAAGACAGGATAAAAGACATGCTGCGGAAGGACGTGTTACAGTAATGTCACAAAATAAAAGTCTGAATACATTTACAGTAAAAATGTCACATCAATATGGTGAAATAATATTATCCTCACTATTAGCTACCAGCTGATGTGAACCCCAGCAGAAATTGGCTGATCTGCTGCGAATGAGGTTGAGCTCGACTTCACAGCCTGCCTGAGTTAACACTGCCCTTGATTTTATGACAGTACACATGTTTACTAAATCTATTTAATCTATTCTATTTAGTCCCACCAGCTTCACTGAACTCTGTGTTAATTTGATGCTGTGTAGATAACAGTGAAAGTGATAAAAGGTTGTCAATATTGCTGCAGGAAAGATCACAGAATAAAAAAAACAAACAACTGATGATGAATTGATGCATTAATACTTCTAATCCTTTTCTACTTAATTTGAGCAGTCTAAGAACTCAGTCATCCAATCACACAAGTTCTTTTTCCTATGCCTAAGAACTTTTAACTCAGGACTCAGTGCCTTGCCCTATGATACTTCGACAAAAAAAGGCAGGAGTCTTACCGCCAACCTTCCGACTGACAGATGATCTGTCTCTTGAGCTGCTGGCACTCCCAGCTAAGACATGATGCCTACTATTTTATTAAAAAGGACAGAGGAAATTTAAAAAAAACTCCTCTTCTCACCTGCATCACATTCAGTTTTACTGCCTGGGATGAAGCTGGTGCCCTCGGGGCAGGCACAGCTGTACCCTCCCGGTCGGAGCAAACACAGGTGGCTGCAGGTTCCCTTGCATGGATTCTTCACTGCAAAAACAAATAAATAACATATATTTCATGTTTCATCATCATCACCATCATTGTCCAGGCAATCTCCTCTCTTTACAGTTGTGGCTAATAGAATAATAATGTGTTCCTCTGTTATTCATGGTTGCCTTCTTCCACTTTCCTGCACATTACTGCTAATGCTGAACACACAAAAAAACATAAAAGAGCTCTTCTGGGTCAAAGCACTCAATGTTCACGACGTTTAATGGACTATTAACGTAATATCACACAGAAATAAAATGGATACAAATGAAGAGGCTTTGCACACTGTAAACAAACAAACCCTGCATGCACAATTTGTGGACATGTGAGAGAGTGTGCAGCTTACTGGCTATGGTGTTGTATCTCTGCTGCTGGTACACAGAGACCTGGGTGAGCCAGGGTCCAGCAGTCAGCAGCTTGATCTTGTCACCCTGGCCAAACTTGTCCTGTCGAAACACCTCGCCCTTTTCCTGAGTGCTCCAGTAAACATGGTCTTCGAATACACTCACACTGAAGGGGTTCCTTACATCTGGGAGAGATGCAGAAATGTTTGAATAGTTTTACTCAGCTCCAGTAACAGCAACCATTTGGAATATGAACGATGGATTAGGAAATTAGGATCACCTATGTACACGGCCGTTTTACGCTGCTCTCCTGATGGCAGAATAGACTCTATGCGGCTCTCCTTGGAGTCTGACCAGTAGATTCTGTCATTGTTGGTGAAGTCGACTGACAAGCCAGTGGGCCACCCAAGACCATCAGACACAAGAACTTTTCTCTCCTGACCATCAAGCCAGGAACACTCAATTTTGGCTGTGGTCCCACGATCTGCCCAGTACAGCATTCTGCAGCAACATGACGGACATGAAATAACGGCTCATTAAGACCGTTTCATTGAGATTTCCCAGGACAGCTACAAATTCTGAAACTACAAGTATTTTGAAAATCTTGGCCAACACTGATACTGATGCAGGGTTTCTAACCAGTCCCCCTATGCTAAGTTGACCCTCCACCTCGGCATGTTCAGCTGATATCTCTGCTTATGTCCACAAATACAAAATCACAGTCATCTTGGCAAACACAGAAGTCCTGTGATGTTTCATATTTGTACAGTCTTCATATGTTGCTCTTGAAGGTATATCATTGAATCGCTAATAACATCTAATATGGGCCAGTGCAAACTGGGTTCTGGCATAAAAGATACTGTCGTTATTTAGCGTGTAAGAGGTGAGAACTCTGTGATTTTATGTGACTCTGTTGTATATGCACTGACTCATGTGTGTTTCTGGGAGCTCCTCTCTTATGTTTTTGTGCTTGATATATAAATTAACAGACTGTGTGCCTGTGTTTAGAAAATCTAAACACAGGTGCAATCTTACCCCAGTCGTGGGTTCACAGCCACAGCAGATGGGTGACCCAGGTCAGTCTTGACAAGGTGCTTCCTGTAGCGTCCATCCAAGAAGGCCACTTCTAACCTCTGCAGCTTGGAGTCTGCCCAGTAAAGGTTTCTTAAAAAAGGAACAAAATTATCAGAGAGCTGAAAAACATTCTGGTGCTTTATGGGCAAACCCCCTAAAACTTTAATGTAAATAAAATATATTTTAATAAATTTGGATTAGGATTAAGGCATTAGAGCACTGAACTACTGTAATCAGGTAAACTCACCTGGCGACCCAATCCACAGCGATGCCGTCTGGGCTGGTGATGTATTTGACGCCGAGATCAACAGCAGCACCAATGTTATTACTGCCATCGTCCACTGATGGTATGTATGCTCTCTTTATGGCGCCTGGCATAGCGTCTTTACCAGCAACAGTGAAATACACCATACCTGACAAAACACATTTGTTGTTGGTGTAATTTGTGTGCACCCAGGTGTACTATGTGGTTTTTATAGTAGGTAGTCTTAATTATGGTCAAACTATCGATACCAATGCTAATACTGACCTGAATACCAACACAAGTTGTCTTTATAGGTCAAAAGTATTGATATCATCAATACTGGCACTTTATTTACTTGGTATCAGATCGATAGTATCACACAGCACTGATGTTAATCAATGGATATCTTACTGAATCCTGTGTTGTTGTGGTCCCAGTCGTAGTCCAGAGCCATGATGTGCTCCTGTTCTTCGATGAAGTCATGGTAGCCCTCTGTCTGCAGGTTGAACCTCCGGATACGAATGTTCTCCGGTAGAAGCAGCATGGGAGCTGCTCCTGTTGGACACACACATACATGTTTACATGTTTTTGTCACTGAAAAATATAAAAACCAATCAAAAGTGTATTCTTATTGTTTAAAGACATTTCATTAAGGTGCACAGGCTGGTCTCTGAGGTCTTTAAGAGTTTCTAAGAGTCTCTCCACCAATAAAATAATCAGTATGGCCTGCATCTACTTGTCTTTTTATAAAATATACATTGTAAAATATATGAAATGTATAAATGATGTAGGTAGTTTTTAACAGCAATAGAAACAACAGTTATTACTTACAACAGCATTCTTGCTGTTTCAAATCTAGCAAGAGAAAAGGCATGCCTGCTAACTAGACCCACCATTAAATCATTGATGAATCTGTTTTTCACACTTAGATGAGAAAGAAGACTGTAATGAGGCCAAAAATATATTTCAGTAGCTGTGAAGTCTTCTCAGCTCCAAAGAAAACCCAGCGGTTTCTTACCCACAGCCTCGCACATTTTGCCATTGCCCACTTTCCTGTAGCCGGGGGCACACTCACAGTCGTAGCTGCCTTTGGTGTTCTTACAGACCTGAGGACAGGTGCTGTACACCTCGCACTCATTGATGTCTGAAAAAAATCACCAGCCAGGATCAGAAGGAGTGTGAGTTTTACCCAACAGATATTTAACTAGACATGTATATTTATCATAAACATGTATGTATGAGTGTGTGTACCCAGGCAGGCGTAGGTGCTGTCTGGGTCCACTGTGTATCCGGGCCTGCAGGAGCAGATGAAGCCTGTGCCATTGAGGTTCGTGCACTCATGCTGGCACAGATTCTCGTCACAGTTGCGATCGAGGCCAAAATCTGGAGGACAGACAACGTGCAAAAAACAGCTTTTGAGCCACACGCAAGAGCTACTTATAGGCTTAGTTTACACAGGCAGATTAATTCAGATATAACCCAGTAATCTGGTTAAATGTATTCACCATCACTGAACATATGTGTAAGCACCTCGATAGAAGCAGATGTTTTTACAGTTTACTGGCTGGGAGCACTGCTAGGAAGAAAGACATCAGCTCAGAGTAGGAACTGCTGCTGCCCGTCAATCTAAAAAAAGCACTAAAAGAGCTAAACAGTTGCCAGTGTTTTAAAAGGGTGACATCCTAGGAAATTCACCCCAAGGTCAGACTTTGCAGTGCTCAGAGAAACTACAAAAGAACCCAAGAGGTTCCTCTCAGACTTTCCAGGCCTCAGTTAACACGTTAAATGTTAAAGTTCATGACAGCACAATTAGAAACAGACTGAACAAGTATGTCTTCTATGGAAGTGCCCGAAAAACAGTCTCCTCTACAAAAAGGACATTGCAAGTTTGCAAAGTTACAACTGAATAAACTACAAGATTTCAGGAACAATGTCCTTTTGACATACAAGATGTTTTTCCATGGACAAACAAACACAGCATATCAGCTGTTAAACACGGTGGTGGAGAGGTCATGATCTGGGCTCATTTTGCAGCCACACAACCTGGGCATGTTGCAGTCATTGAGCCACAAACTCCTCTGTCTGACAGATAAAGCTTGGCTGAAATTGGGTTGTGTAACAGGACAATGATATGAAGCAAATCTACAACAGAATGGCTGAAAAAGAAAAGACTCCAAAGTCCAGCCAGTTTGACATCCTGTGGTGGGACCTTAAGATAGCTGTGCATCAACAAATGCCCACAAACCTCAATGAAGGGAAGCAATGTTGTAACGAAGAGTGGGACAAAATTCCACAGTGGCGTGAAAGACTAATAAACTCATACAGAAAATGATTACTATTGCTGATAAAAGTGGGTCTAAAAGCTGTTAAATGATGGCCTTTAGTTCTTACTGCTTCTTTAGCTTAACCTTTGCTAAATAAATAATGAGACCATGTCATGTTGATGTTCATGTCTGGTTATGTTTAAGTTATTTTAGGACCCAGTAAAGACCAGATGATTTTTATTATGTCCTGGGTGGCAAATTTCATTAGAATATTGAAGTAATTATCTATATTTGTGCTGTGCAAAAATCTCATTAATTTGACAACAGTTATAATACTGTTATCCTATAATTCTCTCTGATTATGAGAATATATCTCCTCTTTCTGTAGAAGAGCACATAATCTCAATTATGTAATATTTTACATAGATCCATGCCATATTTCCTACTGATTGCACAATACATTTGTTTTTGTTTTGGTCAATATAATGCTTGGATTCGTTTTTCTGCCTGAACCAAAATACCGTAAATCTTTTATTAAAGCTCCGTGAAAACACCATCATCACTCGTCCTAAAGGATTCATGCTGTTTTTTCCCAGGAACATTTAATTCCAGCCATTGAGTTAAAGTGAAAAGACGATGCTGTCCTCCTGCCAGGAAGCTGAAGAAGTCTTTTGTTGTGGCACTTACTGCAGCCCATTTCGTCTGTGCGGTCTCCACAGTTGTCATTGTGGTCACACACATATTGCAGGGGCACGCAGTGTCCGTTGGTGCATTTAAACTCCTCCAGTGTGCAGGGGGCCAGTGTGGGCTCGCGGCCTGTGAAGGACACAGTCGAGATGAATCATCAGCACAAGTATTCAGAAATGGTTGAGTGGGTATACAGCCCACCTCTGAAAGCGTCACCTCCACTTATCTAAGATTAAATTCAGAGCTTTTTCTAGAAGCTCTTTACTTCTAAATTTTCAAACACAACTCCTCCCACTAGATTAAAGCGTAAACATGCTTTCGTGATGCACATATACGCCTTTCACTCATGCTTGTGTATCACAGAATTGCACATCTTTACTGTCTCCTGCCAACAAACAAGTGGATTTAGATGAGCAAGCCAATGTCCACCTCTGCTCTGAACCAAACTATTTAATCTCCTCTCAAAATAATTTGCTCTGATTGATGTTTAAGCTGATTGTGTAACAATTCCATACAACAGACTTATTCCTTATCCTTGTTATGTTTCAGCTTTGTGTCCTGTGCAGGCACTGATGTCATTTTGGGATTTCCCATTTGACTGGCTTTAAAGAGGAAAGTTCAGGATTAGCATTGTTGTTTGGACTAATGCCTGACAATCCCATGATAAGAGGTGCATTTGCTGAAACTAATATGCAATCTGATTATGTTCACATACAAAAAGGAATGATATTTTATTTTATTTTATTTTTTTTGTGTCCCGTTTGGATCTATAGCCATCAGAATTGTTGTCTTGAGGCCAAGAAAGATGCCAAGAGGATTTATTTTAAGTGGATCATCATATTGGTCCATTTGATTGACCTTTATTATAATTATGAATTTATTTTATTTTCAGTTGCAAACGGGACAGACATGACTGTGGGATAGGACAGGGGGAAAGAATGAAAGAAAGAGGGGGAGAGAAAGAAAGAAAACCAAAGGGGAGAAAAAAAAAGAACAATACAAAATTTGTAATTTATTTTATCAACTTTCCTTCTGACGATGCTGTCTGTGTTGAGCGCTCAGTGAATCTGCATTTGACTACTCCGCCTAGGCTCGAGAGTGCAGCCTAGGCGGAGTAGTCGAACGCAGATTCACTGAGCGCTCAACACAGACAGCATCGTCAGAAGGAAGAGCGCAGGGCAAGCTAGCGAGACAGAAGTGGACCTCCCCACCCTCATTCAGATCTGGCGTTTGGAATTATTTTGGTTTTCATGTGACGTATGACCCTGAAGGTAAGCGAGTCATGGACTAAAGTAAAACAGTATGTTGGATGTGCCATGCAATGCTCAATTACATGGGTGGGAGCTAGTGTGTTAGCGCAGTTAGCTCGTTAACGTGTTGGCCGTCTAGCCCCTCTGTATAGGGTAGCTCGTTAACGGAGATTTGCCGTGTTGTGGCGTTAAGGTTATTTCAACGAGATTAACCTGAAAGCACTAGTGGGAACACAACGAATATGACTGCACATTTACACCGACATCATCCTAGTGCAAAGACAAAAACAACAAGCATGCATGCTACAAACTTTAGCAGAGTCATTTAGACAGCTGTTAGCACAGGATTCTCCTTATGGAGACCTGATATGTTTAATATGCTGCTGAGAATATAGCCCAGAAGAAGCGGATAGTATAGCTTTTATTTTGGAAAGAGACATTTCTCTGTAATAAACTCTCTTTTCCAAAGATGAGTGATTCCTCAATCAGATACAGGGCTCGCAATATCGCTAGCCCGATGTCCCGGGGCTATCTCTCCCCTGCCTGTCGGGCTATTGTAGGAAGGAAAAATATATGTCAATGCTTTTGCATTCTTTCAGAAATGTAGCTGGGTAATTATGTCATTGGGTGAGCCACTGTCAATATGTGACATATTGAAATCGTGTTTGAATTTGCGCTTGTTTTTTTGCTTTCACTTTGCAATCGCGCGAACTGTGTATAGAGAGCGACAGCACTGATCTGTGAGTGATGATAATTTGTGCACCAATTCCTCTGACATAGTCTTATTAATTGTTAGCTTACTATGCAAACATGACAAGTGAAATCTCCCGCAGCTTAAACATGTGAGAGGTTGATCGCGCAGAGAATCGCTGAGCTTATGTGAGTGCGGCAGGATATATATTTCACTACGATGACCTGGATGATTGAGAACCTTCACAGACAGATATATATTTTAGTTCTGCTGAGCCAAATAAGACAGGTCAGGGTGAAGACGTGACAGCCAAATAAAAGCTTACCACAAAACGGAGAAGTTATGACAAATCAGACTATAAGGCAAAAAGAAAGTGCAGCTTTATGGTTTCATGGACAAAAGAATTTCTGTGGCTGCAATATGACGAGCTAAAAAACAACACGCACAAGGGTTAGGGTTAAATTTAAAAACTGTACTTTTGTGTTAAAATATATATTTATAATTTTAATAAATGACAAATTAAAAAGGCATGAACATTTTTTTTTGTATCGAAAAAATATCGAACCGTGACACCAAAGTATCGAACCGAACCGAACCGTGAATTTTGTGTATCGTTGCACCCCTAATATATATATCTATATATATATATCTATATATATATATATAGATATATATATATATACACACACACACACACACACACACACACACACACACACACACATATATAGTATTTCCCCCCTTTCTGATTTATTTTGTTGTTTTTTCTGCATATTTGTCACACTTACATGTTTCAGATCACAAAAAAATGTTAACACTACACAATAAATACAAAATGCTATTTTCAAATGATGGTTAAGGGAAAAAAAATGACCTTCTGTCCCTTCTTTTAAACCTAATAAGTGATTATTCCCTTGGCAGTGAGAGATAAATTCTGATAAGCGGCAATATGTTTTTCAAGTTGCTTCTTTAGATTTAAGTCTGGACTTTGACTGGGTCACTCCAAAACGTTATTCTTTTGTTGTTGTTTGTTCTTTATGCTGGAGTGTTTACATAACCCCAGTACTCTTGAGTTTCAGTTCAATTCAGTTTTATTTATATTGTGCCAAATCACAATAATAGTTGTCTGAAGATGCTTCATATTGCACGCTAAAGACCCTAAAATAACACAAAGAAAACAGAGAAAACCCCAACAATCATGTGACCCTATGAGCAAGCACTGTGGTACAGTGGGACGGAAAAACTCCCTTTTAACAAGAAGAAACCTCCAGCTGAACCAGGCTCAGGAAGAGGCAACCATCTGCCATAATCAGCTGGGGTTGGGGAGGAAGACAGGAAAAGGGCCAGGATAGTATAAACTGCATTCTGTACTTCCTCTGGCTGGTCTAACGTTAAAATGAATTTGATTGTCTGTAAGATGTAAATGTGAAAAATATGCAAAAACACAAAACTGAGAAGGGGACATATACTTTTTCACGGCACCATATATTTACACAGTACACTAAACATAGTTTATGCAGAGGGCAACTACAAAACATCAATGTTTATCCCTCTATATTGCCAAATGTTCAGCTGTCCTTTTCCATTACTCTACGTCCAATTACGTCCAATAACTGATCAGATTTGTGCATTTAAATGTAAATTTTTAGTCATGCTAAAATATGCAGATTGCAGGAATGTGTGAGTGGGAGTCATACAGAGGTCTTCTTTCTCATCACTGCCGTCTCCACAGTCGTCCTTCTTATTACACAGCACTCCAGCATAGACACAGTAGCCGTTGTCACAGCGGAACCGAGATGGCATCTCACAGGTGATGTTCACTGGTTAAACACAAGCAAATGCGACTTGAGCCCAATGTCTATATCTATGTGTGTGTGTGTGACTTTCATTTAAAAGAAAGTCACATATATATACACACTCACACATCTATCTACCTATCTATATAGATATACATAAAAATAAATAACAAGCTTCTCACAGCATAAGTTGAGTTGCTCATCAGATCTGTCCCCACAGTCATCAATGCCATCACACACCCAGCCTTGGTTCACACAGATGTGGTTCGCACACTGGAACTGGTGCTCAGGGCAGTAACGGCCTCCAGGGTATCGAGTAGCTGGAAAGATCGGGAAAATAAGAGAGATAGTTTGCACATTATTACTAAAATCAGTTGATTTATTTTCCTTTCTTTACCAAGGTCGTGTTTTAAACTGTCTTTCTTAAAGAGATATATCAGTGGAGAAATAAAACCAACCAGCACTGCACACCATTCTGGTCACTGTTTCTCTTAAAGCTGCCCCTTTTCAAAGTTGGTCCACTTCTTTTAACTTTCTTTTTAATGCCACAGTTATTTGAATTATCGCTGGTAACTTTTCTCTGATTTGTGCCGTCTTTGGACATGCTGGTGGGTAGATTTTTCTATTTTCTACAAATATGTTATTACCACTTTCCTTCCACAGCCCTGCTGCTGCTGCTGCTGCTGCATGGCAACCAGAAGAACAAAAACTGACATGTTCCCAGAAATCAAAGGACGACATGCAGAGAAAGCATAGGGGAACCAAGTGATGAGGCAAAAACAGATGGGTCCAAGCGGCAGAGAGTTTTCTTCAATCATCACAGACAATCTGAGATTGCTGGATGCGAGAAGAGCTGAGGGGACTTTTTTTTCTTTCAGTGTATGGTTACATATTTTACAGAGACAAGGATACAGCAATTACTCTGAATTCCCACTGTTACCATTTCAGAGGCGCTTTGGGCAAACAGGAATAAATCCAAGTGTGGAAAGTGAAGACACGGATGGCTTGCAGCTTTCATCAACAGCAAATGAAGCCACCCTGGTTACATTACCTTGGAGGAACATATCAACAGACATATCTCTGACTTTAAACTGTTAGCTGAAAGAATACCTTAACGCTCCACCCAAAAGGGTGTTCTGATGGATGGAATGCTTGTATAATTGTCCAACTTTCATATATTCAAATAGCAGTTACAATTTATCTAAGGTATTCTGGATTTAATCTTAATATCTGGGAAAATTGGCAATTACAAGATGCACATAACAAAGACTGGTTTTCAGTCTACAATCAATTTGGAAGCATGTTATGGCTTTATTGGATAATAGTTAACAAAATGACTGGAGAGAAAAGGAAAGAATGCAGGGAAATGACTGCAGTTGATGGTTTGATCTCACTTCCTGGATGACCAGAGCCCTACAGGTGCAAAGTTCAACCACACCAAATTATTCAATGTGTGTTCAAATGTGAAAAAAGGATAAATCTTGTATAGCTACTCTGTGGTTTAATTACTGGGGTAAACTAATATGCAGTTTTAAACCATCTTATTGTGTTTCTCACCTCATTTAAGCTTTAAGCAAAAACTGTATCCCTGTCTGCTGTTAGACTGTTGTGCCACATTTTCATTCTTTTGAAGCCTTAAAGCCTGAATAATTACCTCACACACATATAAACAGAAAAAAAAAAAAAAAAAAAACTGCGGGGGCCCAGAGTGCCATTAATTTTCACGCTGTAAACTTACGACAGCTGGTCTCATCTGACAGATCCAGACAGTCGGGTCGGTTGTCGCACTGCAGAATAGCGGGGATACAGTGACCCGAGTCACATTGGAAAGAACCTGGACGACATGTCTGCAACTCTGGAAGAGAGCCAAGATGTTATGTTGATGTGTGTGTTTGCGCCCGTGTGTGTTTTGTTTACGGCTGGATGTAATTTTAAGGAGGCCGAGGAGTTAGCATGAGGAGGAGGCGTCTGCTCACCGCAGTCTCGCTCGTCCGAGTTGTCCCCACAGTCGTTGACATGGTTACACGTCCAGCTTCCGGGAATGCACTGCTCGTTGTCACATCGAAACTCACTTTCAGAGCACGGCCTTGGCTCTAGAGAGACACACACACACACACGTGTTCAATATGAGATGTGTGGCCGCTGTGATATGAGGCTTCAAACTACATGAGTAAAAAGCAGTCAGAAGAAACATTTTTAATAAGAAGACATTTTTTGAAACAGATTGAACTGAAAAACTTACGGCAGTTTCTCTCGTCTGAGCTGTCGCCACAGTCATTAGAGCCATCGCACTGCCAGCGGATGGGAATGCAGCGGTGATTGTCACAACGGAAATCTCCCAGAGGGTCACAGGTCACTTCCTCTGTTATAAAGCAGCAGCACAAAAGGTGTTTGAACATGTGGTCATGAGAACATTTTGGGAAATAAGATTTTTAACCTGCTGAAACCAAAGACTTAAAGGTAAAGTGTGTCAATTTTTAGGTTACTTAATAGAATAAAAGAAGGTTGTACTCATAAATATAAATTGATCAGTGTGTTATTACAGCTTCCAACAGATTGATGCATTTTCATAAACTTAGAATTAATCCATTAAAAATACATAGAAGTCGGCGCCAGTTTGTGGAAGCCCCACAATCTTGCAAATAGTGGCCAAGATGTCATCGCGGTCAGGGCTCTGAGACATGGAAATATAAATAAAAGGACGCTTATTTATTCCTGACATTGTCAGTAGACTGCAATCTGCATTCTACTGACATCTGGTGGTGATATCTTATACACTGTAGCTTTAACTTCATGGGTTTTTAGCCTTTTTAACACAGCTTGATACATTTTCACTAATAAATACTAATTGTGTGTGACCACCTTCTTACAGTGTAATTTCTGTCTATATAGGATGATGCATCTTTGCTATTTGTTTTTACTGTTCTGCATTACACCCATTATTATTTAATCTTTGGAACCGGAGCTTTAAAGTCGTCTACAGCCAAGGCTGAAACGAATAAATATGTTATTTAATGATTGAGTGGTGCAAATGATCTGTAAAGGTATTCAGATTTCTTTTTCTGGATTAGAAACTACAAGCATTGCAGAGCTTGAACTTTTAAAGTACACCACAATATCATCAGATCTTTAGGAACTAATTTAAGATTTTGACACATGTGCAGTATGCAGCTGGTCTGACAGCCCCGACACGTCTGCTGACACATGAGCACTGACCGCAGCCTTCCTCGTCGCTGTTGTCGATGCAGTCGTTTGAGCCGTCGCAGCGGGCCCACTGAGGAATACAGCGGTAGTTTGTCTTGCAGGAGAACTCTGTATCCTCATCGCACTTGTAGTCTGGACCCACTGTGGAGACAAGGCGACAGAGACATCAGGCAAAGGATGGAAGGAAAGTGGTGAGATTAGTAGTAAGATCGAAAATAAAGTCTGCAAGGTGACAAGAGGGTGAGAAATAATGAGGGAGGATGAGTTGAGACAGAGCCAGACAGACAGTAATTAGAAGCAGACGGAAGAGGGGGAGGAGGGATTGACTGTGCAACTTAAATTTAGAAAAATCAACACTACGTGCAGCTTCATTAATTCACCCAGGTTACACCTGCGCTGTGTCTGAATCGATTGTATATCTCTGAAACAGATAAGTCGTTGCTTGATTAAACAGTCGTGCGGTTCTGCAAAGTGCACGGCTATTATCAATTAAGCTGCTCCTTTTGTGCTCATCACAGACAGACATGGGGGAAAGAAAAGGAAATCATGGTTGGCACATATTTAATTCGCGTGACAGTAACACTCACTGCAGACTTCATACGGCTCATCAGATCCATCACCACAGTCGTCCTGGGCATCGCACACATACATTGACGGCACACAGCGGCCGTTTGCACACGTGAACTCTCCCGGTTTGCAGGTCTTCTGGGAGCAAGTCTCCGCATCCTCATCGCTGCCATCTGTACAGTCAACTATTCCATCGCAGTGCCAGGACACAGGAATGCACCTTTTGTTTTTACACTGGAACTGGTTTCCAGCGCAGCGGTGATCGCCTGTGAGGACAGGAAACAGGTTTAACATTGAACCCTCTTCCTGAAAACAGGCTTTCATTTTCAGCAGAAAGAAAGAAAGAAAAAAAAAGAGAAAAAGGAAAAAATAAAGGCCTAAAAGAATCATAGTTAAAAACTTGAATCTGGTAAACGTAAAGTATTTTTTTCTGTTCAATTTTTATTTGATTGAGTTATTTAGAGTTCGTATTCAGGATTCAGGAAACTGTCATACTGCAGAGAGCAGCATCCTCATCTGAGCCATCAGGGCAGTTTTGGTGGCCGTCGCAGAGGAAGCCAGGGTAGGTGCAGTTGCCATCTTGACACTGGAACAGGCCAGCTGAACAGTAGCGAGGTGGGCAGGTCTGAGGTTCATCCGAGCCATCACCACAGTCCGACTGACCATCACACTTCCACCATATCGGAACGCACCTAAGAACAAGAAAATGTACAAAATTTTTTTACCCCTAATGATGGTTAATAAGCAGTACAGTAAAGTATCATGACTTTCTGTCACACTGACTTCTCATTGTCCCCACAGCGGAACTGGGTACTGGAGCAGTCAGCAACACACTGGATCTTAAATCCAACAGCCACACCAATGAAGTGATCGGGACACTCGCAGGTAGCTCGCTGCCCTCCAGGCGCGATCAGACACAGATGACTGCAGGTCAGGTCATGGGACGAGCAAGGGTTCTCACCTGGGGAATAAGACGATTAAATATAAATTATCTTCTGCCGTCCATTGTGATGCCGGGAATATAATAGCACACAGCTGTCATATACTTACTTCGAGGCTGCCTGTAGGGATGGTAGACGTGAATGTCATAGGGGCGATGGGTGTTGTTGCTCATAACTGTACGCTCCTCGCCAGTGTACTTATGAGCTTTTTCCACAGTATGCGTGTTCCAGTCTGTCCAGTAGACCCAGTCCTCAAATAGAGAAACAGCAAATACATGGGGAAGCGAGCCAGCGATGGCCCGGTGCCGATTCTGGCCGTCCATGTCTGCAAAGCTAAGATGCACAGAATAGGGAGGTTTATACACAATGTGATTAATTCACATGTAGAAACATAAAGAGAAATCAATGTTTAGATAATTCAGTGCAACACAGAATAAACGTTCTGTGGGATACTTCATGAACTCACTCCAAAAAGTTAAGGTGGGAATCAGCAAAGAAGATCTTGTTGTTGGTGTAGTCTATAGTTAGAGCATTAGGCCACTCCAGCTTGGTTGTGATAATTGCACTGATATTTGTTCCATCCATGCCAGCTCTGCCGATATATGCTGCGTCACCCCAGTCGGTCCAGTACAGCCATCTGGGCAAAAGAGGGCAGGAATGAAGGAATGAGGGATGAGGAAAAGTCGAAGCAAAGGAATGGGAACAACTAAAAACCGGGAGGCAGAAACAACTGCACACGTTTGGTTTTAGAGTCAATCATAGATTTTCTCTGTATGTGTGTGTGCGTGTGTGTGTGTCTGTGTGTGTGTGTGTGTGTGTGTGAATACCCATATTTAGGGTTAACAGCCACAGCACGAGGTCTGGTGATAACGTAGGTGTGATTTCTATCTGTAAAGTGTCCCGACAGCAGTTTCTTCTGGTAGCGCCCATCCAGCTCCATCACATGAACTGAGCTGTAATACCTGTCCACCCAGTACAACTTCCTGCAGGAGACAGGAAGGAGAAAAATTAAATAAATATATAAATTAAAAAGATGTTGTTTGTGAAACACATAGATGCAAAGTTAATAAAAATTACCCCATTCATATTCTCTTTTTCTTTATTTTATATATGGAAGTGTGCGTGTGTGTGTTTACTCAGGATGTATTTTGTGCTCTGAGAGCGATTTGCTAGTTATAAAAAATAAAATAGGAGTACATGTGCAAACAATTGTTTTCCAATTGTGCGAATCACTTCTTGTTACTTAATGACCTAAATACTTATATGTAACAGATTATTATCTATTAGGTTTCTCCTGTTTTACAAACCTGCCAACCCAGTCCAGCGCCAGGCCTTCAGCTCCTCCTATATCGTTGCTCACCAGCGTCTCCCTGTCGCTCCCATCGAAGCGCATCCTCTCAATCTTTCCTGCCCCTACATCCAGCCAGTACAGCCTCTTCTCATAGTGATCAAATTCTAATGCCACCACATTTGTCAGGCCCTGCAGGACTATGCTCAACTGTAACCCGTCAGTGGTCAAATTGCGGATGTAGTAGCGATTGGTATACAAGAGGTATGGGTTGATGCCGCTGTTCTGACGGCAGGTGCGTCCATCCGGTTCGCGGATGTACCCTGGGGCGCATTTGCAGTGGTATGAGCCAAAACTGTTCTCGCAGATCTGGCTGCAGACGGCGGGTGTGCTGACACACTCGTCGAGGTCCTCGCAGGCTTTGCCATCTGGCATGAGCTGGTAGCCTGGGTTGCAGGAACAGTAATAACCGGTGAGGGTGTCAGTGCAGATTTGGGCGCACTTGTGGACTGCTGGGTTGAGACACTCATTAATTCCTAAAGAGAATAAAGAAAAAGTGAGAAGCTGAGCAAAGACAGAATATGGATGAGGTTTTAAGACCTGCAGCAAAAATACAGGTAACAAGAGCACTCAAAGAGCACAACTCTGCATGAAGGGCAAGAGCTATACTAAAACTCTGATGGTTTATCATAGTGAAATTGTATAATTTTGTATTGAAACAAGAATGTTTTAAAAGAGCTCAAACAATGACAGTGCTTATGTTTTCCACTGACTAATATATTGCTTTAAAATGTGGAGATTAACCAATGGAATCTCAAATGAGCCTTTTTCCTCATTTGTGTCACCCTGACCTTTGACTCATGACTTTAAAGTATTGTGTACTAAAATTGTGTATTTTATTATCTTTGCCCACATGATTGGAGGTGATTGGAGGTGATTGACTGAAATCTTTGGTCTCTATAAACTGTAAAAAAAATTCGATTCAATTTAAATTGACTTTTGGTGCAAACATTGAAGGTCAAGATTGGCCTGCTTAGCCAACCCAGGTACTCACGTCCCCCAAGGCCCTCTATATTATTGTCAAGTTTAAGGACAATCCATAAAACATTTTCACAGATATTCATATTTGACGTGACCTCTGATTTTCACCAAAATTAAATCATCCTGAGCTGTTTTTTGTGTCTACTGTCACAAAATCTGCAAATGTGTATCTTGAAAACTGTGGATGTTGGACTGCTAACAAACAAACAGACAGACAGACAAATACGTCTCATTACATACTCCATCTTTTCAGAATAAATCATCAGTATTTATAATATGTAGCACAAAGAAACCTGTATAAATATACATATATTTATAAAAGCAAACATTTTCATAAAATATGAAAGCACATAGGCTTGGTCTGATTGACAAATATACTTTTTGTGACACCTTATCTTTTTTCATTAAATATACTTTAACCATATGCATGTGAAGATTTGTGCAACCAAAGTTTCTTTTAGATGCTGTATGACAAGGAAATACAGTTCATAAATTCTATCAAAAATGTCCCACAGTTTTCCATATTTGTTTGCCTCTTACCGCAGCCTTTTTCATCACTGTCGTCCTGACAGTCCTTCTGTCCATTGCACACCTTATTGGAATCGATGCACTCTCCCGACTTGCACATGTACTGTTGAGGAGAGCAGGTGGGCTGAGGCGTGAGGCACAAGCTGTCCGCCTCGTCCGAACCATCCAAACAGTCGTTCTGTCCGTCGCAGATGTAGAAAGAGTAGATGCAGGCTCCGTTACTGCAGGTGAACTGGTTGCTGCTGCAGGTATCATATGTACAGCGCAACTCATCGCTGCCATCTCCGCAGTCATTCACGCGATCACAGCTACAGAAGAGTAGTGATTAATTACTTGCCTGACAATAGAATTTGTCTCGAGACCAGTAAACGCATCTCTACTTTTATTCAATCACACATGTGCCACACTTACTGGAAGGGGATGAGGATGCAAAGCCCGTTGGCGCAGGCAAACTCATTCATGTGGCAGGTCCGGTTGGGACAGTTCTGGAGCTCATCAGCTGCATTGGCACAGTCTTTCTCCCCATCACACACAAAGCTTAAAGGCACACAGCGTGGATGGCCCGGGTACCAGGTCGGACAGGTGAACTGGTCAGAACTACAGGTTCGTTGGCCTCCAGGTGACAATATGATATTAAAAAGCAAAATTGATGAAAGTGTGTGAGAATGCTAACCTGAGATTATATAAACGAATCAAAATATTGAGAAGCCTAACGCTGCACAAATAATGACGACATATCTAACTGGTGTCTCACCACACTCCAGCTCAGGAGCCTCGTCACTGTTATCCCAGCAGTCATTGTTGCCATCGCACACCAGTGACTCAGGGACGCAGTTTCCATTGGTACAAGTGAAATGGTTTGGACTGCATGTTCTGATTATATCTTCTGCACAGTAGAAAACACAGAATCACATTTTAATGACGATGGGAAGTGTGAACTGAAAGAGAAAAAAAGGGCTGGCTTGCTTCATACAAGTGTGTCTTCCTTATGCAAAACACGAGTCACTATGGAAACTCACATCAAACCTAAAGTATAAAAGTCTTTGAATTTAAGTTAGCTGCACTAATGTTGAGCACTCACCACAAGAGGGAGGTTCATCTGTCCCATCAGTGCAGTCTTTGATGGAGTCACATACCCAAGTCTGAGGGATACACTTTCCTACATCACAACGGAACTGATCGGGAGCACATGTACGCCCCGCTGTAACACACATAAGCGCAAGTTTGCATAGATTTACATCTTTATTGATGTGCAGTTCAAATCAGCTGAAGCTACATTCTTTGACTCAGCTCACCACAGAAGAGAGGATTCTCATCACTGTTGTCTCCACAGTTGTTAAAGCCGTCACATAGGTTTCCAGGGTAGATGCAGATGTTGGTGTTGTCACACTTGATCTGGCCATTGGGACATGTACGATCAGCTGGAGAGATGTTGTAAAGACACCAGATCGGATCATTCACCCAAGGCCACTGGCAGCCCTTTGACACTACATACGTAACATTATTTATAACATTATTATTTAGCAATATAGAATCATTTTAGGTGTGAGTACGGGCACAGTATTTGACTTGAAATTGTCCAACTTTAGTTTCTGGGGAGGAACGGATGGAGAAAACAGTGACTTCAATCTCATCTTTTTTTATTTTTTTCTGTGTTTGCAGTAACCATCTCATTGTTTAACATAATCAAATCTTAAGCCCAACAATTAGTCTCGTCATTACTCACGGCAGTTGATTTCGTCGGAGGTAGCGTTGTCCCGACAGTCGTTGTAGCCATCACAGACAAAGCTGGCGCTGATGCAGCGTCCGTTAGCGCAGGTGAACTCGGTAGCAGGGTTACATGTGGGGAAGGGGCAGCCCTGTTCATCACTGTTGTCACCACAGTCATTTGTGTAGTCACAGGTGTAGCTGAGTGGGACGCAGCGCCCATTGTCGCAGGTGAAGTCTGTGGCTGAGCAGGTGTGAAAGGCTGGGGAAGGGTTAAAAGAAACATGAAGGCTTTTGCAGATGTTGGTATAGCTGTTTGCTTCTTGGCTGGCTAAGTTTGTCTGTTTAAATAAGACAATTTGAAAAAAAAATGTCCGGATTTCTCACCACAAACTCTCTCGAGCTCATCACTGTTATCGTGGCAGTCATTGTAGCCATCACACTTCCAGCGTGCTAAGATACAGTTACCATTGAGACAGGTAAACTGATCTGCCTGACAGCGTTTCCCCGTGTCTTGTATACAGTCTTTGCCATTGTTTGCCAGATACCAGTTCCCCTCATGAGGACACTGGCACTCAGGGCCGACGGGACCTGAAAAACCACAGGTAACACAGATACCTGAGGTAAGATTCCTTGTATATTTGCTGTCTTTTTCCTGTTGTCTATTACACAACTTAAGGTGGGATTTGGTGCCTTTTTGTGCATCAAAAAGCCTGCTCTTACCAGAAACACAGACATGACTGCAGCCACCGTTGAACTGCTGACAGAAGCTGGAGCAAATCTCCTGCTTTGATTCAGCATGAACGTGAATGTCTTTTGGTAGGTACTCCAGATTCTGGGCTAGCACTGTAAAGCCAGAGCCATCATTCTTACTAGCCCTGAAGACACCTCTTTCAGTCCAGTCGGTCCAGAAGATATCCTGCTTGTAGACAGTTATACCAAATGGATAGCTGAGCCCTTGCATGATCACTTCTCGATTCTCACCAGTCAGGGTCGACCGCTCAATCTTGTCTCTGTAGAAAGAAATTAAAAAAAAGAAAAGAAAATCTGCTGCATAATCTGTCTCTCTCCTAATTTTTAATTTATATGAGAATAACTAGACATACTGTGAAACATCGACCCAGTAGAGCATCCTCTCCTCATAGTCTATAGACAGTCCGTTGGGTGATGTCAGACCCGTGCTGATGATGACAGTCCGGAAGCTTCCACCCAGTGTTGCCCTCTCAATCTTAGCTGGATATCCCCAGTCAGTCCAATATAAGTAACTGGAAAGTGAGAAGCATCAGACAGAGTAATAAGAGGGAGCTCAAAGCTATACTTGATAGCATGTTTAATATCTGAAAGTCATCTTCAATCTTTGGACATTTGAGAATATTAGTTTGCTTTTACCCATAGCATGGATCAACAACGATGCCTTTGGGCCAGTTTGCAGGGGCTATGATTGACCGGTTACCTCCATCTACTCCGATCGACTGGACATTACGTTTAAAGTAGTCGGTGAAGTAAAGACGCTTGTTTATCCAGTCAAATGCCAAACCCTCTGGATTGTCCAAATCTAAGCAGCATTTAGAGGATTTGAAATTAAATAAAGTCACAAATGAGAAAAATGAAATGATGAATGTGAAGAGTGATAATGCTTAACTCACTTGAGATGATAGTGACAGGGGGGCTGGTGACAGATGTTGTGGTGATGTAGCCAATCCTGCTCCGACCTATCCCGACATACTGCATGAAGAAAATTCGTTTCTCTCGGAAGTCATAATCCAGGCCCATTACGCCATTGCCCAAGGTCACAGTTGGATAGGGTAGACTATGATCCGTTGGGTCTAACCTCTGGCTATTTAGCGTGTAGCCTGTGGAGAAAACTAAGAACTCATCCGGTTCATAACCACATGATACTCCATTACCAAGAAGTGTCCCGTGGGCACAAGCGCATTTAGGTCCTTGCTTGTCTGGAATGGCAAAGCAGAGCTGCTGGCAGCGTCCGTTGTCTTCGTGGCATGGGTTAAATCCTACCAGATTGGCAGATGTAGGCTGGACATGTGCGTCAAAGATGGTGACGTCCATCAGCTCATCGAGATTGTCTCGGATTACCTGGTAACACCAAAAGTTGTTATTTCTTTGTCAGATAGCATAGGCATAGCACAAGTGAAGAATGATTGTTAAATGCCCACAACTAATTCCAACTGCTATCACAAAAAGTATGCCAATTTTTTGCTCGCTGTTAGCTCAAACTCTCTTACAATACTACAGACAGAAAAACGGTTCTTATGTACCCAAGCTAAATTTGACGAGCACTATTATATTATATTATGTTATATTATAGCTTAACTATTAAGCAAGTAAACCAAAAACTGACATCAGATGTATTTAATTTCCAGATTCTTAAAAGAGGATTTTCTGTTTACCTGTACTTTATATTATTGTAAGCTATCACTGGAGAGAATGACAGCTAAAACTACAACTGTGTGCTAAATTAGGCAAATTCAATGTTCACCTCTGGCTGGTCGGTATTGGCTGGGTCCTTACTGGCTTGGAAGAGCTTTCCAAGCCTTTTATCCACCCACAGAATGTAGTTTCCTAATATAGCTAGTCCCATTGGAGATGGATACCGGCTCCCATACCGGATAATCTGCCTCTCTGTGCCGTCTATGGCTATGCGTGAGATCATATCAAGAACATCATCTGTCCAGTAGAGGAAGTTATTACTGTAATCAACTGTTAGGCCACGAGGTGACGCTAAGCTCTCTGATGCCAACACTGTGCGGTTTGTGCCATCCAGCAAGGCCCGCTCAATCTTCGGTGTCTGACCAGCATCAGTCCAAAAGAGGTAGCGAAGTTTAGGGCTGACAGCCACATCCCGGGGCTGATCCTCAGAGGACTTAATGAGAATCATTCGGAAGGTCGTGTTGATGGCCATCACCTCCAGGTAGGTTTCGGTTTTATGAGCATTGGTGAAATACAAGTTATCTGAAAAAGTAAATAGAGAAATTCTACATTATTTTTGTAGATTCTTTACATTTTACATTAATGCTAGTGGAGGTGGATGGATAAAATTGTTGGTGGATGTTGCCACATACTTGCAATCCAGTCAACAGCCAGACCCTGAATGCCTCTTACGCCAACTCCTGAAGGGAGAACTCTGGTGTAATGCCCTCCATCAGTTCTGGCTTTGAAAATACCCTTGTATGTGGAGTAGGTGCTGTTCTCAGTCCAGTACACATAGCCAGATTTAATGTGGGCATCCACCTTATCATGAATGACATATGATGCTGAGAAAAATATCAGAGAGGAACTTGGGTTAACGGAAAGTTGATGATTATAATCTATGCTATATAATATGAAAACAGGTTTGAACTTCATATTTCACAGCAATAAGAAGCCAACATACATCCGCCAACAGGCACCATAGCTTCAGAGTGGTCAGAGCTGTTTACGTGGAAGCCACGGATATATGAGCGAGTGGAGACAACGGCGAAAGATTCATACTCTTGGCAGCTGGAGCCATCTGGAGATGGGTGAAACCCTGTAGTGCAGGCACAGGTCTTCTTATTGTCGGGTTTGGGCAAACAGAGGTGCGGACAGCCGCCGTTGTTGGAGCTGCAGGCATTAGTGGTTCCTGCTGAGTCTGAGGTGGAAAAGACAGGGTGGCGAAGGCCAGCGTTACTGGATGCCCATATTTGACTGGAGAATAAGAATTTATACCAGATCTCCTGACATGAAAAGGGTTTGACTGATATTATACAAGTAATTTTTGTGTTGTGCCGAATCTGTGACTTTCAGCAAGAGAAAATCTTTGATCATATAAACTAAGTTTGGACTTTTTTTTTTCTTTTAATTAAACCTGCTTCCCAATATCCTCACATACTTGTCTTCTTCGTATTCTGCGATCTATCTCAAACACAGAGGTGACGCACCCTTTTTTGTCAGGAGTCCTAGACTTAAATGCATCTTAACATAGACAAAGACATAGATGTAGACTTGATTTACACAGTGGGGAAATTCACTTGTTCCAGCAGCACAAAGAACAGGAACAAAAAGTGAATTAGAGATATATTAGAAAAAGTGAAAAGTGAAAAAAAATGAGTAAGAGAATAGAAAAAAGGCCAAAATATAGTACTACGTACAGATATGTTCAATAAAAAAAACCCACAAACATAGACAGTATTGTATATTCTAGTATGCACACACAAGTGAAATCTCCCAAAATGAAAGATCATTTACTTTTTGTGAAAAACAAGAAAATGTTATGAGCAAAACACAAAAAGCTAGATTCAGAAAAAGAAATAAAATTAGCCCTAAATATCATTCCCTCAGTCACTGGCTGGTATTAATTGTTATATAATCTAACCAGTCTGGATGAGAACACCAAAAACCCAAAGAACGGACACTTCTGTAGTTATTTGAAAGACACTTGATTCACATACTGTCTCTTGCATGCACTTTGAGACCATGGAGGCCAGACATGCCGCTCCTCATCACCACCATATTGGCGCCAGTGTCCTTCTCCACCCTCTCAATGACCTCATAGTCCAGGTCAGTGTAGTAGAGGTAATTTTGGTAAATAGTCAGCCCCCATGGATGGGACAGACTGCTGACCACTGTCACACGGCTTGCCCCGTCCATAGTGCCACGCTCAATCTGGGAAAATAAGAACGAACTGAAAATATTAAAGTGATCACATTTCTAGTTAAAGTCTACATATTAAACAGGTAACTTGTACTCACCACCCCTGTGCCAGCCACGCCCCAGTACAGTTTCATGGTGGAGATGTCAGCAGTGATGAACCCTATGTTAGCCATGCTGCCTGTGTAGAGGTTCACAAGGTTGCTGCCATCCATGTCAGCGCTGGCGACCTTTGGAGGAACTCCACTGTCCGACCCCTTGTCTGACCAAAATAACTTTCTGTGGATGGAAAGGTTAAACATGACAAGTGATGTGATCTCAGCGAGTCATACCGCCAACTTCTCCTCCCATTCAGTCAAACGTCACACCTATGCGCAAGATTTGCTGCTGGTGCCACACTAATGCTGATAGGTAACAGGATGTTAAAGTCCAAAAAACAGAGATTTCTTAGATTTTACGCTAAAAAAGTTACATTAGGTTAGTTTCACTAAAATGGAAAAATATTCTAATATCATGAAATAAAAAAATCATGTAGACATTCAGTTAAATGACGTCTTGGACCAAGTTACTGTTTTAATTGGGTTATATATGTCACAGGAAGCAAAAGTGAGGGGAATATATTGCCAACATATTCACCAGCCAACTATTGTCTTCTTAATGGTAATGAGGGTGCTGTGTGCTGTGTACTATCTACATATAATATATACAAACTAAATAGCGCTGATCAAGGTAATTATATGTATTTATTAATTTTTATGAACATGTGATTTACCCTCGGGCTGGATCCAGCACAATTCCAATGGGCTCTCCTACTCCCTCTGGTTTTCCGTTAGAGGTGATAAGGATCTTCCTGTAATGCTCACTTCCATCAACACGGATAACCTAAGTGCGACATTGTATTTTATTTACGTCTACTAAAAAAAAAAATCCCCCAATAAATAATAAATGCAAAAGAACAAAAGGCAAATCATAACCTGCAATCAAAAAGATACAAAACCTCTGAGTTAACCATGCATAGCATTTTTAATTGTAGGTTGTTGTAATAATTTGCTAAACTAAACTTCTTCAAGTAACAAAAATTTGAAAATATATCAATTTAATAAATAATAATAATAAAAATAAAATAAAATAGTAATATACCACAATAATATCCAACAAAAAAGGAAAAAAAAGGAAATGAGTATATTTGATTTGGGGTATTTTTGGTAATTAAACACAACATCATGACGACATCTGTATTTAATCTTTTTTGCCACGGTGTTTTCTGATCTCTTCTAATTCAAGTGTTGTTTACTTGTTTGCAGGTACAAGTGAGCCTAGGCATGACAGCATCTTATCAGTAATTGATAATCAAATGATTCTGTGTCTCACTATGCTTACTTCAATGGTTTTGGCAGTGGGATTGGTGTAATACATTATTCGGCCTATCCAGTCAAAAGCCAGACCGGCCGGTGAGCCCATGAAAGCAGCTGGAGCAAACTGAGTTTTGTTTGTTCCGTCGGTTTTCACTCTCCAAATCGAATCCTAGCATGAGAACAAAAGAGTCAATTAATTTAAAATAATTATTCAGAATCTGCAGGTACTATTGATGTGCACTGATCTCATTTTTCTTCTGTTTTAAACTTATTCAAATTTAAAATGAAATACAATTTCCTTCCTAATATAATGAATTGATTGTAATAAGACATCTTAGAATCTATGCATGTTTCACACTCAAATCTATTGCATGTTATAAAACTCTTTCCGCCTCTTCAGTTTAAGACCTCCACTCACAGTGCTCTGCACCCAATAGACAAACTGCTCCTGATCATCAAAGTCAATATCCTGCCCCTGGCTGATGCCAGACACTGGGGTCATTGCATTGTTGGAAGGGTCTGTGGGATCCAGGGGAATGCCAAAAATCACAGTATCCCTAACCACCATTAAGAAGGGAGTCTCATCTAGAAATGAATGGAGAAGAACAAAGAGATGCACAGTTGTAGGAGAGATTTTTTTTTAGCAAAACATTTACAAAAGGAATATTAACCACGAGCAGAAAACTCATTACTGACACTGATTTGTATTCAGCACTGTTAAATTCTGCGAACAGTGAGTCAGAGAAAGGTGTAAAACCAAAATTACCTTTAACACAGGTGCGCTTGTCAGCATCCAGCTTCCAACCTGATTGGCAGTGGCAGGTGTAGTACCTGGGTCTCAGTGTTGACAGCAGGCACAGCTGAGTGCACAGGTGTTCGCTGCATGGGTTGATGGCTAAACACAAAAGCGCAGAGTCACTTTCAGCCTTGAAATCGGATTCATTAAACTATCACACTGGTATCATTAAAAGAAGAATTTAGTGAACAAACAGATGACAAATGAAAGGAACAAGCTGAGCCTTCCACGCTCACAGTGAAGGGATCTGGTGCCTCTGGGAGCATTTTGCTGGCATGATTTGATCCACCTATTTTCTTTAGGGTATCAAAATTGTGCCCCAGGGGACCAGAACTGATAAGGACCTCCTCCATATCCATTCATACTACCCCAAAGTAACCAAGTAATACATAAACATTTACATGACAGAAAGTTGTTGTTTATTCACTATTTACAATATAAATTTCTACTTTTATAGTGGGTTCACAATAGAAAGGAAAAAAGAACATTCTCTGTGAAGAGTTAAACTTTGTTTAACTATTACAGTAGAGCATCACTGTAGTGTGTGTGTGAAACTCATGTACTCAGTTATTATAGACATCAACACATTTTAATACACTTCTTAAAGCTACAAGTATCCAAGTAAGATTTGTTTTTTATTTGAAAACTACCTGTGGGTTGTTTGATGGGATGAGCCATCACAATGCCCATGGGCTGGTAGACATTGTTCATGTGAGTAGTGATGTTGCCACCATGGAACTTGTTGGTACTCATCACCTTGCTGGTATAATGTTCTGACCAGTATATGGTGTCTTCAAAGATGGTCATACCATATGGGTGCTGGAGAACCTGGTGTTAGACACACAAAGGATAAAAACTTTTTGTGAACAATGATTATATTTTAAACGTAACACTCATTGTATTTGAATGGTTTATGCCAGTAACCTCCAATAACAGACATGATAACACCCCTGGCTTTAATGCATGTGGTGAGGAGTGACACCAAATTGTCTCAGTTCTCTAAACAGTGTTGAAAAATGATTAAAAGGGTATAAACTTTAAACAAGTAGTAAATATTTCCTCCTTATAATGAAAAACAGGAAAAACTAAACTTACCACATCGCTTGCCATAACCTGATATCGGTTGTTTCCATTATAGTCACAGTAGTCAATATATCTGAGATAGGCATCTGCAAAGTAGACTCTTTGTGTGGTGTAGTCCAGGGCCAAGCCATTGGGCCAGTAGATCTTAGTGCTGACGATGACTTTTCTCATGGTTCCATCCATGCTGGCCTGCTCAATCCTGGGGTTCTGGCCCCAGTCTGACCAGAACATCAGGTTGGTACTGGCATGAATGAGAAAGACAGAGAGGTCAATGATGTACTTCTTGAGTATGGTAAAAAAGGGTGAAAATGTATTTATAAAGGGCATTTTGCTTAACTATTAAATTAAATAATGTAATACTAGCATAACATCCATGTAACTTGAGTGTACTTACTGGTTACGGGGGTCCAAAACCAATCCACGGGGGTTGGTAATATTTCTACTCATGAGGACCTTGCGATAACGACCATCCAGAGTGGAAACCTCAATGTTCTCCATGACAGAGTCTGTCCAATACAGATTCCGACCAACCCAGTCGACAGCAATACTCTCTGTTACCATCAGACCAGATGAGAACACCTAAAACAACAGGGACATATTGAGCACTCACAAAATTAAACCGTTCATTTAAATGTTGAGATTATAAAGCAAGAAACTCTGTTGTTAGCCTTACCGCTTGTTTGCCAGTGCCGTTCTGGTAGGCACTCCATATCTTTTTCTCTTTGGTATCAGCCCAGTAGATTTTGGAAGTGACACTGTCAAAGTCTACAGTCACAATACTTAAACCGGTGATCACTGGACTCATCAGGGGTGGTCTTATGTTGACTCGGTTGGCAATGATCTGGCTACGTTTGGCAAGCAAAAGCACAGCTGCACTTGGGTCTAAAGATGGAAAAAGAGCTTGTTGGTCACTGAAAGAACTGTAGTATCTTTATAAGTATCTATATAAGTTACACAGTTCCTGTATTGTGTTGCTTGTTGCTTACTCGTAGCTTTGCAGGTCCGTCCATCTGGCTCTAGGAGGTAACCATCAGAACAGTGGCACCTGAAGCTTCCTCTTTCATTGTAGCACTGCTGGCTGCAGAAACCAGGAACCACACACTCGTTGATGTCATCGCAGGTCTTTGAGTCATTGAGGAGCTGATATCCTGGTGGACAGGTGCATTCAGCCCCAAATGGGCCTTGAATACAACTGTCGCTGCAGCCCCCGTTGCTGAGTGAACAGTCATCTTCATCTACAGGAGTTAGTAATATAATGTATTAGTAATATAATGCATTTGTGTCTTAAATTCTAGTACATTTGTCATTTTGTCTTACTTATACCAGTTTTTAAGTAATATAAAGCATTTTAACTATCCTTAATTTCTTTTCTTTTTATGTCCATTTAGAGATTTAAATGTTATACACAATGCATTTAACTCACTGCAGATAGGTGACTCATCTGCTCCATTGGGACAGTCCCTTTGGCCGTCACACACCTTGTCCTGGTCGATGCACACCTCACTGATCGGACACAGCCACTGTCCGGAGGGGCAAGTAAACGGAGGGGTGGGGCAGTTCAGTTCATCACTCATGTCCCGGCAGTCATTTTCGCCATCACACAACCAACTCATTGGAATGCATATCTTGTTGGCGCATTGGAAGTAGTTGGATCTACAGGTGACAGGTGGGCAGGAGTTGTGTTCATCAGACCCATCCTCGCAATCTGAGTGACCATCACACTCCCACTCATCTGGTACGCAGAAACCGTCGCTCTGGCACTGAAACTCATCATCGTGGCAGAGGCCTGGACCTCGGGTGGCTGGAGTTGTCAAAGAAAATAAATAAATAAATAACTAAAACTTCATTGACTTTCTCTGATAAATTTGAGCAGAGAGTGGAATTCCCAATCTATAATTATACAAAACATTATTCTGTGCAGGTAACATACGGCAGCCTTGTTCATCAGAATGATCCCTGCAGTCAAACACTCCATCACACCGATAACTTGAATAGACACACTGGTCCCCACTGGCACAGGCAAACTCAAAGGAGGAACAGGAAAACTCTTAAAACACAAAGGAAACAGAAAACAAAGAAAAGATGAGTAAACTTTTATGGCACAACAACAAACATATGTTCAATATGCCAACTACAATCAGTGGCTTGCAGCTTTTTGCTGCCATCAAACTAGTTGCATTAAATATACGATGTTGCTCCAAAGATCTAAAAAAATTACTAAAACATGGATGATTTTCCAGATACGTACCACAATCTTTCTCATCAGAGCCATCCAAGCAGTCTTGGTCTCCATCACAAACATAGAAGCTACTGATGCAGCGATGATCGGGACACAAGAAGTAGTTTGGAGGGCATGTGGTGATGGTTGAATCTGATAATCACAAACAGAGCTCATTTATTTATTTATTTTTAAACATGTATGTTAATATGTAATAACATAATAGCTGTATGTGCAGCAATTCAAGAAGACTTGTGGGATCTGTGCTTACTGCAGTTGTGCTCATCAGAGCCATCCCCACAGTCATTTTCACCGTCGCACACCCATTTTGCAGAGATGCATCTGTTGTTGTTGCAGGTGAAGTAGCCGGATGAACAGCTGGTAGGGACACGAGTGGGACAGTTAATCTCATCTGAGCCGTCTCCGCAGTCGTCCATGCCATCACAGCGCCAACTGGCATAGATGCAATGCTTGTTGTTGCAGGTGAAGGCGTACGGAGAGCAGGTCGCTCCTGATAAAGATAAATGAGGCGATCAGTTGGATTACTTAAAAATATCTTCTTACACTAACTCCTAAGCATGTGCGTTTTTCTTTTTCATTCACCTGAATCTGTGCAGTTGGCCTCATCAGTCTGATCTATGCAGTCAACAATCCCATCACAGCGGTCAGAGTTAGGTCGGCAACGTCCTTCGTCACACTCGAAAGAGTAGTCCCCGCAGATGTTGTCAGGTGGAGGAACGGAATCGTCCTTGATGCAGTCCCTCTGATTTGACTGAAGTTTCATACCATATGGACAGCCACACACTCGACCAAAGTTGGGAGTTGGAAAACAGAAGTGGCTGCAGTGTCCATTTGGCAGCATGTTACATCGGCTATTGAAGGCTGTCAGAAAGATCACAGAGAAGAAGTCAGTAGGGTCCTCGATTGCTTTATCACTGCTCATGTGTTGTCTTGACCCAGGAGATCATTTACTTCCTACCGCCACTCAAAACTCCAAAGTCCTGGTCCTACAGCACTAAACTGCACCTCTAAGCACTTTCCAGAATCCAGTGTCTTTCTTTGGATAAACTTACTGCTGTGGAGGTCAGCTGTATAGGCCTTGATATTCATGATGCCGGTGATTCCTTGTCTGACCATAATGTTCCCACCACCGTCCCTCTTCCTCATCTCGAATATAGCACTGGTCCTTGTATCAGACACATACAGGTAGTCTACAAGATAGATATTGCTGCGTTACAAGCAGTTGCATATGTAACTAAAATACATTAAATGTTATAAATGTGATTTAGTGGTTGTTACAAGCTGGTAGAGTGGGTCAGCTACCAATCACAAGGTCGGTGGATCAATCAGTTCCTGTATCCTCCAGCTATGTGTCAAAGTATTCTTGAGCAAGAAACTGAAACCTGATTTGTCCCGATGCATCCATTGGAGTGTAAATGCATGTGCTCTTGGGCATAGATAAAAGCACTGCTTGATTGTGTATTTGTTTTGGTAAGTGAGATTTGCAGTAGAAAGTACTTTGAATACTAAATTGAGTAGAAAAGTGCTATGTAAGTTCCAGTCCATTTACCAATTCCATTTTTGGAATTGGGGAATATCGAATAGATGCATACTGTAGAAGCCAGAAGGTAATCAAATAACAATAATAAGGCTAACCTTGGTTTCCTTAAGAGCTTGCTTATGGTGAGTATGGTGTGTTTGTGTTTTGTGCAGTATTCTGAATGAGTGTACAGTTGAATTAACCTGTATAAACTGTCAAAGAGTAGGGCTGAGTGATCTGGCCGATGTTGGTAAATGTCTGTCTGTCACTTCCTTCAACATCAATGTGGCCAATCTGATCAAGAAGGGTATCGACCCAGTACAGCCTGTTATTCCTGTCAAAGAGAAATCCACAAAGAAGAAGTGTAGCTGAGTCATACAATATACTGTTTATTATTCCTTAAATGGAGCCAAGCAGGTATTCTCATAACTGACATAGTTGACCACTCTACTTACATATAGTCAACAGCAAGCCCAAATGGCCATCCCAGTGTTGTGTTGACAAGAGGGACAGCATTGCTGCCATCAGTGAAGCCTCTCATTATTACTGCTGGACGATACCAGTCAGACCAGAACAAGTAGCTGTGGAGAAATGTTTGGTGAAGTAATGCAGTAGACTACAGTGAATAATGATAATTGTTATCCTGAATATAAAGGGTGGAGGCCCATGTGATGGCTGTGGTTTAGGAAGTAGTAGTGTAGAGTAGTGAGTATAGTAAAAGTGGTTTGAATAGACAGCATTTTTCTATGATCAGAAAAATCTGAATAAAAAAATATTCATTACCATTTATTGTGTTTAATTTCCTTCCTGTCTCTACAAACTAAAACCTGCTCAGGCAAAGTATCTTTCAGGAGTTATTTGTGATAAATCTGATAACTCACCCAGCACTAGGATGCACTGCAATTCCCTTTGGGTTCCCTAATCCCGTCACAATGTCTCGTCTGGACTTGTCTGTGACTCTGAAGGCTACCACTGAGCTGTAGGTGCTTGTGGTCCAAAACAAAACTTTTGAGGTCCAGTCATATGCCATGGCATCAACTATCCCCACTCTGTAGCCTGTCAAAATCTGCTGAACTGAGATTGGATAAATATAATAGGTGAGATCGCTTTGATTAAACACTGTAACTATATCAAGGTTAGGTTATAAAACTCAGCACCCTAAGTGCCACTTTCTTTTTTTTTTACCCAAGTCAAAAACTCACCACTGCCATTGAGGTTCGACTTATAGATGAGGCCTTTGGACCTGTCGTTGTAGAAAACAGTCCCCTCATTGCCGTCAAACTCCATTGCAGAGCCAGAAAAAGACGCCCCGAGGCCTGTGAGGGGCAGAGTGATGTCCTCCTGCGTGGACAGATTCAGTGGGATTCCCCGCACCGCCAGTGAGGAGGCCACCAGCAAGTAGTCCTTCACCTCTGCACAAAAAATTAGTGCCAGGGCTTATTATCATATAAACTTGCTGTTTAAATGATATATTAAAAAAAACCTTAAAATTCCCAGATCTAGCTTACCAGAAAGGATTGTAATTTTTTAAATTGTCAGCACATTATTATACATTTCATTAACAATTTTTTTTAACCCAGAACAGAAACACGTATATAAACACGTGTATAAGAGAAGGGTAAGGTCGTTTTACAAATTAGATAAACTTACTGAAGCAGGACCAAAGGTCCGAATGGAGGTCATAGCCATGGCGACACTTACAGCGGAAGCCCAAACCATCATTGTCAGTGCGGTGACTTAAGACACAAATTTGCTCACAGCCACCATTGTTTCTCCCACAAGGGTTCTTCACTGCATTACAAGACAGATGTCATCATTTTATGACATCACTCAGTGTAGTATGTAGCTCTTATAGATAACAAAGAATTTTCTTTTTGTGATAAGATAAAAATTTGTTCACAACACAGTTGGTAGATTTTTTTAGTCGAGTAAGCAGTTCACGATATCTGGAGAAATACATTTTTAATATTTTATTTTTTACCATAAATTAAGAGGCATCTTGTTACATTATATTCAAGGGAAAGCAGACATTTTAAAGTTGTTTTCCTCAGACTGAATGTGACTGAATCTCCTTACCCAGAGGCTGCATGAGAGGGTGGGAGACGACAACATGGCCTGGCCGGTTCGCGGCACGATAGAGGAGGGTTGGGTTGCTGCCATTGAAGCGATTTGATCTGATCACACCCATCTTGCTCCAGTCAGTGAAGAATACGTGGTTTTCAAATAAAGCAATTCCAAAAGGATGTGGCGACTGTGTTCCACCATTGAGGACTAATTTTCTATGTGAAACAAGTACGCCTTAGAAAGAACATCAAGGAGGATACAACTGAAGGAGGTCAACAATTTATTTCTAATGTAACCTTTACCTGTCCAAACCGCTGTACGTGACAGTCTCCACTGTGTCAAAGTGGCTGTCAGACCAGTAGACCCTCTGGGTGATGATATCAAGGGTAATTCCTGTTGGCGTGCCGAGCCTGCTCTTTACCAGCTCGAAACGATTGCTGCCATCCATGAAGGCACGTTCGAGCTTAGACTGCACATTGTTACCACCCATGTCTGTGAAGAACATGTAGCTACAAACCAAAAAAAAAAAAATGTAAAAGGATGTTATATGAGTTATATGAGCAAAACTCAGGTGAACTCAAAGACTCTTGGACATCCAATCTTTTACACTCAAATTATCTTCAACTCACAAAATTATGATGTTTATCAAACTTTTTTCCTGACACTGAATTTGTAGATGAAAAAATTGCCAGTAATTCAAAAACTAATGCCCAAACCTAAACTCATATTTCAATCTTTTTGTGATTATAAAACCACGTCATTTATTTAAACTCACCCTACTGTTGGGTCCAGGGCGAGGCCATGAGGAGTCCGCAGGTTTTCAGCCACCAGCGTCACTCGATTTCCTCCATCAAAGTCACACACATCAATGCGCTCCACCCTGGCCTCCAGTACATAAAGTTTGAGGTTGATCCAATCAACTGCAATATTCTGGACGCTGTGAACCGAATTATTCAGAATTTCCTTAATGTCGCCTCCGTAATAGTTGGCGGAATAAACCTGGCAAAAGAATTTCAAAGTTTTGGATTAATGTTTGTTGTATAAAAAATAACAATAAAACATAATCAAGAACTTCATCAGACATTAAATTCAAACTGACTTTTTTGGTATAAGTATCACTCCAGAAGACTTTGTCATTGTGCCAGCTGTAGGCGACTGCCACTGCTAAACCTTTTCCCTGGGATGGCACCAGAATCCTGACAATGCGCCCGTGCAGATCAGCTATCATCACATCACCCCCATTGGTGAAAATTAGCTGTGGCAGCCCAGCTGAAAAACACAAATAACAGACACGAGAAAATGTAACCATTGATGTAATTGCAAACAAAATATGAGGAAAAGAATGATATTTGAAGATCGTTGTCACTCAGCTGGACTGTAAACAATAATGTCTTTTTAATTTAATGATTTCAGTCTCATCTTTTAAACAGCAAAATTAAACACAGGTACCATGACATGTGTGCACTCTCTGTACCTGACACATTTGCTCTGCAAACATGACCTTGCTCCAAGACGTATCCATCAGCACAGCTGCAGTGGTGCGTGCCAGGACGATCCTCACACAGCTGGTCACAGATGCCCCAGATCTGACAGTCATTGTAGTCTGGGCAACAGAACAAACAGCCATGTTTTGGATGTATAATGTGAGGGACATTATAGTAAGAGTCTACACAAATGATTTGCAGCTAGAACACACTGAAATTACACAGTTTATGCTTCCTCAAAGCTCTGTGCTTTTTCCAGGACGCAAAACACAAGTTGCTAAAACTGTGTGTGCTGTCGATGTCTGATTCAATTTTAACACTGCCACACATAGAGACGATGTTTTTAGGGAAAAAATACATATAAAAGAACTCACCTACACACGACCGACTGTCATTGGCTACAATGAAGCCATCAGGGCAGTAGCATGCACCACCCTGAGGAGATGGGTGGCAGTAGAACTCACAGCTCAAGGCTGAGCACCTTTCCAGGCCTGTGAGTCAACATCACAGAAATGAACATCATGGACAAATGTAAACAACGGTAAAAGTGTAAAATTAATCCTATTCTAAGAAGCTTGGATGCCAGGACGTTATTGGTATCGTAATAAGCTTTATAGACCTGAAAATGACCTGCAAAAAGTTAATATTAAACCAAGTGTGTGTTAAGGCAGTGATAAGGAATGCAAAAGTTATGATTATAGTATCTGAGCAGCTGACATCTGGTAAACATTTGTGATTACTCGACACTATAGCCAAAGCCCTTACACCCAAATTTATCAAATTGCGGTTCTGAAAACGTGAGACATTCTACACTCGACAAGATCTCGATCACTTCAATTCCTTCAGATTCATCTCATTTGTTGTTGTTGTTGTTTTTTAGATTAAAGGCAGGTGTGACATGATATTATCATAAATGGTAGAATTCTTAGTGCGGGACTTGTACACGTCAGGCTTACCGCAGGTTTGCTGTGCAGTGGTGTTGGTCTCATCTGTGCCTCCAGGACAGTCAGGCTTGTCATCACACACGTTTCCCACTGGTATGCACATGGTCGAGCCTGGGCATCCCCACTCACCGGGGTAACAGTCTCGGGAGTTACTATCTGAAAAACATTGAAAGACGTATAATTATGTTAAAAATATGCAAACATTCTTTCATGTTGTTGTGAGGAAAAAATCTTTCTTGATTTGTTATGATGGTATAATTTGAGCTTTAACTCTTGAAGAGTGATTTCAAAACTCAATGAACCTTCTAATACGTCTAATAGTTAAACTAATCTTGACATTTTCATGAACTTTTTAAAAATTATTTTATTGAAAGTCATAAACAATGTCACATATTAGTAAATCAGTCAAGTTTTCTCACCACATCCTCTCTCATCACTGTAGTCCCCACAGTCGTTGAACTTGTCACACACCCACTGCTGAGGAATGCAACGGCCACTGGCGCAAGTGAACTGGTTGCCACTGCAGCTCTGGTAATCTAGACAACCAGTAAGTTAAATGGCAGCCTGTGCTTATTGAACACAATTTAAAATGTAAAAGAGGCTCATAATTAGCTAGCATGTGTGTTCGGTCTCATTCACCCGTACCACAGTTTTGCTCATCACTGTCATCCCCACAGTCATCCCAGTGGTCACACACAAATGACATCGGGATACAGAAGCCATTTGCACATTGGAACTGGTGGATGGGGCAATGCTGAGTTGCTGAAAATAAAACAGAGACTGGATTTACAGGAGGTACAGCAATATGTTAATTATTAAAATGATTTATGACTCACAAAAACTAAAGTAACAAGTGAACACATCTCAATTTAGGTTCATCAAAATCACGAGGAGTCCAGACTGATAAAGATCCAGAGGTACAAAGGTTGAGACTTTACTGCTCTCTGGCACCATAGACTGCTAAACTATAATAATGCATAGCTGGGCTATCATTACCTGTAAACCAAATAAAATTAAAATACTTCATAGCCATTATGCAGAATAAAACTGGCTAATTAGGAGTTAAGCATAACTATCAAAATATATAATATGAAAATAATAAAAATGAACTTTAAAAACTTTTAGTTGCTTTAAAACACGGCAACCGTTTTGTGAATATGTTCTTTAAGCAACTGGGATGAAAACATTCTGCAATGTTACTGCACAACATCATTTCATGCATCATCTTAACACCCCATGCAGGACCTACCATTAGAGGCCAAACAAATATGGTGTCTGGAAATGGCTTTTTGCTATGTTTATACAACAGGAGAACACTAATAAAATTTAGGTAATAGCATATTTTAAAAATATAATTAATAGAAAAAGTATAAATATACATAAATTTATTAGAATTTTTGTTAAATTAGACGCAGAAGAGACTACAGAAGCCTATTTCTGCTACTGAAGAATTTTTTTGTCGTCCATGAGGCCCAACATCAGGTTGGTATCTCAAGTATCTTGAAATTCTGAGTTTAGTGTGACAAAAGTTTGACTTGCTCACAATTAACCTGAAGTTTTGAGTCGAACTTTTGAGACATGTAACTCAACATGTTGACTTAGCTGTGCTCGGCACTTTAAGGCATGTAAAGGTAAGATAGGTAAGAAAAGTGTTGAATTTTAAAGGTGCAGACAAGACAATGGAAGCTAGTTTCCACAACTGAAAAATGTTTTTCTCCTGTTGGTGAGTTCAAATTTCAGATTGGTATCTTAAAATTCTGACTCACTAACTCAGAATTTTAAGTTGTCAATCTCAAAAGTTCAAGTTACATATCGCAAAGTTTGGATTGACATAGTAGGTGGAAATCTTGAGTTCAGTATGTTGAAAGTCTGACTTGCTCAGACATAACTTGAAATTTTGAGATAAATAAAAATTTTTTTCCTACTTTGGTGGAGTTGAAAACAAGAAGAGTAGAAGCGTTATCTACTCACTACAGTTGAATTCATCAGAGCCGTCTCTGCAGTCTTCTCGTCCATTGCAGTGCTGTGAGTTGTTGTAACAGGCCCCGTTGGCACAGGTTTTCTCAGTGCATTGTGGATAGTCTGCAAACAACAAGTAGTTCCTCCATTACAATTAGAATACTATCATCTAGTAAAGTAACCATGGCCGGTTACATCTAGATCTAAAACTCTTACTGCAGTTATTCTCATCAGAGTTGTCCACGCAGTCCTTTACGTGGTCACATCTGTACTTGCTGGGGATACACTGGCCCTCCCGACAGGTGAACTGGTTTGGGCTGCAGGTCCGTCCACCTGAACCAAAAATATGAAGCTAGGCTTGTTTCAAAAATCCACTTTGTGGGAGAATTAGACTTCTAACAAGGAGCGTAATGTGATTATAGAATTACTTCTTGGTTCAATAAGTCTTTGCCACACTGAAAGCCAAACACAGACTTTACAAAAGAAATGGTTCATAATGTAGATTGTCTGTTATAACGGGTTTGTGTAATGAATAAACCACAGTGTTAACTTTAAATTCATGAATATTGGAAGACCTAAGTTTTAACATTAGATACTTGAAATGCTTAGTTTAGATAGCTTCTTTTACAGATCATTTAAAGAATCAACTTTTTTTTTATTTTGTATAGTTTCTGTTCCTTTTGAAATTATGAACAATACCTTTAGAGGCCACCTAGTTTAAGTCTTCATTACTTCATTATAAGTACACATTTTTTTTGTCTTGTGATTATGACAGTTTTCAGGACAAACAAAAGTGTGTGTTCATTTCTCTGTTCTTTGACGCCACGTTCAAGCATTCATTCTGCATACCACAGGTTCTTTGCTCATCTGAGCCGTCGATGCAGTCCTCCTCCCCATCGCAGACAAATCCTGATGGGATGCATTCACCGCTTGTCACACATTTAAATTCCTGTGAGGTGCACGACGGAGGTGCTGCAACAAAAGGAGCAAAACAGTTGTTTAGGATACAAAAGAAATGTAAGTCATACAGTTTATGCTTGGCTTCACATTTCTTCTCTTTGTTTTATTTTTGTTACATTAGCAAGAGCACATGTACCAACATATGTCTGACTTCTTAAAGGGATTTTTTTCTGTGATTGTTTGCGATGCTTACGACAGTTCAGCTCATCTGAATCATCTGTGCAGTCTTTCGTTCCGTCACACCTCCAGCCTATGTCGATGCATTGTCCATTGTTGCACTGAAACTGATCACTTCCACAACTTCCTGTAGAGAGATAAAATATCTTTCTTTCTTTTTTTAATGGCCAGCATGTGTGCTTCACATGCACAGATTTGGTTAGAAATCGTTTACAAAATATACATATAAAAAATAGGTGGAAATCAGGCAGCTAGCTGATATTTAATTGCTTGAAGTCCACGTTTCTTAAGTAAGATGAACATGTTTTATAGTTTTCTTCACAAATGAGTTACTATGTTTATGAGAGCTACTTCCTCCGTGTGCAGCTTCTGAACTTTAAACATGTGAGTCGGCGTTTTAAACATGACTAATTAACACCTCAGCAGTCCAACTTATGACCCAGGAGATTATGAGACCATCATTTTAAACTCATTATCAAACTTTAATTTAGCACAACGTTAACTGAATTCGTGTACTTAGTAGAAAAGCTAGCTATTTTAATTCTGCTTCATTTTTCTAAATGAAATTTGTGGTTAATCATTTAGTTTTGATTGCAGTTTGGTTTTAGTTAAGAATGAGTTTGCTCTGTTGTTGTTTAAAAATGTTAAAATTTATTAGATCACCCTGGATCACTTCGCTCTTAGACTGAAGGCTTACTTGTTGTTCCCAGAGTATTTAAAAGCAGAATGGGAAGCGGAGCCTTCAGTTTTCAGGCCCCTCTTCTGTGGAACCAGCTTCCTGTTTGGATTTGACAGACAGACACCCTCTCTACTTTCAAGATTATGGTTAAAACTTTCCTGTTTGATAAAGCATATAGTTAAAGCTGGATAAGGTGATTCTCCCTTAGTTGTGCTGCAATAGGGGTAGGCTGCTCGGGGCTTCCCATGATGCATTGTGTGTTTCTTCTTCAGTCACCTTTCTCACTCACTGTGTGTTTACACACCTCTCTGCATTTAACTATTAGTTATTATTAATCTGTGGCTCTCTTTCTCCCCTCACACCAACAGGTTGCAGTAGATGGCCATCCTTCCCTGAGCCTGGTTCTCCCAGAGGTTTCTTCCTGTTAAAAGAGAGTTTTTCTTTTCCACCAACACCAAACCTCTTGCTCATGAGAGGGTGATATGATTTTGCCACATCTTTTCTTTTTTTTTTTTCTCTTTGTATTAATATGTGGTCTTAAGCTCATGATATAAAGCACCTTGAGGGAACTGTTGTTGTGATTTGGTGATTTATAAATAAATAGGAACTGAAGTTATTAGACTGGATTAAACCAAACTGCTAAAAATTAAAACCAAAAACATACAGTAGTTTCTTGTTTTTTAAAAAATATTATTTTAGTTTTGTAAGTACACAACATGTTTTCAGATTTTTAAAAATTTACTTTTTGTTTAAGTTCAGTTAACTGAGATTTTTACATTAAATTATAGCATTTATTTTAGGTAGTGGTTAAAAGTATTAACTTTTTTCAGATTTTAGAACTCAAATCACTTACAGAAATTACAAAATTTGGTGAAAAAAATCACTGGTATGACACAGTTTTCCCCTTTTTATTGTACTACTAGTGTATTACTTACCTAAAAGTATGCTTTCTTGAAATGAAGAGTGCACACCTACCTTGAACAAGTTTAAATCCCTGGAACAGCAGCAAAAGAATTAGAAGATGAAGACCTTTAAGGTCCATAATTTAAAGCTCTATTTTCTTTTGGAGTGATCTTGTCTTCCTCAGGTCTGGCGTTAGTTTGACAAAGTATGTATGCTCATGTTAAATCTGTGCCCTTACTCTCCCAAACCCAAAAGAGAATGACTTCAGATAGTAGATGTATGGCTCAGACCAATCAAGGAAGGAGTGATCTGAGATGGAGTTATACAGCTTTTTATGGCCAGCTATTTTACATAAACTTGATCTAAGATTAACTTTTAATTGTTGGAATGTTGTCTATGTCAGCAAGAAAAAGCAACTTGTCATATTTGTGTAAGATTATAAAAAAAAAAAAAAGGTTAACTAAGTTAAAGCATCGATTATTGGTTCCTTTTAAGTAGCTGGAAGTAGTTATTTTTTAGTTCTATATAAAACATTAGGAATTTATACATTTTAAATTTTGTTGGAAATGTAATGACTATGATTGAGGCATGGTTGATGCTGCCAGGCAGGTTGAAATTAGTATGTCAGAAACTGCTGATCTACTGGGATTTTTTTTCAAAGATCTAAAAAAGAGAAAATATCCAGTGAGCAGCAGTTCTCTGGGTCAGAATGTCTTACTGATGTCAGAGGAGAATGACCAGACTGCTTTGAGCTGATAGGAAGGTAACAGTAACTTCAACTGTACCTTAAAGCAAATTGGCTTTTGGAGCAGAACAACACACCAGGTGCCACTCCAGTCAGTTTAGAGCAGGGAAATAAATATTGTCTGATCAAGCTTGTCTTCTGCTATGACATTTAGATGGTAGGGTCAGAATTTGGCATAAATAACATGAAAACATGGATCCATCCTACCTTTATGACCTCAGTGTACACATCTACAATTTTTCCAGCACCCTGTTGAATCTACACTACTGGTCAAAGGTTTAGGACCACCCTAATATTATGCTGAAATGAAAGCATAATACAAATAAGCAGTTGGAGTTAAAAAAGAAATCATGTAATCAATTTATAGACCAAAGCATATTCTAAACTTTTGACTCGTAAAAGTAGCCACCTTTGGCACATATAATAGCTGAACACACCTGTGACATTCTTTCAACAATAGAAATCAAATATTCTTCAGAAAGTTCTTCCCATATCTGTTGGAGATGTTCCCATAAATGTGTGGCACTCATAGGTTTCTGTTCCCTGAAAAGGGCCTTTTTGTATAATTCTGTTAGGATGCCTGGGTCGTTGACCCAGGGTTTTGAGTTTATTATATTATTTATCCTTTCTAGTCTTTGGTTTCTTTGTTAGAGTTCTATCTTATGGTTTATGTCTCTGTGTTCTCTAGTTGCTCTGTCTCCCCTGTCAGCTGTATCCCTTTGTCAAGTTCGCGTCTCTGTGTTAGGTTTCCTGTTTTACTTTGAAAGTCCATGTCTCATGTAAATGCGTCTGGTTTTGCTTCCTTTGTCTCGTTAGGCCTGATTTGCCCCAGCTGTGTTTCCCTCCTGTTACCCATTCCCTGATTGCTCCCTCTGTGTATTTAAGCCCTGTGTTTCTCTGTCTGCATAAGTTTACCTTAGAGTCTCAGTTTTGTTACTTTTGGAGTTCAGCCTTAAAGCTGTATTTAAGTTCACCTTTTGTCTCAGACTGTCTGCATTTTAGGTCCTTTTCCTGCCTGCATACAGCCTTCACATAACAAATTCTGATTTGTACACGTTTCTTCAGTTTTGGGAAACCTTACCTTACCTCTGGCAGTTCACCACTTACCTTTGTACCATTTCCAGCTATTCACTGGACTTGAACAACTTAAATTGGAAAGAATAGCTGGAAAAATTGGGGTGTTCTAAAACTTTTGACCAGTAGTGTATGCCACAAAGAATGACGGAAAAGGGGGGTTTAGCTTAGTACTACCAAGATCTAATTAGTAAAGTGTCTAAGTGTATATAAAAAAATTGTGATTTGCATGAGATTTAATCATGCAAGATACAACATCACACAGCATCAGTATTAATCATAGTTAATGCTGTTGCATTTTGACAGTTGTATTTTTTGCACAATATACACTATTAAATATTGTCAGCAATTTTTGCACAATCAAAACAAGCTAACAATTTTTCACACAGGTCTTTCATGTCCCTAAATCCCCTCCCTTCCAGCACACACAAACAACAATAAGTCAAAGATGCTGCCTTAGTGTCAAATGGTGCCACATCACTGAAACATCATCACATTTTCTGACAGTTTCTGCCAACTTCTTTATTGCACTTTATTACTACAGTGTATGACCTTGTCAAAGCAACTCTGCTCAATTGCTTTATAGCACAAATGGATGTCTCCTTGCAGGAGAAATATATAATGATCAATGTTCTTCCAGAATAAATGAAACTAAGCCTAGTGAACAATACTGCATGAGTGAGAGGTCTGTGAGAAAAGCTTCTCTCTGAAATTGTTAAAATTATGTCAATCCCACATTTAAGATTGAAGCCTACCCCTAAAAAGAAAAAATAACAGAAATTGACATAATTTAGTATTTTGGAATTATAATTAACTCTTTCTCTGTCCACACACACACACACACACACACACACACACACACACACACACACACACACACACCTTTCTATAACGGTTCCTCTTCTTGCTCCTGTTTTTTCTCGGGTCTGCTGACGGAGGTATTCACTAAGCACTAGGGCTGGGTATCGTCACTGATTTCTAGAATCGATTCAATTCCGATTCACAAGGTCCCGAATCGATTCGATCCACGATTCGATTTAATTCGATTCGATTCGATTTAAATCTGGGAAATTTTGACAGTCAGAAATATAATTCAGATCAGGACATTTACATATTTTTGTATCTATAAAAAGGAAGCTGACACTCTCAAGACTTTATCCAAGGTGTGAGCATCACAGCAGATGCCTTTGTGTCAAAGTAGCTGAAGATAAAACACAGAAAAACATGAAGGTGATTTTCCTGGCCTGGGATTTTATAAAAATATTCTGCAGTACATCAAAAACGAAAGAAAACCATTAATTAATCAACATTACCTCTGACGTTACAGCGGTTTTATTAGAGACATGGCTAAGCATTTTGCATTTTGAATAATTTTAAAAAGTTTCAATTTGTTCAGTATTGAACAGCAGAAATGAGGTTTTCTTTTCGGAAGAATGTAAAAGGGGAAAAAACAGCGGCCGACAGCGCTGTAAGCAACAGTAGACTTGTGTAACAAGCAAGCGAATAATGAAGAAAGCGAAACTGTTCGAGAGAGGGGGGGGGGGAGAGGGGGAGGGAGAGAGGGAGAGAGAGAGAGCTGCGCATCGCAATGGAAGCAAAACAGTAAAAGAGTGAATTCATGACAATGTTTATGTGAAGCGTTTGGATCTTCTTTTGCTGCTGATTCGGTCAATATTGTTTGGAGAGAGATCAAACTAACAGCTTTAGAATCAGCGCATAAAGGGCGTGAACACAAAGCGCGGACCCGGATCAGCGAGCTGTCGGCTTTCAGCCCCGACTGTGAGAAAGGCGACATCTAACTGATTCTGATCCGCGGGTCGCGCTGTGTGTTTAAGTCTATGTGCAGAATCCCTGTACCTGCTCTCATTTACTGTTTGGTGGTTCTTGAAATTTTGTGAGATGTCACCAGAGATTCTGGCATTTCGGACAAAATAAATTTATATTAAAAAATCGATTCAGGATTTTAATGAATCGATTTTACGTTATCCAAGCCAGAATCGATTTTAATCGATGAATCGATTATAAAAACCCACCCCTACTAAGCACATCATCAGTTGTGGGGATCTTTATGATGTACTCATAGATCATAGTTCTGACACTCTAGTCCTCAACCTGCTTCACTTCTGCTTGATGTACACTCTTAGGGTGAAACCCTCCGTGCATGGTAAGGAGCTTCCTTGTCTTGATATCAGTGGCTTCTATCGCCTTCTTTGACCAGCTGATTATCCCAGCAGGGTATCTGAACACCGGCAGGGCATGGGTGCTGATTGACCAGATTTTGTTCTTCACATTCAGCAGACTTCTCAGGACTTGCTTTACCTTGTTTGGTTTTATAATGTTACACAAATATAATGTTACACAAATAAACACAAATGTTTATAATGTTACACAAATAGGAGCAAGAACCCAGTGGTTCTTGGGCATATCCTTGACTAATGCCCTTCTACCCCGAATGTTCAGATTGCCCGGGCAGCCAGCTCTAGGAAAAGTCCTGGGGGTTCCAAACTACTTCCATTTACACATGATGGAGGCAACTCTGCTCATTGGGACCTTCAATGCTGCAATTTGTTTTTTCTGTACCCTTCCCCAAATCTGTGCCTCAATACAATGTCTGCAGACATTTCTTTGGACCTAATTGCTTGGTTTGTGCTCTGATCTGCATTGTCAATGCCATATGTACATATGCAGGACCTTTCCAAATCATGTCCAATCAACTGAATTTACCAGCGCTCGAAATATCAGGTTCTGAATTATTTCAAGACAAATGAGGAAATCATGTGGTTTTCCAATTGGTACATCTGCTGTGCATAAAGTTACTGTTTTTCTGTTGTTGTACGTTGCTGTTATAAATTATATTACAGTGTTTGTTGTTAACTTTTAGTACAGCTGCAGAAATACTCTAATTCTGATTCTACAGTGGTTGGATGTATTAGTGATGGGCAGGAGGAGGAGTCCACATCACTAGTGGATGATTTTGTGGAGTGGTCTGGGAGGCATCCAAAGCCTCTGAGTGTGAAAAACATCATCTTCAGAAGGAAGAGAGTGGTGACATGACCCATGTACATGCTGGATGAAGATGTTGATGTGGTAGAGAAATATAAGTATCTGAGCTTCCACACCAACAACAGACTGAACTCGAATACCAAGACAGGGAACAGGCTCAATTTCCACAGGAAGCAGAGATTCCTTAGTAGCCACTGGCTTGCAAAAGTATTTGGCCCCTTGAACTTTCCCACATTTTGTCACATTACAGCCGCAAAAATGAATCAGTTTTGTTGGAATTCCACGTGAAAGACCAACACAAAGTGGTGTTCACGTGAGAAGTGGAACGAAAATCATACATGATTCCAAACATTTTCTACAAATACGTAACTATAAAGTGGGCTGTGCGTAATTATTCAGCCCCCTTTGGTCTGAGTGCAGTCAGTTGCCCATAGACATTGCCTGATGAGTGCTAATGATTAAATAGAGTGCACCTGTGTAATCTAATGTCAGTACAAATACAGCTGCTCTGTGATGACCTCAGAGGTTGTCTAAGAGAATATTGGGAGCAACAACACCATGAAGTCCAAAGAACACACCAGACAGGTCAGGGATAAAGTTATTGAGAAATTTAAAGCAGGCTTAGGCTACAAAAAGATTTCCCAAGCCTTGAACATCCCACGGAGCACTGTTCAAGCGATCATTCAGAAATGGAAGGAGTATGGCACAACTGTGGCACCACCTAAACTCACAGGCCGAACAAGGAGAGCGCTGATCAGAAATGCAGCCAAGAGGCCCATGGTGACTCTGAACGAGCTGCAGAGATCTACAGCTCAGGTGGGGGAATCTGTCCATAGGACAACTATTAGTCGTGCACACAAAGTTGGCCTTTATGGAAGAGTGGCAAGAAGAAAGCCATTGTTAACAGAAAACCATAAGAAGTCCCGTTTGCAGTTTGCCACAAGCCATGTGGGGGACACAGCAAACATGTGGAAGAAGGTGCTCTGGTCAGATGACACCAGAATGGAACTTTTTGGCCAAAATGCAAAACGCTGTGGCGGAAAAATAACACTGCACATCACTCTGAACACACCATCCCCACTGTCAAATATATATATGTGTATATATATATATATATATATATATATATATATATATATATATATATATATATATATATATGTTCTTCCTCTACACCCCCCCCCAATGTTTGCACATGTCGAGGAGCGTGTCAGGCTACATTTCACTGTGTGTTATACTTGTATAACTATGCATGTGACAAATAAAGAACCTTGAACCTTGAAATATGGTGGTGGCAGCATCATGCTCTGGGGGTGCTTCTCTTCAGCAGGGACAGGGAAGCTGGTCAGAGTTGATGGGAAGATGGATGGAACCAAATACAGGGCAATCTTGGAAGAAAACCTCTTGGAGTCTGCAAAAGACTCGAGACTGGGGGGGAGGTTCACAAAGACCCTAAACATAAAGCCAGGGCAACAATGGAATGGTTTAAAACAAAACACATCCATGTGTTAGAGTGGCCCAGTCAAAGCTCAGATCTAAATCCAATCGAGAATCTGTGGCAAGATCTGAAACCTGCTGTTCACAAACGCTGTCCATCTAATCTGACTGAGCTGGAGCTGTTTTACAAAGAAGAATGGGCAAGGATTTCAGTCTCTAGATGTGCAAAGCTGGTAGAGACATAGCCTAAAATACTGGCAGCTGTAATTGCAGCAAAAGGTGGTTCTACAAAGTATTGACTCAGGGGGCTGAATAATTACACACACCCCACTTTTCAGTTATTTATTTGTAAAAACAATGTTTGGAATCATGTATGATTTTCGTTCCACTTCCCACGTGTACACCACTTTGTATTGGTCTTTCACGTGGAATTCCAATTAAATTGGTTCATGTTTGTGGCTGTTATGTGACAAAAGGTGGAAAAGTTCAAGGGGGCCGAATACTTTTGTAAGCTACTGTATGTGCAGCAAAAATTATGGAGAATTTTTATCAGTCAGGTAAGGTTAGTGGTGTGTACTTTGCTTTGGTCTGCTTGGAGCTGGTTGAGAGAATTAACATGGATAATCCTAACCACCCCAGTGTTTACAGGATATAAGAAACAAGTGCTTCTTCTTGTTATTATTATCATCTACAGACAACATGCCTGGAAAGGAAAGCTGACATCCCGTGGATGCACAAAGCATGACACTTCTTTACTTCATGAGTAGCACGGATGCTTCAAAAATGTTTGTCAGTAAAACTCTGGTGCCCTCCAGTGGTTAAAACAAACACAAATTACAAATAGAATTATCACAGATTGATGATGAATTGTGTGGGAATATTGTGTGTGCCCTTATGCTTTATCTGTATGTAAATTAAATAAATATGACTTAAAATGATTAAACTCTTCCTAAAGCATCCATCCTATAAAAGGATTCAGATGTGTCTTTTCAGCCAAATCACTGAAAAAAAAACAAACCACCTTTATATTTATACCAGTGAACCCCCAATATTTTAAGGTGTCGCGTATAAATACAACAAAATTAAATCTGTACATGTACCAAAATAAAAGAAGATTTATTCATAACATGCGGGAAAAGACCCAGGGAAACCGAGTTAACGATAAAAGCAATAAAAAAATATTACCGCCTAAGCACTATAATACAGGTAAGCTGTGTGTGCGGAGTACAATGGAGGGAGCAGAAAGAGTGAGAAGTAGAGGAGGCCGAGGAAGAGGACGTGGAGGTGAAGAAGTAGGATGAAGAGGACGACAAGGACAAGGAGGAGCAAGAGGAAGACGAGGAGGGGGAGAGGAAGATGAGGAGGGGGGTGACGAAGGGTAGGAAGAGTAAGAAATAGAATTGCTGATGATATCAGAGCTACAATAGTGGACCATATAATCACACAACCCAGGATTCAAATCATGACTACAGTAACTAATTACTGATTACTTCCCCCCAAAAGTAATCCCGTTACTTTACTGATTACTTATTTTCAAAAGTAATTAATTACTTAGTTACTTTTTAAAAACACGATTTACAACCTGAATAGGTGATAAAGCGATAGATCTTTCAGCCCAATTCTACTTTTTCTACATAATCCATCATACAAAATGTAAACAAATGAAAAAGTCTCTTTTTAAAACTTGTTTTATTAGTTTTAATCTTTTAACTTCATGCATCAAGCAAAAATTTTATTATATGCAACATTCTCTGACTGGAAGAAATTTGTTTAATATTTAAACCTATTTTCTGCACATTCCAGCACATAAAAGAATTTTTTTTGTTTACACTCACTCTTTCAAATAGATGCAAGTAAAACACAGCAGAAAATAAATAGAGACAAAGACTAGCGGTCCTGTTGCTCTATTATCACCTGTAAAGCAGGAGTAGGGTAGGCGGAGGTTTACCCTGGTGCAGGTGTGCAGCAGCGGTCAGTTGAAGAATCCGCGAGTTTCTCTGTAAGTTTCCCATTACGTCGTAGCGCACTCGGTGCTTGCTTGGAAGTTTAGGGGGGTTTTTTTCACTGTAAAAAGAAGTTTTCTTCCCACGCACAACGGACACTAATGTTTTTGTCACTTTTTATGGAATCAAACTCAAAGTAAGGTCAGTACTTCCACGCTTTAAACGCTGCACGCTCATACTCTCTCCCGCACTCGATATATTATCCATTGTTGATCTGCACACAGCTGTTGTCACGAACGTCGCACTTGCGAACGTCACTGTCATGAGACATTCTACTAAAATCACGGTTTTAGTAACGCAGTAACGCAGCGTTCCTGCGGGAAAGTAACGGTAATCTGATTACCATTTTTGCAATAGTAATCCCTTACTTTACTCATTACTTGAAAAAAGTAATCGGATTACACTAACACATTACAAGTTACTGCGTTACTGCACATCTCTGCTGTAAATTATAAATTTTAAATTGTTATTGATCCCTTTACTCCTAGTCCTAAAGTATATATTTATTTTCTTACTCTTCTTATATTTATTGTTTGTTTACTTGCACTGATGTAACTTGGGCCTCGCCTGTATATAGCAGAGGTCACAATAAAGTTTACTTTGACTTCAGCACAGCAGCAAGCAGGCGTACCGAGGGCTCTCGTGCTCTCTTTATCGAATTTCGAAAAAAATATCATAAAAATCTGTATCATAATGTCTGCTGCTTTGGTGTTTGTTTGTTTGTTTTTATTTTGTTTTATTTTGCGAGTTGGTTATTAGATGTTGTTCCAGCCAGCCAATCCCCTGCCACCCCACCCTCTCCTCCCTGTGCCGCAAGCAGCAGGCGCACCTCGCAAATGGAGGGTGCCCTTACTCCCAGCAAATGGGCGGCAGAAAACCGACCGGTGCCTATGCCATCTCCAAAACGCTCGCTGATGTCGGGGCAGTATGAGTACCAGCAACTTTTTTTTTGGAGATGCCTGTGATGCCACCCCCACCACGATGTCGCCCTGGGCAACCGCCCATGTGGCCCTATCAATAACCGCTAGTGAGTAATAGTAGTTCCTCTCATGTTTTCAAGTGCCCTGTTCCTTTGAGTCTTTTTATGCTGATTGAATGTTGTTAGGAAGCCAATTGACTGCACGGGTGTGGTGTCAAAGCTAAATGGTTAATTACTCTATATGCTGTTCTCACTACAGTTTGTTGCAGGCAACATAATTTCAGCTATACAGCTAGCTTAACATTCTTTATTCACAGCACCTCATCCTCCAAGAAACAGGCTACTTGTTGTGTTTGGCAGGATTTAATGATGAAAATAAAGTCTCTCTCTCTTTCTTTTTTGTAAAACTGTACAAAGTAAAGGAATACAAAATGTTCCATTACACTGAGAGAATAACATTGCTCTAGTAAAAGATATAACCACCACATAACCACTAGGGGTGCAACGATAAAATTCACGGTTCGGTTCGGTTCAATACTTTGGTGTCACGGTTCGATATTTTTTCGATACAAAAAAATGTTCATGCCTTTTTTAATTTTTCATTCATTAAAATTATAAATATATATTTTAACTCAAAAGTACAGTTTTTAAATTTAATGTTGCTGAAACAACAAAATAATAAAAAAAAATAAATCTATCTGATCAAGAAATCACTCATCTTTGGAAAAGAGAGTTTATTACAGATTTATTTATTACGGTCAGTCAAAAATTTAAAAAGAGAAATGAATGAACTTTCCAGGTTGCCCGATCTCTTCACATATCTTGAGGTTACTCTATTCCGTAACCCCTGTTCTCTGATAACATGAGTGAGGTGTCTCACTATGGGGAACGCTCTCTCAGCGTTGTCCTCAGAAGCCTCTATATCATTACTCCAGCCAGTATTGGCTGGCAGTCGTGACGCTTGCGTCAGGGAGGGGCCACCCTCCTCCCTATAAAAGGGTGTGACGCAGCGTCACCCGCCATTCAAGATAAGCTCACCTCTTCCTCGCTTCGTGCAAGGAGGGTGATCTGGTGAGACACCTCACTCATGTTATCAGAGAACAGGGGTTACGGAATAGAGTAACCTCAAGTTCTCTTTCAAACATTCGTTTCGGTGTCTCACTATGGGGATATGCAGACTCCCGTATTGCCAGATAAGCCCATCTGAACGACTGACTGCCAATTTAGGAGGTCTCGTGGGGACCCACACTTAACACAGTGTGGGCTAGAGACGGTGCAGTGACATCCAACCTGTAAAACCTTGCAAAGGTCAAAGGTGAAGCCCAGCTCGCAGCTGCACATATCTCTTCTATAGAGACACCCCTAAAAAGGGCCCAAGAGGTTGCCATCCCTCTGGCAGAATGAGCACGAAGCCCCTCCGGGGGGGGGCAGACCCGTGCTGGAATAAGCCAATTGGATCGCCTCAACAATCCAGTGGGAAATGCGTTGTTTGCTAACGGGCTTGCCAAGATGTGGTTTAGCCCAGGAAACAAACAGCTGATCCGACCTCCTGAAAACCTTCGTTCTCTCCATATAGGTACATAAAGCCCTGACTGGACAGAGAGCATGTAGGCGCTCCTGTTCAGGGGAGGAGAAAGGAGGAGGGCAAAAAGCTTCCAGCTCCAATGGGGTGCATTGAAGATAAGGGTTTTTGGGCACAAAGGCCGGATTTGGCCTGAGTGTGACTCTAGAGTTATCCCGTGTGAAGCGGGTGCACTCTTTGTGTATTGACAGCGCATGAATATCACTGACACGCTTCGCAGATGCGAGGGCCAGGAGCAATGCAGTCTTCAAAGACAGGATTTTTATTTCCACCTGGTTTAGTGGTTCAAATGGTGGCTGTGAAACTGCCCCCAGCACCAGGGATAAATCCCACGTGGGAACGAGAGGTTTAGACACTGGGTGGAGCCGTCGTGCCCCTTTCATGAAACGGCAGACTAGCGGGTGATGGCTCACCGGGCCATCTACGAAGCCCACATGGCAGGCTGAAATGGCTGCTAGATATACTTTAATTGTGGAAAAGGCCTTTCCTTTATCTAACAGTTCTTGGAGAAAGGAGAGAATTGTTGTCACAGAGCACTGAAAGGAGAGAGTGTGAGACTTTCCACACCATTCCTCAAATACCCTCCACTTGTTCTCATACAATGATCTTGTGGAGGGGGCTCTAGCACTCTGAATAGTGGCTATAACACCCTGGGGGAGTCCTGCCGTACTCAGATTCAACCTCTCACGGGCCAAGCCCACAGGGCGAGGCGCTCGGGGTGAGGGTGAAAAATCTCCCCCCTGGCTTGGGAGACTAGGTCTCGTCGGAGAGGGAGAGGCCAAGGTTCGCTCCACAAGAGTGGCATGATCTCCGCTAACCAATGGGACCTCATCCACCTTGGGGCGATCAGTATCATTGTTAGCCCTCTCTCTCTCACTCTGGTTAGAGTGGGAGAAATTAAGGCCAGTGGAGGGAACGCATAAAGCAGAGCATGTGGCCAGTTGTGAGCTAATGCGTCTACCCCTAGCGGAGCCTCCTGGTCCCTCAGGGAGAAATACAGTGGACACTGAGCGTTCTCCCTCGAGGCAAACAGATCGACCTGTGGCTGGCCAAAGCGGGTCCAGATTTGGGTCACCACATGTGGGTGCAGGGTCCAGTCCCCGTACTGCGGGTTTCCCCTGGACATTAAGTCTGCTCCCAAGTTCAGGGCTCCTGGAATGTGAGTGGCTCTCAGTGACAACAGATTGATGCTGCTCCACATGATCAGTCTGCGAGCCAGCATGTGCAAAGGACGGGAACGTAACCCGCCCTGTCTGTTGATGTATGCCACAACAGTGGTGTTGTCTGTTCTGATCAGAACATGGTGGTTTCTCAACAGGGGAAGGAAGTGTCTCAGTGCTAGAAAAGCTGCTAGCAATTCTAGCCAGTTTATATGAGCACCCCTCTGTTGTGAGTCCCAGCTGCCGCTCACTGCTCTGCCCTCGTGAGTGGCACCCCAACCCGTGAGACTCGCGTCCGTGGTCACCACCTTTCTGGCTGTGACAGCTCCCAGTGACACCCCCTGAGTGAGAAATGTGGGATTTCTCCAACAGTGGAGTGCTGCAGCGCAGTCTGCTGTCACTCTGATATAGCGGTGGGTATGGCGCTTTCGATTCAGTCTCAGTGATGCAACCCATCGCTGAAATTCCCTCATATGCAGTCTGCCTAGTGGAATGACTGCCAGTGAAGACGCCATTAATCCCAGCATCTGCAGGCATTTTCTGAATGGGAGATATCTTCCCAACTGAAAAATGCCGGCATGTGATAGCATTTTTTTTACTCTGTCCACAGAGAGACACGCTCTGTACGAGGCGGAGTTTAGAGCTATTCCTATGAAAGAGATGGCCTGAGCTGGCTGCAGGACACTCTTTTGGTAGTTTATGGTGAAACCCAGAGCCATCAGATGATCCACTGTCAACCTGGTGTGCTCCCTTCCCATTATTTCTGACTCTGATAGCAGCAGCCAATCGTCTATGTATGTTGCTATGCGGATGCCCCGCCTCTTCAGTGGGGCTATGGCCGCCTCTGTGCATTTCACAAATACCCGAGGGCTCAGTGAGAGACCAAACGGCAGGACCTGGTACTCGTACATTCTGCCCTGAAACGCAAAGCGCAGGAATTTTCTGTGAGGCGGGTAAATAGGGATGTGAAAATATGCGTCCTTCAGGTCTATTGATGTAAACCAATCGCCTGGGCGCACTACATGCAGCAGAGTGGTGGTCGTCAACATCCTGAATTTGTATGACCTCAGATGCTGATTCAGAGCCCGTAGGTCCAGTATCGGACGTAGTCCCCCTCCCTTCTTGGGCACGAGAAAATACCTTGAGTAAAAGCCGCATTGGCTCTGCTCCTGGGGTATTTCTCGTACTGCCCCCTTTGATAGCAAGGTAGTTATTTCTTCTTGCAGGATCCTGGCTGATTCGCCTTTTGCAAGAGAGAAAATCACTTTGTGAAATCTGGGAGGGGTGGTTGCGAATTGCAAACGATAGCCTCGCTCTAATGTCCTCACAACCCATTCTGGCGCAGCGAGAGCTCGCCATCTCTCTATTCTTGCTGACAGCGGCCCCAAAGATAGGCGCTCCACAGTAGACGGAGCTCTGGCTCCCTCTTGTGGCGGAAACTGGTCCTTCTGACCAGACCCGACTGCGCATGCGCGAGCGGCCCGCGCTTGACCAGCGCTTATGGGGCCGGACACCACTGAGGGAATCAACCCCGGTGGTGTCTGGGTGCGTGGGGGCATTATGTTTTTCAACATATTTTCTGTGTTTTTCACACATTTTTCCCGTGCCCTTGGCAACATGCCTGGATGCAACGGGTGAGTTTTTAATAAACAGTGTGTTTTGTGAGACAGACATGCTTGAATCAGCTGAACAGCGTTTCGTCGTCTCTTTTTTGAAATCCGCTCTGTGGGATCCAACTCGAGTCCCAGGCGCTGAAAGGTGGAGGCAGAACACACTTCTCCGAACGGGCTCCGGAACTGAGCCCTGGAGTGAACTTGGAGCCCGGGCTGGTCCGGCTCCAATCTCCCCGTGGGGGATGTTAGGCAGTCCGCTTCTTCTTGCGGTCCGACTGCTTGGCTGGTGGTGGGGCACCCTGAGCAGCAGCAGGCGGGACGTGTTTCTTGGGCCAGTGGGTCTTAGGGTTCTGCGATCCTAGAGGACCCTGGGCCGCGACCTGCGGGGCTGGGCGGCGAGGGATTTTAAACGTCGGCACGCCGGCTGGACGGCTGATGACCTGAGCGAACGTGCGGCGACCGGGTGGAGGCGCAGCCTGGGTCTTCCTAGGGAGACACAGCTGGAGGGCCTCTCCCTCTTTCTTCTTCTCCTCGCACCGTCTTTGCATGGTGGCAACGGCGGTCCCGAAAAGCCCAGCGGGGTCGATGCTTTCGTCCAGAATGTCACGTTTTTCTCTGTCCGAAAGCCCCGACAAGTTCAGCCATCTTGCCCTCTCCTGTAGGACGATGATGCTGAGGGCTCTGCCCGCCGCTTGTACTGCTGCTCTAGTGAGGTGGAGACACTGGTCCGTAACTACGCCCAGCTCTTCCCACAACTCGCTAGCATCCGGGTTCGCAGCAGCCTGGTCCTGGAGCTCCGCCGAGTAGGCTAGCAGGAGCGACGAGGCGTTCAATGCCCTCGCGGTGGTGGCCACCGATTTATACGCCTTGTCAGCCAGGGAGGACTGCAGGCGTTCGGCCTTGGAGGGCAGGGACGGACCAGATGACATGGAGAGTTTCTGGTTCGGGTGGAGATGAGAAGCCACCAGATTCTCCACTGTGGGAATTTGGTAGATGCCCTTCTCTTTCATTCCAGCGCAGTCAAACGCCGCCGCTCCCTGCACGGGGTTGGGTGACGAAAATGGCTTTTCCCAGCAGCGTGTGACCTCGTCCACGCATTCGGG